>NW_027527525.1:6832835-6835387 GCF_008692635.1 Crocuta crocuta | reverse complement strand
TACAGACTTAGAGAAACTTGACATCAAGATGGGTGATTTTTTAGCTTATATAGAGCCGCCGTAATCCCATTATAGCACGATTTAATTGCACAGAATACTTGAACTGGGTGACATCATTATTATGATTTTCATTATGACACCAAAAATCTGACAAGGGGGTAGTTCTCCTACAGCAGATAGCTTGGGTTCTGTTCTCAATACTGGAGTCATAAAGGACCCTCTAGTCTAGCTGTTTGCATTGTGTTTAATTACGGGGTTTAAATGGTATATACGTATATTTTTTAAGATTGGGTCTAAGCTAAAATAACACGACTGGGTAAGCAGGGTACAATGCAGTCATCTGGCTGTTACTAGGAATGAAAAGTTTGGCGATGTTTTTTCCACTAAAATGACTGATTTGGGGCCAGGTTGTCTTAGAGTCGGCCTGACCTGGCCCCACTGACTCTGGCAACTCCAGAACTCTATTAACTGCCCTCCTGAGGGGAGGGGGGGCGTCACCTGCCCTGGAGTTAGCCGCTGTTGGAGTGGCCCTGTGCTCCCAGAAGCTGCCCGAGGCAAACGAGCAGCTGCATGTTCCCAGGGGTGGCTGAGTGAGAGCCAATTCCAGCACCTGGGGGCCCGGCACAGATGCCGCTGTGAAAAGGTTGGAAATCCCACATAAAAGTTGCACTTTTCTTGTTTTTAATACCAACATATGAACCTTTAACAGTGTATTAGTGTTTGAAGCCCCCAATGGAAGCCATATGTCTTTGCCCAAATGATTATATTTTGTAAACGTAGCGGGTGAGAGGGGGCCCAGTAATGGAAGATAAAACATCCAGTCCTATAAAAGGTTAGGTGACAGTGGCCTGCAGGCTTCACTGGGACTGCTCACAACGTGGGCTGTGGGCATCCCCAAGTCTGCTTCGGCAGGAGGCTGAGAGTGAGCATGCTGGCGCTCAGGGCTGCGCTATCCATGCTGATGACTCGGAGACGAGACCACTTGTGACATGGAAGATGCTCAGCAGTGTGCTTGGTGTGCTGTTCAAAGCAAGTCATTTCAAGCCTAGTTCATTTGATTAAGTGGAGCCCGTGTGCACAGGTGTTTAAGGCCCGCTGTCCACCTGCCGGGCACTGAGGGGGACGCAAGGAAACCGTCAGGGAAGATGTGGCCCCCTGGGGCTAGCCCCCTCCCACCCCGTGCCGTGCCCTGGGGGCCTGGCCGAGCTGGACCCCATCATCGCGGTTCCGTGCCCTGTGGTTTGGGGTCTGTCCAGGCAATGCCAGACACCGGCGGGAGATGGGGCTGGGCAGGAGAGGGGTACTTACTCCCTGACTCCCTCCTGACTGGCTGGGTCCTGTCTGTGTGGAGTCTGCTCAGGCATCCTTCTCCATATTTCCATATGGCCTTTCCTCTGAGCAGAACCTGCCTGAGCCTCTCTCCCCTGCCCCTTTATGCCTTAGTGTGATTTGTGTCCCTCCCACGTTCCTGTCCTCAGATGCTGTGCCCCCCTTGAAGCTGTGCCCAGTATCTTGAAAATACTCCCCTTATTCAACTTGGTTTGATTATTCAGCTCGTGTCCTGCAGAGAACCCAGCAGATGCCCTTAAACAGCCTTCAGTCGGGGTTTATGAATTCACTCATATTTAAGTGTTAGTTACGGGGCAGGTGTAAGCCCCTGTAAACATAGCAGACGCCACTCCAGCCTTCAGAGGGAGCACAGAAATTAAGCCAGGGATTGCAAAATATGTAATGGGTGTGTGACAGGCAATGAAAGAGTACCTGGGGACTTTTTCTTGTCTCAGGATGGGGCCCTCCCTGACGGAGTGGGGCTTGAACTGAACAGAAAGAATGAGCAGGCATTGATCAGGTGAAGGATGGAGGCCGGTGGGGATGGTGGAGAGTGCGAAGAGCAAGGAGGTGCACCTGTGAAGGCGAAATGGAAGAAGCGGGGGTGGGGGGGCTGGAGCTGGAGGCGACGAGGGGGAGGTGTCGCTCTGTGGTAAGGAGAGAGCAGGTGCCAACCTCATATCCTCTGTTCAGAGGTTTGGAATTCATCCTAAGGGTGTGGGAAGTCACAGAAAGGTTTTGAAGCATAGAAAGTGAGGTTTAGAAGGAAGTGTCCAGCAGGCAGCAGGGCAGAGAACGGGTGGAGGAAGCTGGAGGCCAGGAATTGGAGGAGAGAAGCTCATGCAACAGGAATTAAGGGAAGCTGATGGGCTAAGAGGCATTGGGCTGCATTCTCTTTACTCAGACCCCCTTGCTCGGCTGCGAGATGGGCAAGCCCCAGAGGCTTCTTTCCAGAGTAGTTTAGCTGCTCTGATAGAAGCCCCTGCAGCAAAGGGCCTTGGGGGGACATCAGAGTGGTGGGTGAGAATAGGGGTGTGGAAGAAGTGGGTGCACAGCCAAATCTTGCGAATCAGGGAGCTAAGTGAAGGGGGCTCTGCAATGCACTCCTTACGGGGCAGAAGAGCCTGGATGGCCCACCAAGTGAGGCTTGGAATTGCTGGTCTCAGTTCTTTCCTCCCTCCCTCCTCCCTTCCTCCCTCCCTCCTCCCTTCCTCCCTCCCTCC
>NW_027527525.1:6782351-6831544 GCF_008692635.1 Crocuta crocuta | reverse complement strand
CCTCCCTTCCTCCCTTCCTCCCTTCTCCCTCCCTCCCTCCTCCCCTCCTCCCTCCCTTCTCCCTCCTCCCTCCATGCCTCTTTTCTGTCTTCTCTTCCTCCCTTCTTCCCCCCTCCCTATATTCTTCCTCCCTCCCTCCCTCTTGTCTGTCTGTCTATCTACCTACCTACCTACCTACCATCTATCTATCACCTCTGTCCCCCAAAGAAGAAGAGCTAGATCCAAAAGAGGGAAAGCAGGTAAGTGCCCTGAGGCAGAGCGACCCATGCTCCATTCCCCACCCCAAGTTANCAGCTCGGAGCCTGGAGCCTGTTTCAGTCTGTGACTCCCACTCTCTCTGACTCTCCCCTGCTCACACTGTCTCTCTCTCTCTCCTAGAAATAAATAAAAACAAAACAAAAAAAAAACAAAAAAAAATAAATAAAATGAGAGGATTGAGTTTTCAAATAACCGAAAGTGTCCAGAAATTGTGGAATATGCCTAGGGTATCAACATGGGAGGGAAAAGGGAGATTTCACAGAGTAGGATGAGAATGGAATGGTTTCTGTTTATACTGCCCAGACTTTGAACTTCTCAATTACCTCACAAACACATACACGTAAATATATGTCAAGTTCAATGTGCAGAAATTTAAAAAATTGTGTGTGTGTGTGTATACACATACATATATATGTAGCAATGTGTGTGTATATATGTATGCACACACATTTTCCTGGGGATATTCATTGTAAAAGCTTGGAAAATACGGACATATAGAAAAGAAGAAGACAGAAATCGTTCTGTCACCCAATAATTTCATCACATTTTATCATATTAATGTATGTTAAAACCCTACCCCGTTGAGATACATTGTATGGGCATCACTTAAACATTGGTAATACTGCTCAGGTGTCCTCTAAAGAAGTTATACCTGTTTACACCATCTTTGTGCCCGTGAATGCTTACAATGTGGTCATAGTGCTGATACTACTACAGAAACATTTTTATGTCAGTGTGGGGAGTGAGAAATGGAAGCTTATAATTTCCTTAATTTTTGTTTATTTAATTCTTAGAGAACCCACATTTATTAGATGTGTTCTGCCTATCTCTATGACATCTTCTCCAATCTATATATGACTTGCATATTTAAAAAGTTGAAGTGTTTGTTTTTGTTTTAGGAGAAATATTTATATACTAAGCCTGTTCACCTTATATAACGTATTTTGGAAGTATTTTTCCTGTTTGAATTCATCTTATAGTACTTTTTGTGCTACAGATGTTTTTAATTGGTAGGCAATCAACATATCAATAATTTCTTTTGAGATGCTTCCTTTTTTTTTCCTGCCCAGAAAGGCTTTACTCATTCTGAGAACTGAAAAATCTTGCCCATATTTTATTCTACTTGGTTTATTGTGTTGGTTTTAAACCTCCAACTCTTTAATCTGCATGGAATTAATATTGATTTATGTTCAGTAGTAGGGGTCTACTCCCCTCCCAGTTAAACCAATTACTGAGTAACATTTACTGAAAATTTATTCTGATTTAAATCCAGTAATGGTTTATTTCCCCTCACTGCAGAGGATTGCTGTGAAGTGGGGTGAAGGACCCAGACTTTACAGCCACACCCCCTCCTCAGGGGCTTACGTGGTCGCTCTCACCTTTGCAACTTGCTCCTGGAGAACTAGGACACTTTACTTAACATGCTTGGTTACTCTGTAGGGTTAAAGTGGCCTAATTGTATCTGAGAGGGCTATGAAAGAGGGTTAAATGAGATAAGGCATCTATAATGCCTCATTTGTAAGTGTTAAAATGTTAGCTGTATCCTTTTGTGTATCGTTGGCTTGGAAGCATTCTGGATTGGATCCCGAAAATCAGAGGACTTGACAACCCCGTTGATTTTCTGAGCAACTCTCTTTACTATCTTTGTGTGTTTCAGTTACAATTTCTTTTTTAAAACATGTTTATTTATTTGAGAGAGACAGAGAGAGAGAGAGAAGGAGCGGAGGAGGAGCAGAGAGAAAGGAGAGAGAATCTCAAGCAGGCTCTGCACTATGAATGCAGAGCTGATCTCAGGAACCGTGAGATCATGACCTGAGCTGAGATCCAGAGTAGGCTGCTTAATCAACTGGGCCACCCAGGCTCCCCTCAGTTATAGTTACTATAAGCAGTAGTTTCGTCCGTCACAGAGTTGTTTGGGGTTTTAGTCTGAAATGAGAATGATTCTCTGTTTCTCAGTCCTCTCTTTCCCTGTTTGCCTGTCTCTCTCTCTATGTATGTGTATATATAAGTGAGCATGTACTCAGATAATATATATGTGGGGGGCAGAGAGAAAGAGAGAGAGAGGAAGGGAGAGAAAGTGCTTTAAAGGCTATAAAGCGCTACACAAGTATAAAGTACATTTTTAAAGATTTCCCGACAGACTGGAAGCATAGGCCATCTTCAGAAACCAGGTTCTTAGTTACATCCTTGAGTTGGCTTTATTAAACTGAGCAGAATTCCACCTCTTATGCAGCTGCTTGGTTTCAAGTAACAGAAACAGACTCTGGTTAACTTGTGCAAAGAGGGAATTTACTGGAAGGATATGGCGTTGCTCATGGAACAGAAGGGAGGCCGAAGGGCAGAGGGCGTGCAGCAGCTGTGTGCGTTGGGGGCAGTGGCAAGGGAAGAGCAGGAACTGATTAAATATGTTCCCCCAAACACTCCTCTCCCTGAGTAAAAAGTCCTGACTGTGTTCAGTTTGGCTTGTTTTTTTCTTTTTCTTCCTTTCTTCCTTTCTTTCTTTCTTTCTTTCTTTCTTTCTTTCTTTCTTTCTTTCTTTCTTTCTTTCTTTCTTTCTTTCTATCATTGTGATATATGTGATACATTTCATCAGTTTATCATATTTTATCATTGAAGCCTTGCATTTGGAGGGAGCACTGTTGTGACCCCAATTTGTGTCACATGCTTACTCCGTTGGTTAGCGATGTGTGGGGTGATTCACTGACAGCGCCAGGCTGTGTCTGGGAGTGCACAGGGAACCCCAGAAGGGAATTGGGGTGACATTCATATAAAAACAGAGACATGACTGTTGGGGGGGTTACACCCAGCAAATGTCACAAAGCCACGTCAGGTTTTGTTTCCGGCTCCAGTGTTAGGAGAGCTGGACAGAAAGAAGCAGCCAGGAGAGGACTCCAGGATAAAAGCCAAAAAACCCTTCTCTTGGCTTGTCTAACAAAGTCCCAGCCTCTAGGAGGTAGCCAGCATGGCCCTTGACTCTGACTCAACAACAGTTTCGTCTTAAAGAAGGGTAACCGTGGGGCACCTGGGTGGCTCAGTTGGTTGAGCGTCCGACTTTGACTCAGGTCATGATCTCGTGGTTTGTCAGTTCGAGCCCTGCGNCCAGCCTCTAGGAGGTAGCCAGCATGGCCCTTGACTCTGACTCAACAACAGTTTCGTCTTAAAGAAGGGTAACCGTGGGGCACCTGGGTGGCTCAGTTGGTTGAGCATCCGACTTTGACTGAGGTCATGATCTCGTGGTTTGTCAGTTCGAGCCCTGCATCAAGCTCTGTGCGGACAGCTCAGAGCTTGGAGCCTGCTTCAGATTATGTGTCTCCCTCTCTCTGTGTTCCTTCCCAGCTCATTCTCTCTCTCTCTTTCTCTCTCTCTCAAAAATAAATAAACGTTTAAAAAAAAAAAAAAGGATACTCTAGCCCAGGACATGGCCACAAGCAAGCTCCCAATTCGCCACAGCTAAGAATAAGCAAAGGCGGAACATGATTGCTTTGTTTTAAGACTCAGGACTTTCCTGCCTGAGTGTAATTAAATCTCCTTAAGTCTGTTTCTAAAGACAAGAAATGGAAACATGAATTCATAAGCTGTACCTTTCTCTCTATGCATGTTCCTGAGGGAAGGTGATCCATTAGAAACACAGGCAGACATGCCAAGAGCAATAACGAGGCAGGCTCTGTGGGCGAAGCAGGCTGTAGTTAAAGACTTTCCCTGAGAATCTTGCTCATTCATTAATTCTAGCCTTGGACGTGGGCCAAGCTGTGCGGTTTCACCACAGCAAGGGGCAAGATCCTAATGATTAAATGTTCTTTGTTGCCTTGCATTTCACTTTTTCTAGTAATGCACTTTGAAGAATGGAAAATTGAGTTTTCAATACTTTGTTGTTTGCTGAAGCTAACTCTAGAGGTAATTGAAGCCAGTTGAAAGCCGAAGGGAACAGCCAAGGTGAAGCTTAGTGCACAGAGGAGGCTGACAGACTCAAGCTTGGTGCCCTAGTGGCTCACGCTGTCTCCTGTGACACGTCTCTCTTTTTGTCGTGTTGGAAATTGTAGTTGGAATCCGTGTTCAGAGAATCAGGTTATTCATTGGAAAATAATTCTTTTCAACATTCTTTTTTATTTTGTTATTATTATTTTAATTTTTAATGTTTATATTTGAAAGATACAGAGACAGAGTGCAAGTTATATTAATGGCCTGTGATCTACCATGTATAGATTCTGAAAACATTTTAAACATATCATTAAATAACTTTACTTCACACAAGGATTATTTTATAATCTTGAGGCTAAGTCTTTCATAAGACACTGTTCATACTTACTTCTGCAACATTAGTATGCTCATCTATTGAAACAAATATCTTATAAAGTAGAGTTTCAAAATAATCACCCTGCACTCAATTCATTACAAAACCTTCAAGAGGAGGAACTAAAAATAGACTCAGGTTAGTATAAGAAAGCATAATTCAAATACCTATTCAAAAAGAAAAACCTCTACCTAAGGGACTGAACTCAGCTTTTGATTTTATCCATTCCACAGAAAATTATTTATTTATTTAAAAAAATTTTATGTCTTTATTTTATTTTGAGAGACAGAGAGTGAGTAGCGGAGGAGCAGACAGAGAGGGAGACACAGAATCTGAAGCAGGCTCCAGGCTCTGAGCTATCAGCACAGAGCCAGATGTGGGGCTTGAACCCACGAACTGCAAGATCATGACCTGAGCTGAAGTCAGACGCTTAACTGACTGAGCCACCCAGGTGCCCTTCAACATTCTTTTTAGATCAATACTACTTTAATCTGTGTAGAAGGCATAGGACCAGAGATTTACAAGAAATGGTTTCTCAGTGGACAGTCATGTGTCACCATGCTTTGCTTTAAAATCTTAGGAGATTAAAGTACGCTTTTTACATTTTCTGGATGGCTGACCAAACCTTAACTTATTGAATTTATATTCCTGTTTGGCTCCATAAGAATACATGGGGCATCTTGAGAAAATGAAATGCTTCTGTTTGGTGATGTCCAAATAGATAATTTGAGCATATCTAACAACTGTCTGGAGTAGTTCTTAGCACAGAGTAGTTGGTTCATAAATGCTAATTATACAAATGAATAAATTAGATTACTTTCCTGAAAGAACTCATAAATGTAGAGGAAAATTTTATTTGAATAATGGTGTGACCAAGTAAGTAAAATCTTTTAGTCTAATGTCCTTGTTAAAACATAGTTCTGATCTTCAAGCTGTTTGCCTATGAAAGAGGATGTATGTATTGGTAAGAAATTATCCATCTTTTTTTAAACTTTTTTTTTATAGTTTATTTATTTTTGAGACAGAGACAGAGCATGAGTGGTAGAGGGGCAGAGAGAGGGAGACACAGAATCTGAAACAGACTCCAGGCTCTGAGCTGTCAGCACAGAACCTGATGTGGGGCTCGAACCCACAAATTGTGAGATCATGACTTGAGCTGAAGTCGGACGCTTAACCGACTGAGCTACCCAAGTGCCCCAGAAATTATCCATCTTTTAGCCTGAAGAACCATAGAGCATGGGGTCTGGTTTTGCACCAATACCTCGCTGCAGGAACACACTTTTCCACTTCCAGCTTCTTTAGGTTTGTTTGGAGCTTGATTCAACCTGATTTCTGGTTAGGAAGAGAGTGAAAATTCTGGCAATGGCAGAACATTTCAGAGGAAAAGTTAGTCTTCCTATTTTGCTCTTTATTTGATAGCGACATTTGGAATGTTTTTAACACACAAGGCAATGTTGGACATTCCAGCTAAGAACCTAGAGTAGGTATGTTACCATCACATATATTCTTTGTAAATAGCTTTATTGAAATATATACAGAGTATAAAATACACCTGTTTGAAGTGTGCAAATCAATGCTGTTTAGTGTCTTTATAGAGTTATGTAATTATCATCACTGTTACAATATTTTTGTCACCCCAAAAAAGAAACCCCATACCAACCCATACCTCATCCCCTCCCTACAGCCCTAGAGAACCACGAATCTACTGCCAGTCAGTATAGACCTGCCGGATATTTCTTTCAAACACAGTCATACAACATGTGGTCTTTGTGTCTGGTTTCTTTCACTTGGCATAAAGTTTCGGAGGGCTGTCTATGTCAGGAGAATGTATTAGTACTTCATTTATTTTTATTGCTTATTGTGTTTATCCACTCATCAGGTAATGGGTGTTTGGGTTGTTTTCACATTTTGGATATTATGACTCAAGCTGCTATAAACATTGGTATACATGTTTTTGTGTGGACATATGTTTTCATTTTAGGGGGTATATGCCTAAGAATAGAATTGCTGGATCACACTGTAATCCTATATTTAATTTTTAAGGAACTTCCATAGTGATCACACCATTTTACATTTACACTGACCGTGTTTTTATTTAAAGAAAAAGTGAGAATCCATTGAAAGCCTTAAGGGATTTCTGTCCTCATTGAAGACATTGTGCGTTTATCAAGTGTTTAGCACAGTGTCTGTAACATCAGATTTAATCCTCATAGTAGGCTACAAAGATGGATTATTATAAAACCCATTTAAAAATATGAAAGCTGGGAGCGCCTGGGTGGCTCAGTGTGTTGAGCCTCCAACTCTTGATTTCAGCTCAGATCATGATCCCACAGTCATAAGATTGAGCCCACCCTCCCATCTTTCTCTGCACTGAGCATGGAGCCTGCTTTAAGATTCTGTCTCTACCTCTGCTCCCTTTCCCCCACTCATGCTCTCCTTCTCTCTAAAAAAAAAAATAAAATTTTAAAAATTAAAAAAAAATGTGAAAGCCAGGAATAGAGAAGCCACACAGAATGTAAGACTCTTAATGTGTGTCTATCTGGCCCTAAAGTTGGGCTTCTAATAACTGTACTAGAAAGCCCTTTTCATCCTTTAGTCGTGGAGCTGCAAACTAGCATCATGTTAATCATGTCCTGGATGCGCCGTTTGCATCTAGTTTAGTGGGGGAATGCACATTGTGGAGCCATGGGGTGCCCACTGATACAGGATGAGAGTCAGACTCCACCCACAGGTTGATCTTTACTGTATTGAATGATAGGCTTGGGATGTTAGAAGGAGGAGATTTCTGTTTGATCACTGTGAGGGTTTTAAATTGAAGAGAATAAAATGCCACATCACCTTCCACAGTCTGGTGAATGCTCACCACGGACCAAACGTTATGCTGACTCAGCGTAACACATTGAGCTCTTCAGTCTTCAGAGCAACACTGTAACATAGGCACCGGCTGTGATAAGCACCACATGATGTGTGAAAGTGTTGAATCACTAGATTCAACTAAACCAGCAAAACACTGTGTGTTAAGAAAAATAGGCACTGGATTTACCCCCATTTTACAGATTGGGAAATACTGGGGGCACACAGCTAGGGTAAGTGACAGAGCTGGGATTTAAACACATGTAACTGGTTCCAAAGCCTGAACTCATAAGCATAATGCTGTGAAATTCTTTCAGAAGAACCACTATGAAATTTCCTCTGATACAAGACTCCACTGTAAGAATTGGTCTGTGGTTACTTTGAAAATAGACGTTTCTAAATCTATGTCCAGTAAATGCAATTTTAGTTTTCAACTTCAAAGAAGACTATGAATAGAATTATAGCTTTTTAGTCTTGACAAATGTCACCATTTCATGGTAAAGTTTTTGGGAGAAATGTTGTGTTCCAAAAGCTGCAAGTACATTAGATCTTTGTGTCAAAAGCCAAAACCTTTCTTCTCTCAGTGTTTTATTGTGGAATTCCTGGATAACCCACAGAAAGGATTATCTGGAAAGTGGGATAATCCAGTGATGGAATCACACAGGCCAAAATAGCAGCCCACGGAATGTCTTGGGGCCTTTGGTGGCCTCCTGGGGGACCCAGCTCAATTCTGTTCTTGGGGTAACTGGGAGAAGAATGCTTTGAGGTCATCTCAGAACCTGGCTTTCAGGGGCTGCATATGGAGCTGGGAGGGCACTGGGAAGTTGTCCAGGCCAGACTAAGGTGGTGCGGGCCCTCATCAAACACATGCTCTATTGCCCAGTTGTCATGAAAGAACTGTTTGAATCTGAATCATGCCTGCTTTTTTTTTTTTTTTTTTTGTCTATCAGATAACAGAACTCACTTCATAGAGTTGTTTTGAGGATGAAATGATTTGAAACATGTACAGTCACTTAGGGGAAATCCTGGACCCATAGATACCTCTCATAATTCCTAGTTTAGAAGCATGGACTTCAGCTCCAGGCAGACCCAAGTAGGAATCGTGGATTTGGTACTTACTTTTTTTTCTAGAGTGGCTGCCCAGCCAGCTCTACATTTGCCATTTTTTCCTGGAGTTAAGGGAGGCCATGTGACTGAATTCTAGCTTATGGGAACTGAGCAGGTGTGGTGCATACCACTTCCATGCCTGGCCCACAAAGCCTCCCATGTCCTGTCCTTCATGTCTTTCTCCTCCCTGTAGTATTAGAATGTCCATGTTGACAGAGCATCTGGCCACCTGGATGTCTCCCTTCTGTTCACCAATCCTGTATTGTTGCATAGCAAGAAATAAACTTCTATTGTGTCTGTGCCATTACACAATTTAATGGAGCAATAATGCTTGATGTTGTAGGAGGCCATTGAGGGGATGTAGCCATTTGACCCACGAGCTGGCCCTGGGGCAGTCGGAGGCTCCTCACCCTCTCCCATCCTTGAAATGTACAATCCATCCACCATTCCCATGTTCTGAGCCATTTCAAGAACACAGCCTGTAGAGAGTGAGATGCAGTTGAGACTCTTTGGCTGATATATGTGACTGAAACCCTTTAAGGTCTCTACATAAACTTTTAGGATACTCGCAGGTGGGTGTGGAGACCTACTTACCTTGTGGCTACCAAAGATAAGCATCACCACTAAGTTCCGTTGCTTGTTAACACCGCCACCTACCCATTGAGGTGGTCTTTCTTCAGTCTCTACTTCTCCATGTTGAGGGTGGGGGGACAGTTTCACATTTCCCCTGGTAAGTTGCTAAGGCTGCAAACCGATAATTGGAAGCCAGTCAGGAGACCGAGAAACGGGTCTTAGGGGAGAAGCACCTGCAAGAAATCCTGGGTTCTTTGGCAATCTCTCTGTGAGGAGAGGTGCCTCATATTTTAGGTGACTGGACCAGGTATGAGTACTGAAGTACATATGGGTGAATGTGGCTGGTCCCATGTGCTTGCTGAGGAACTGTACAGAGCATGCTCGGCAAATGGAAACTGTGGCCGCATGGTGGGCTGGCCTCTACTGTGGGCAGTTCAGTGGAACACCAATGCCAGACTTTCCAGTCAGAAAGTGGAAAGAAGAACTGAGGTTAGAGAAAGACATGCAGGTGTCCACCGCTCTACTGGCTTCAGAGCTGGGTGGCAAGCTGGCAGTGCAGATGGTAAGTGGGAGGACCTTAGCAAAGTTAAGGTCTGAGCATTTATGACAGAGCCTGATGGAGGCTGAAAGGTGGATCCCTGGGAAAGTGAGGAGAGCCACAGAGGAGGATACTGTGATTGACAGTGGGATGGAGGAAACACCCTGAACAGCCTCACCCCTAACACAATGGAAAGCAAAGGCCCAGCTACAACAACCGCAGCCAGTGGGCCATCCCCCTGTTTAGGATGCATTCATAGTGACAGAATATATCCTGCAAGCTTATTGATGTAGCTGCCAAGTTCTGGAAAAGGCTGGGGAAAATATAGAGGCATGGTTCGTGCAGCTGTGGGATACAATGTATGACCTTGGGCAATTATTTATCTTCTCTGAACTTCAGTCTGTAAAATGAAGGTAACCATGCTTACTTTGAAATTTTGTTGGAAAGATTAAACAGGATCAAATATAAAATTTTAAGCACAGTCAGGTGGTTATTATTATTATTGTTATTATTATTTATATCCAGCTTACACGCAAGAGCTGAAGTGTTCGGAGGCATTTAATATTCCACTTACATGGGTCCTGTAAAAATCTCTTTTCTCCCAATTATGTGCTGGTCCAAAGCACTGGGAGAACAGTAGAGGGAATTTCTAACTATCCCTGTTTTCAATTATTCCTCAGATTGAGATCTTTTCTGCCTCGAATCTCAACTCCGTGAGGGTTGGGATTCAGTCTTTTCTCCACCAGAGCAACTAGTTGACTTTCTTGTATGTAGCAGGTGATTAACAAATGTTTCTTGAGTTTCCTTTATTTTTCTAGTATTTATTGAATGCTTCTTGTGTTCCCACCACCATGTACATACGCCATCTTCTTGCATTACCTTCAAACACACTATCTCATGTGAGTCTCAAAACAGTGCTATGAAGTGAGCACTATTATTTCCCCATTATAGAGCTAATGCCATGAGGCACTGAGAGGTATGTTACATGCCTGGGATCACATAGCAATAGTAGCAGAATTGGAATATGATTCTAGGTAATCTGGCTTCAGTCATTATTCTCTCTCTCATAAATGAACACATAATTTACTTTTTTAAGAAATGAATTTATTTATTTTGAGAGAGAGAAAGAGAGAACACCTGCGAGGCAGAGAGAGAAGGAGAGAGAGAATCCCAAGCAGGCTCCACACTGTCAGCACAGAGCATGATGCAGAACTTGATCTTATGAACCATGAGATCATGACCTGAGACAAAATCAAGAGTCTAATGCTTAACTGCTGAGCCACCCAGGTGCCTCACAAATAATGTACTTTTTAGCTTATTGAGGATATATCATGTAAATACTAGACTCTTTACAGGTGGGAACCCCATTTAATCATCATTACAACTATGTAAAGATTGAAATTATACAAACTCCACATTAAGTGAAGTTGTGTTATTAAAACACACAAGAGGATGCCTTAGTCTTGTCTTGGGAAAATACCCGCAGCAGAGGAAAAGCGTACTCTTGCAAATCTGATAGTCATATGGAGAAGAAAACCTGGCAGTGTGCACCGTTCCGGGAACTTGTCACTCCCTGCTCATGCCTTCGCCAGTGTTTGAGCACCAGCTGTGTGTCAGGCACTGGACTGGAGCTAAGGCTCCAAGGGCCAGTCCCTGCCCTCAAGGCCTTTTCTTCCTAGTGGGAGATGGGGACATATAAACTTAGTGAACCCAAGACATATTGGAGCAAGAGCCAGCTGAATTCTTTATGCCAGGAACAGTTGGACTTAACATGGCCAGTTTACACAGTCAAAAGCAGCCAAGTAGGAGGTAACAACTGTGCTTATATATAAAATGGATGATTTATGAGTGTTTTTTGTTGGGGGGTGAGGAAGTGTGAGAAACAAATGTGATTTACAAGTATTTGTTGGGTTCATTTATTTTAACATTTCCCATATGCTCAGAAGACAACATACACGGAATATATTTTCTCAGTTCCATACTGAAGGTTCTGGCAGATCTTCCTATTTACTTCTTGTGTTATGCAGTCTCTTATGATGTGAATATTTGTTATATACATTTGTCCCAAAACACCAGCAACAACAACACACACACAACATCTTAAGTGGTTTCTATTCCATATTTTCTTGGAAGTGTATTTCCTAAAAAGAAGCAAATTAAAATTTTGGAGTCAAAAATTCCAGACCATTGAGTTTTGTAGGAACTGTTAATAAGATCTTAGATTTCTGGAGTTCTTTGGGACCCATCAATGATAGTTGTGTACCTGTTCATCTTCTGCCCTATATAATAATCTTGGGAAGTTTGCAAAGCAAATAATATGCTCATTTTCAAGATGAGAGACAAGAGAAGCTAAATTATTTGTCTCAAATCAGATCATTAATTAGTTGCAAAACTCTAATACATTGCAGTTAATCTTGATTTGAGTTATGGCCACAAATCAGTCTTTTAATATCTGTCCTCTATTTTTGTATCAAAAACATTACACTTTCTTAAATGTCTCCCAAAATGATCCTTTGGGTATTTAAACATATCATATATGGGCATTTAAAAACTTTTTTTTCTGGTTCCTACCCATCTATCAATTTAAAAATGGATGCTTTCCTGAGAGTTTTAGGGAAAATATGTAAAAAGATATTCTGGGTGAGTTTACCTGAAAATTCTTGCCAAGAGCTCTGCAAGTTTCTGGGAGAGCTTTGCCCAGCTCTTGACAAGGATTACATTTTCAGACCCACCTACACCTCAACAGCCCAGCAGTTTGATTGGAACAAACATACAGTGACATGGGCAGCTCAGGGTAGGTCTTTCCCTTTCCTACTATGACATCCATGAGTTTGCCTTGCTGACAGCTCCCCTGCCTAGAATGTGTTAATGGGGGTCTGGGCTTGGTCATTGCTTGGCAAGGTGCAAAAACAATCTTCCTAAGCTTGGCATTGAATTCTCCAGGAGTGCTGAATGAATATTTATAACCCATCTACCCCTCACTTAGATGTGGAATCTAAAATAGTCCACCTCATAGACGCAGAGTTGGATGGTGGTTGCCAGGGGCTGTGGGGTTGGGTAATGGGGAAGTGATGGTCAAAGGGTATTAAGTTTCAGTTATGCAAGATGAGTAAATCCTGGAGATCTACTACATAGCATAGTGCCCATAGTTAACAATACTGTATTGTATACTTAAAATTTCCCAAGAGGATAAATTTGTTAAGTGTTCTTACCACATGCATACACATAAAATAATAGTGCTAAAGAGAGGCAGGAGGGAATTCTGAGCGGTGATGGATATGTGTATGGTCTTGATGATGGTGATGGTTTTATGAGTGTATGCTTATCTCCGAGCTCATCAAGTCGAATTCATTAAATATCCACAGCTCTTTACATGTCAGTCATACCTCAGTAGTTTAAGGGGAAAAAAAAAAAACCACGTAAATTCCCAGTAGTTCTCTTTTTCTATTCTATTCTATTCTATTCTATTCTATTCTATTCTATTCTATTCTATATATAGTATAGTTAATGTACAGTGTTATATTAGTTTCAGGTGTACAATATAATGATTCAGTATTCTATACATTACTCAGGGCTCATCACAATAAATGTATTTTTAATCCCCTTCACCCGTTTCACTCATCCCCCAACCTACCTCCTCTGTGGTAACCATCACTTTGTTCTCTATAGTTAAGATTCTGTGTTTTGGTTAGTCTCTTTTTTCTTTGTTGATTTATTTCTTAAATTCCACATGTCCGTGAAGTCATATGGTATTTGTCTTTCTCTGAACTGACTTATTTCACTTTGCATGATAACCTCTAGATCCATCCTGCTGTTGCAGATGGCAAGATTTCATTCATCTTTGTGGCTGAATAATACTCCATTGGAAATATATATATATATATAGACCACACCTTCTTTATCCATTCATTTATTGATGGATACTTGGGTTACTTTCACAATTTGGCTATTGTAAATAATGCTGTGATAAACATAGAGGTGCATATATCTTTTTGAATTAGAATTTAATATTCTTCAGATACCCAGTAGTGGAATTACTGGATCATATGGTAATTCTATTTTTAACTGTTTGAGGCGCCTCCATGATATTTTCCACAGTGGCTGCACCAATGCATGAGGGTTCCTTTTTCTCTGTATCCTTATCCACACTTGTTTTTTCTTGTGTTTTTGATTTAAGCCATTCTGACAGGTGTCTCTTTGTTGAGGGTTTCACTGAGGTCCTCCACTCTTTTCTCAAGTCCACTGAATATCTTTATGACCATTACTTTAAATTCTCCAATAAGCATATTACTATCTCTGTCTTGCTTAGCTCTCTTGCTGTGATTTTTTTCCTGTTCTTTCATTTGAGACATGTTCCTCTGTCTCCTCATTTGTTTGTATCTGTTTCTACATGTTAGGAATGTGAGCTACATCCCCTCTTCCTGAAAATGGTGGCCATGTGACGAAGAGGCCCTGTAGTGCTCTGCAGTGCAGTGCCCCTGTTCGCCAGGACCTGGGGCTGCAGGGGCGTCTCTTATGTGTGTTGAGAGAACCTTAATGTTGTGGCTGAGCCACGTTTGCCTTCAGTCCAGTTGTCGACAGAGTTTCTCTTTGCCTGTTGTGGGCAGGGTCCGTCCCTGTGTTGTTAGCGGGCCAGTCTGCAGCTACTTTGGGCTTGAGTTGAGTGAGACTGGGCATTTGCCAGAGATGCAGTAGCACTAAATGGCAGGCACTTTTCCTGTACTAACCCCTGACAAGCAGTCACTGATGGTCACAGCCTGCAGTCACACCTGATGTCTGCCCCCATCCCACTGCCAGGGCCACAGCTGACTGGTGTGTGTGGCTAGTTTTCCCTTTCCTGGAGCAAGAGCCACCTTGGAGTGGTGCTGCTCCCTGTGGGAGCCGCTTGCGTGCTGCCAGCCTTGTGGCACTGCTCTGGATGGGCTCCAGTCAAGGGTATATTGGAGGGGTCAGGTTTTCAGGAGAATGCAGGGGTGGGGTGTGCATGCCAGCAAGGTCCATGCTGGTTTGCTCTGGAAGTGGACCTGTTGCCACCCAGGAGTACTCCTGCCAAGGCCAAGCTGGGATCAAGGGGTTATGTCCACAAAAGAGTGTGGGGATAGGGCACATTGTTAGCAAGCTAGGTGGAGAGTGTTGGCACTGTGCTGTTTGCTGCAAATGTCTGTGTATCTGGCTGGGGGGTTGGGAAGGGAAACGGCACCTGCCAGCTCTTCTGTTCTTGGCGAAATCTCCCAAGGATCCCTGCCTCTCCAGCACATGCTCTGAGATTAGTAAATAAATTTCCTTCCCATATACCCCAGACACTTTTTAAACTGCCGCTTCTATGCTACACCTCAGCAGGGCTATTTGTTGTGCTCTCTCTTTAAGGGTGGGTACTCCAGGGGCGCCTGGGTGGCTCAGTCCGTTAAGCCTCTGACTTTGGCACAGGTCATGATCTCACTGTTCGTGAGTTCGAGCCCTGCATCAGGCTCTTCGCTGACAGCTAGCTCAGAGCCTGGAGCCTGCTTCTGATTCTGTGTCTCCCTCTCTCTCTGACCCTCCCCTGCTCACACTATCTGTCTGTCTCTCTCAAAAAAATAAATAAAACATTAAAAAAATTTTTTTAAAAAGGGTGGGCACTCCATCCTTCTGTTTCTCCCAGAGCTGAGCTGCTGCTTTTAAAGTTCCAGCTGTCAAGCCCCACTGATTGTGAGGCCTCTCTGGTTTCCAAGGCCAAATGTGATGGGGATTCATCTTCTCCATGTGGGCCCCCCATGCCTGGGGTCCCTGCTGTGGAGTCTGGTCCTCTCCCCTCTCTGAGCCCATAGTGTCCCTCCATCCTGAGGACAGTCCCATGGGTCTGTTTCTCTCCTTACCATGTCTCTGCTCTTCCTACTCTCTTCAGTGTGGCCTCTGTTTTACATTTCACGGTGAAGAGCCTGTTCTGCCAGGCTCTGGGTCCTCTTTGGGTTATATTCACTGATGTGTGTGTATCTAGTTGTATCCTTGGATGAGGTGAGGTTAGGGTTCTTGTACTCTGCCATCTTCTCTGGAAGTCCCCCTCTTTTTCTTTTTCAAGGAAAAAGTGTGTCTTCCATCTATCTCCTGTTCATCTATATCACAGCGCATCACTGTCTTGCCCTGGGTGTTATTAACTATTGCCTGATAGTTTTCCATCTCTGGTCCCTTTTTTCTCTGATCCATTTGCCACATTACAAGTGGAGTTAATTTTTCTTTCGGGAATTCTAGAACTGATCATATCATTCTCCTTCTTAAATATCTTGGACGTTTCAGTATATAAAATTCAAGAGAAAGCCCAAATTTGAAGAATTCATGGTCCAGGACACCCTAGTATTTGACCTCAAGTGACCTTTCTGTGGTCACCGCTACCACATTACTCATACAGCACTCTCTATTCTAACTCTTGTGGCCTTCATATCTGTTCTGTCAAAGCAACATTCTCACATCACAGAAGTTTTCTTTTAATGTTTCCCAGCCAAGAATGCAGTTGGCCACGCTCTCTACCTATAAAAATGTCTTCACTTTTTAAAAGTCCAGTTTAAATACCTCCTGCTGTGGGCTGCCTACCCTGCTTCTCCTTTAGAAGTACATGACTATAGCATATTACTTGTGTAGACATTTAACGTTACTGTCATCTTTCTCGCTTTATAATATAGCTACTTTTGTGTATCTACCTCATGTAATAGATTATGAAGGCTGCTTCATGGGAATGAATTGCATGTACCCCATGTTTAGAAGGACTTTATAGTTGGTTGAATGCTGTGCTATCACCTATCATCATCTTGAAAAATCTTAAGAATTTAAAAAGAAATCTTAAGAATTTTCAAAAGATGCATTTTCATTTTGCACTAAGTCCTGCAAATATTGTAGGTGATGCTATTTTTAAGGATAGGGACTATTTCAGATTTGTCTTTACCTATACCAGCACTATGTCTTTCACCTAGTTTCTGCCAATTTCAAGGATGTGTTGAAAAAAATGATGGAAATAAGTAACCAGCTGACTTAATTAAAACATATCACAGCAGGAAAGAGTCATTGAACATTATCTGAAAAGTCTGGGTATCAAGGAATTGAAGGTTTCCCAAGGCCTAATCTCTATGGCATTAAGTTCTAAAGATTTTCCACAAACCACCCTTCCTACATACTGGGAAGCAACACAGTTCTACCAGAAGCAAATAGCAGGCTTCAAGAGGATGCTACCTCTGGGACTGCCCAGTGGTGTCCTGAGGCATGAGACTGGAATCTCTTCTAAAGATAGGAGGTAGCAAATTCCCTTCCCAAGTCTCACAGGATGTGAGATTCTTGGCATTCTTCTTGTAGCCACACATTTGGTCAGACTAACCCACTTATCTGACTTCCTAAGGAATCATCTTTGGGTGATTTTTAGACCAAATTGCTCCAGTGAGAGGGAATGAGATTATTTCAAGGAATGATTGCCTCCTTGTAAGTAAGAACAAGCATGAAGTATAGGATATAGGATGCAGAAATCTGTGAAAGCAACAATGCTTTTATTTCCAAAAAGCATTCTTTATTCTTGTCCCTTCAGTCACACCTAAACTACTATCCCCAGAATGAACACAATAATTTCTCTTTACCTTTTGGAGTGTTTGAAATTTAATGTTCTTGTTTTTTTTTTTTCTTTAACGCAGTTGGTAGTAATTTAGGCTTGTTCTTTAAGGGACTACAGAGACTCTAAAAAAAAAGAGAGAGAAAACTAGACCTTTTTGAATGGAGGGATATAGGGTTTTTGTGTTGAGGACTGAGGAAAGGAGGAGGCATTCAGGAGAGCAAATGGAATCTTGTGTGTAGTAGTGAGAAAGCAGCCATATGCAACACAGAAATGAATGGACGTGATTATTTTCCAATAAAACTTTATTTGCAAAAACCAATGACAGGCTGGATTTGGCCCTTGGGCTATAGTTTGTCAACTCTTTCTCTAGAAAAACGCTACACTGGGGAGAAATTGTACAGAAATGCTTCTTTTAATATTGTTTATAATACTAAGGATCTAAAATGGCTATCATCAGTAGAATGGTTGCATGCATTGTTTTATATTCAATTAGTTGAATGCTATATAATAGTGAAAAGAAATGATCCATAGCCACATACATCAGGGCAAATTAATCCTAGACACAATGTGGAACAACTGGATTAAGGCACAGAAAATACACACATAAGATGCTTCTAAAGTTCAGAACAGATAAGCAGAATACAAATATATTTAGGGATACATATACAGGTGGGGAAACTACAGAAGAAAAAAAAGAGGATGAGTAGGAGAGGTTCAGAGTTACCACTGGGGAGAAAGGGAGTATGAGAACCAGGAAAGTTCCAGGAGCTTTGAGCTCTGGTCAATTCTGTTTCTTTCTTTTTCTTTCTTTTTTTTTTTTTTAATTTTTTAATGTTTTATTTATTTCTGAGAGGGTGAGGGAGCATGAACAGGGGAGGGTCAGAGAGAGAGGGAGATACAGAATCCGAAGCAGGCTCCAGGCTCTGAGCTGGCTGTCAGCACAGAGCCCGATGCGGGGCTCGAACCCATGATCTGTGAGATCATGACCTGAGCCGAAGTCAGACTCTTAACCGACTGAGCCACCCAGGCGTCTCTGGTTAGTTTTGTTTTTAAGCTGGTCTGTTAAACGTAAAGGTGTTTATTATTTAAGAAGCACACAGATTTTTAAATGCACCTTTTAGGTAAATATATAATTAAAAATAAAAGCAGGTCTAAGTAACTTGTGTGAGGCCATTCAACTAGGAAGTGGCAGGATGAGGATTTGAACTTTGGTCTCAATGGTCCCAGTGCTCAAAATCTTTCTACTCACTCCTTCTGGGCCTGGGTTTGAGCCAGTATTACTTATTGTAGTTCTTTCACTTAATCACTTCTCTATTTATACTGAGATACTACAAAACAGATTTGCACAGCCCCCATTTCTATCTGAATAGTGGAGCCTGTCAAGTTAATTGATCATGACACTCGGCTTTCGGAATGTGTAATTATCAGCTGCATTGCGTGGGAAGCTCAGATGACAGTTAATAGTACATGTAGACAGAAATCTGTGTGTTGCTGTGACTAAAGAACAAGCCAAGAACATAACATTAATCAAAATGCCAATGTAGTGCACCAAAAAATAGTTCTATGTGGAAATGCAAACCAAAAAGATCTATAAACATTCCTATTTATAATTCACAATTAGTCTCTGTGCATCTTATTCTTTTAACCTCAGATATGGAAGACCAGTGCATCCTACTGGGCGCAGATGGAAAAACCCCGACCCCAGCTCCACAATGAAGCCAAAGTTTCTGTCTGTGACCCCTGCAACAGCTGATAGGTGAGTGTGGCTGATTGGTCAGCCAAACACACTTTCAAATAGGAGCAACCAAAGCTCCAGCATCGGATGGCCAGTAATGTGATAGGACTCTTGTACCACGTACGTGGAAGGAGTTTTGCAACTCGACAACCAGAGTTCGTATTCTGGCTTTGCCACTGGAAAGCTACATGATCTTGAGCAAATGACTTCACCTGAGTCTATATTTTCATTGGTAAACATTTGTAAATAGCTTGTAGTTTCCAATCCTGGCTGCTCATTAGAATCTCCTGGAGAGATTGTCAAAAGATCATTACAATGGCCTCACCTGCCCTGGACCAAGTAACCAATTTGAGATTGGGGGAAAAAAGTTCTGGGCCACGCCTTTTTGGAAAACTTAATATATTTTTAAAGAGGGTTAGAACTTCTGCCTTATGGGTGGTTGTGTGACTCTAGCTCTGGAAGAAGGATCTTATAAAAAGTGTTTTGATTCTCTCCTTTATGATGGAAAGTGATATCCAGAGAGGTGACCAAACCAATATCCAATGGCCAGTTAAATAGTGGAACCAGCTGTATACCAAAGGTTTTCTAATCTCTAGCCTTATACTTAGAGAGACATTGAATTTTCAAACCAAAAATACCAAAGACTCTTGTGGAACAAATAACATATCTTATAAAGTGGTTTGGATGATATAAGTTACCTTGCATTTCAAAATGCATTCTGGGGGTGGGGGCACCTGGGCGACTTAGTCAGTTAATCATCCAACATTTGGTTTTGGCTCAGGTCATATGAAACTTGCATTTTGTAAGTTCGAGCCCCACATCGGGCTCTGTGCTAACAGTGTGGAGCCTGCTTGGAATTCTCTCTCTCTCTCTCTCTGTCTCTCTCTCTCTACTCCTCCCCTACTCACTCTCTCTGTCTCCCTCTCCTCAAACTAAATAAATAAACTTAAAAAAATTTTTAAATGCATTCCAGGCAAATAAAACACACAAACCAAGTGTGTGTGTGTGTGTGTGTGTGTGTGTGTGTGTGTGTGTGTGTGTAGTTCTAGCAGTGAGAAATAGAACTGGGGAGTTTTGAAGACAAATGGTAGATAGCAGTCAGCTTGGGCTACTGTAGCAAAATACATAGAGTAGGTGTCTTTTATTTCCCACAGTTCTGGAGTCTGGAAATCCAAGGTCAAGGTGCCAGCAAGATAGGTTCACTCTGAGGCTTCTTCTCCTGGGTGGTAGGCTGTCACCATCCTGCTCTGTGCTCACCTGACCTCTTCTTTGTGTGAATATGGAGACCGAGAGAAAGGAAGCTGTCTGTTGTCTCTTCTTATAAGGGAACTAATACCACCATGCAAGGTCTACCCCGATGACCTCATCTAAACCTAATTACTGCTCAAAGGCCCAACCTGAAAATACCATCACATTGGGAGTTAGGGCTTCAATGTATGAATTTTGGGAGAAGATAAATGTTCAGTTCATAACAAAGTGTAAATGAATCGCTCTACCAAAGTAGTTTGCTAAACCAAAAATCCATCACCCTGGTCCACGGAATATTGAAAAAAACCCTACATTTAGTGATTCTCAGCCCTGGATATAGAGTAGAATAACATGCAGATTTTTGAATAGTACTAATTATCAGCACCTCTTCTCACAACAACTGAATCAGAGTATTTGGGGAGAGGAGGAGACGTGGCATGGGGGTTGTAGCCAAGGTTGAGAACTACTGATCTTCATGAAGCTGGGCCCTGAAGGCGAAGAAGGGAAGCAGGTCACCTAATGACAAGAAGGAGGTGAGACTCATATGTCTTCAATGTCTCAATATAAGGTGAGAACATTCTCTGAAATTATCCCTCATGAAAGAGGAGTTACATTATTTTCGAGTTCTTAGAAAATTTCTCATGTTATTGGGAGCTCTGTCATTTCTCTATTTTCTACCACACCAATTTGACCTCTGTCAATTCTATGCAGGTTGAGTGGCTTGGGATTGGTTTAGATTTATACATTTGTGGTTTATGTTATCACCAAATTTTTTTTTTCTCCATCGTACTCCTAAACAACCACACTAGCAGGTCATGCACTAGTCTACAGACTTCTGGGAACTTTGAAAAGTTATCTCCCTCCCTAGGCTCCACTTTTTTCCATCTTTCAAAATAAGGGCATTGGGGAAGCCCAGAAAACAGATAAAATTGTAGAATCTTAGAAGCCCTGAGCTGCAGTGACTCTAACTCGATCCTTTTACCACTTCCATTCACATGCCTTGGGCAAACTCTTTATATCATTTCATTTTGTCTTTATGTTTTCCATTTTTCACTGTGGTAGGATGTATTTTGTTCAAAGTATTTGCTGCCCTCCTCAGGGTCAATTATACATTCTCAACGTACTGAACTCGGGAGCAGATGTGTGACTTGCTTTATCCAATGAAATGTGGGCAAAAGTGACTTGAGTCATTTCCGAGCAGAAACTTTTAAGAACCAGTGTGTGTTTTTGCCATTTCTCTTTTCCCCTTTGCCAGGATATCATCCATAACCTAGATAGTAAAAATGGCATGTAATTTTTACTGTCCAGAACTGTCCAGAACAGGAATATTTGAAAGAAAGAGGGTGCACTACTGAGAGTGAAATGCTAAGCTATTAATCATTTCTCTGGGACAACGGGCATGGCTAGGACTGTGCTGGATAAATGGCAATGTAGAGTCCAGATAGAGGCTGATTTGTCAGCGTGGTTCCTGGAGAAAAGATGAATGGAGCAGAACCAGATCCAACCCATCAGGGACACACATGAGAGAGAAACCACCCTCTGTAAGCCACTAAGATTTAGGGGAACTTTGTTATTATAGCACAACTTAGCCAACTGATACAAAAATTTAACCAGTATGGCTGACTGACGCAGAAAACACATTGAAAAGTGGCCTTGTGTTGGCATAAGTAACTGGGTCATTCGGGGGACTGCTGAACACTGAAGATATGTTCAGAGGTGTCTAGAGTTGCTGGTAGCCTCTTGCAATTTAAAAGGAGGAAAGTTGTTCCTTGCTACAACAAGGCTTAAAGTGGGCCTTGTGGTTATTTCCTAAACAGGCCAAGTCTTAAGAGTGTCTGCTCACCCAAAATATCCTTTTAAGGGGTTTCTTTTGTAAGTATCAGTGTTGATTAACTTGACCATTCTAGTCTGCTCAAAGCTGATAGAACCAGGGTGGAGACTTAAGTGTGAGCAATCCACAGTTGGCCAGCAACTTACTTACTGGTATTGTGTAAATGTTCTGACATTCAGAGAGGATGTCGACACTGAAGCGTTCAGATCCTCCCTCTGGAAAATATCAAGAGACCTAAGGAGACAACATATGATGTTGCAGAAGTTGAAAGTCACACAGAAAAAGGGGCAAAGGATATAACTGAGTCATGCTGACAGTGGACAATAGGGTATAGGTTAACAAACTTGGGCTGCCGAGATACAGGCAGTTTACTTGACTGTTAGAGATATTGCTAAGTTGCTAGTTGTTTGGGGGTTCCCATGAAACTTGACTTTCATTGTCCCTTGCTTTCCCAAAAGCAGATAGCACAGATACTGTCCTTATCAGCCTTCCTTGTACACATTCTTTCAATGTCACCCCTCCCCCATTCCAAAACATAAACTAGAGGATTCTTGTTCTTAACACCAAAAAATGTTGTAACACAGGCCAGAAAGGACAACCAAGGCTAATTACAAATATCAGTAATTGACTGTAGTGAAATCACACATGCAAATTAAAATTCCTGTCTATTCTGCATGTGGAGCTTCTGGGTCTAACTCAGCAAGACCTTTGCCCTGTTTGACTTCCCCTAAATAAAACTGCTTCACATTGGAATGGACTTTTAATTTGTCCCTTTTTGTTTGTTTGTTTGTTTGTTGTTTTGTTTTGGGGAGTGGCTTGAATATTCTCATTTTAAAAAAAAAGCATTTCCTCTTACTTCATGTGGTTTGTCTCATATCCAGAAAGTGTCCTTTTTATTTTGCTTCTGAGCCAATATTCTTTTTTCTTATGTCCCTAAAACTATAGCTTAGAAATGCTGTGGCTCTCTCCTCCTGGCCTCAGGAAAGTGATTTGTGTATATGGCAGACCTTCATTAGTGTGTGAGTTAACTCTTACCAGTGTGAAGAAGGATTTAGGTCATTGTTAGCTTCCTGTTCTTTTTCATGCCTTTTAGTATCTTAGAGTTGGGAAAGATGTCAGACATCATCTAATCTACGAGTCTTGAGGGTAAAATTACACCTTTATAGCCATGTGGCTAGTGATTGGCAAAGATGGAATAAGATCCCAGGTATATGGATTCTTAAACAAGTGCTCTTTCTATAAATCAGGCTCTCATTTTTTTGGTGCAGGTTTTACATTTTTTTGTTCTAAGTTATCTTTTCAACTTGGATGTTAGCTTGGATTTGTAAAACCATTCACTCATTCATGCAGCATATACTTTCCTCTCTGATATCTTTTCTAACCCCAACAGCTTTATATCCCAGTGCTTAGCATTGAGGAATGGCAGGAATTCAAAAATAGATATCACAAATCAATATAAGTAAGTACTATGGTAACTTAGAGTAGAAATGAACCAATTGGGTTGCCGAAATGGGGAAGAGATTTTGCAGAGGAAATTGCATTCTGCAGCATTTTGAAGGATGTGTAAGGGATTGCCAGATTGCCAGATGGGGTAGGTTGGGTAGGACCATTGAGCAGCCTGCACAAAGGGTCATGATAAGGATGGTGGGTAATGTCAGGATGGCAGAAATGTGGAGTGTGATTAGACAGGAGTGCTAGAAGTACTTCGAGAGGAAAGTATAGAAAGGGTAGGCCTTATTTACCATCTCAAGAGTCTGGAGTTTATGAGGATGTAGGCAAAAGATCTCTAAACATAGAGAGAGGTGAGGTGGAAGCAGAGAGACCAGTTGGGAAGATGTGACATACAATTAAAGGATGAAAAGATCCAGATGTTCCAAACTACTGGTCATAGGAAAGCTTTGAGGTGGTGGGCTGAACTCACAATCTGTCTTGAAGCAATGATTTTATGGGTTGAAGGGGAAAAGAGAACCACAGATGACTTTGAGGGTACAGTTGTAGGAACTGGGTGCATGAGGGCAGTGAATTATACAAAAAAGGAAAGGAAAGACAACAAGGTTTTGGACAAACAGTATTGCAAATGTAGACATGTCACAAAGAAGGTGTTGTGTAAGTGCTGGCTATCATCACCTGATTCTCAATTGCGAAAAGCGTCAGAATAAGATCTAGAACAAAGGAAGCAGAAATTTAGCATCTGAGCATTGGTTCTAAGTTTAAAAAGAGAGAACTAAAGATACTTGAATGTTCCTCCAGATTGTCTAGGCTAAGTCACACAAGAAAGAATGAGAAAAGGAGTTTAGGGCAGTTTGCACCGCTTAACTTGAAAACTGCTTGAAGTTTTAAGTCAATCACCTCTCTGAGGTGTGTCCCAGGACTGTTGGGAGAATTAGAAGAGAAAGGAGAGTATGTGAGACACACAGGCTGTGCTCCACAGTGGCAAAGCAAGCAAAATAAGCAATAAACAAACAGTAAAAATCACCAACCAAAAAAAGAGAAAACCTTCCCAAATTGTAGTACTTAAATGCATCCAACATTTGAATTCACTTGATAGCTTTATGAAAAAGATTGTTCATCTTCATTTTATAGATAAAGAATCAGGTTTGTTGAACGGCATACAAAAGGGAGAGCTGTGAGATCTCTCAGGCACCAAAGCTCGTGTGTTCTTTCTTCATTCCAACATGCAGAGGTGCCTCCCACATGGAGGAGGCCCTCCCACCATAGGTTATGTGCTTCTGGTCAAAATGGAGCTCTAGAAATGAAATGTCTGTACTATTTGCTACCTGTCCCCTAACTGTGAAGTTCTACCCTGGGAAAGAGGGAAGAGAGGCTGTATCTGCCACATCCCCTGTCTCTTTGCTTCCCAAGGAGGAGGTGAGAGGAGGTTAGTATTTATGGAGTTGATAAATAAATTAACTTATTTGGGTTTAAATCCTCATTCATTCTAGCCACTTGTTATATGGACCCAGACAAGACGCTTAATATTTCTGGATCTCAGTTTCTTTGTAAAATGGGGATACTAACAGTACTATTTCAAATGTTTATTGTGAAGATTAAATAAAATATGTTCTTAGCACATTGCTAATTGTGTAGTCAGTAATCCATATATATTTGCTACTATTATGTTGACTGTTTTAAGAGCTCTTGGCCTCTTGCTTCCCAATTCTGTACATGATGCTTCCCTCAAACCATTGCTCAGAGAAAGCAGAATTGCCAACAATAAAATATATGTATTTTTTCAAAGGTGGTTTTGTGGATACGGAAATGTTCTGTGTAGATGGTTGAATTCCAGTCATTTTTATAAGTTTATTCTGAAGTCACAGAATTGGTTGTATGGAACTCATGAGCCTTAATTAGAGGCATCAAGAAGGATGTGGATTTCTTGGTACACTTTTTATGGAGAGATAACCTACTTTTGGTACACTGACCAGATCTCAAGCTACAACTCAATAACTTTTACAAAATGAACAGACTTGTGTAATACCCAGTGATGCTTCAGATAAAAATAGAACACTGCTGGTACCACACTTTCCCCACTCATGCCTCTCCCAGTCAACCCCTTCTGCCACCAGAAGTAACTACTGTATTATATTCTATTACCCTACATTAGTTTTTTCCCCCTTCATTGAATTTTATACAAAAGGGATCATAGAATATGAATTCTTGCTCAACATTATGTTTTGGAAATTTTTTCATACCATGATGTATAGCAGTAGCTTGTTCTGTCTTATTGATTGATATCCTGTCATAGGCTATACCACCATAATTTTATTTTCCACTCTTCACAGACCTGTATGCTATGCGTTGTTTTCAACTACTGCAGTAATGCTGCTTTGACTATCCTTAAATATACCCCTCGCACTTAAATGAACACAGTGCATTTCTGTTGGGGATGTACCTAGGAGAGCAGGAATCACTGGGTCATAGGATACATATCGAGGTTCAGTAAATAGTGTCAAATGGTTTCTAAAGTGGTTATACCAATTTTCAGTCCTATCAGCAAGATATGAGAGTTCCAGATTTTGGCTCACCGACATTGATCTGTTCAGTTGTTCTTTTTAAATCGTAGCCAGTTTTATGGGTATGTAAAATGTTTTCACTACGGTTGGAAAATGAACAGCTCTTTAATGTCTTGTAAGGTTGAGCACCTTTTCATGTGCGTGTTGCCGTTTATATTTCCTCTTTTGTGAAATGTCTATTGAAGTCTTTTACCTATTTAAACAAATTGGGTTGTCCTTTCTTATTAGCGTAAAAAAGATTTTTTTTTTTTAAAAATTCTGAATACACATTCTTTGTCAGATGTATACATTGCAAATAATCCTCACAGTTTTCTTTCACTCCTAGTGGTATCTTTTGATGAAGAAGAAATTCTTAATTTTACTAAGTTCATTTATCAAGATTTCCCTTGGTTAGTGTTTATTTGTCCTGTTGTGCGTGGTGGGAAGTAGACATGCATGAGGCAGCTGTGGCTGTTGATGGGTGATGGAAGGAAAGGGAAAGTGAGGGAACTGGTTGACTGAAGGAAGTAAGGATGTATTTGAGAAGCCCTCACAAAGGCTAGACAGGTCATGATTTGGGGTCCAGGACTTTACACTAGAACAGGAAAACAGTAAAAAGATGTAGGGGTCAGACATGGGCAAGGATATGATTACTTTTTTATTTCACAGGAGAGAGAGACATTTTCTAAGACTTTAACCTCAAGACAAGACCCTGGATGGAGTCCAGGGTTATGGTTTGATTTTTCTTTTTATATTTGTGTCCGATCTATGGCAAGGTGGTACAGATTCAAGGCTTCTGAAGTCTGAGAGGTTGCAGATGGTGTAAAATGAAACCTGAATTGCTTTCAGGATCCAATGAGTTTGCTGGGGCCATGTTTTTATGCGATATGTGTTTAGGAAATGCCTCTTCCTTGCCTTGTACATAATTATATTAACTTAAGTAACAGCATGGGGATGATTTAGAATTGAGATTGAGTGAAAACCAGACTAAGGTGTTTGTTGATGTTGTTGTTTTGGTGTTCTTTTGTTTTATATTTAAGTAGGGACCATGTTTTCTCTTTGATTTTAAAAAAAGAATCTCACAGTCAGTTATTATATAACTTATTTACTTAATTGTACCTAGGTTATCTAGGTGTTTTTCCATAGGTTATCTCATTTAATCTCCAGAATAAAGGGGATGATTAGCTCTATTTTTCAGATGGGAAAACAGAGGCTAAGAGAGATGAACTAGTTTGCCCAGAAACCCGTGGCTAGTAAAGGACAGAGTCCAGATTTAAATTATACTTTTATTATGAAAGTCCCTGCCACTGTTTTGAATTTTAGGGTTAAAAATTATTTACAACTGAGATGTCTGGGGGGCTCAGTCGGTTAAGCATCCAACTCTTGATTTCAGTTTAGGTCAGTATCTCATGGTTCATGAAATTGAGCCCCGCATTGGGCTCCATGCTGACAGAACAGAGCCTGCTTGGGATTCTCTTCCTTCTTTCTCTCTGCCCCTCCCCCACTCACGCTATCTTCTCTTTCTCAAAATAAATAAACATTTAAAAAAGCAAGTTAAAAAAAGAATTAGTCACAGTAAAAAGCCTCAATTTTCATGCACCCCATTTTTGGGGCACATAGGAATGGTGACCTAGAGGTTGAGCCCTTTGCTGAAATTCCTGGTTGCTGACTTAGGAGAACTTAACTAAGCTATTCAGCCTCTGTTCCTCATTTTCCTGAGTTAATTAGAATAAATGATGCCCACCTTAAAAAGTTGTTCTACATTTGTCTATTCTCTGAATTCTTCTTTCATGCACGTAAATGAATGAATGATGTGCTTTTGAGGCATTGTCACTCAGTTGCAAGTTACTCAAACTTCCTCCTTCATGTGGTGCCTAGTAACTGCTTTGTGGTTTAACAGGTGTAATGTCTCTTTTCCTCTCCCATTCTCCACTCCCTAGCCAATTCAGTTAGGGAGCCAGTCATGGTCAGGTCACCTTCAACATGCTTCCACACATTTTTAGCACCTTTTGTCTATTGCTCTCCACCCCCTCCCCCCCACCCCACATGCTCCCCAACATCCCTTGTTCTAGTAAAAGAAACCTCAAGTTTTACTTAGAGAATCAGTCCTCTCCCACTTTGGGTCTATATCATCTGGGCAGAAGTGACTCCATCCTTAGACTCCAGCCATGGGTACATGTCTCCGTCCTGACAAACCAGAGAGCTGGCTGCATGATCTTGACCATAGCGATTGGTTCAGGGATGGACAAGTGACACAAGTGAGACCAGTCAGAGGGAATATGAGGCTTTATCAGCTAAAACAGTTGGAAATGAGGCCCCTTTATCCACTGGCTTGCTAAGTGAATAGATGTAAGTTTGAAGCTGCTGGAAACCACTTCTGCTGGCTCAGTGGGGAATCTGAGAATGCAGCCAAATGCAGAGAAATGCTGAAGCAGGAGCTGGAGAGACCAGCAGTGTCTTGATGACCTTTTCTCGAGGCACTGGGCCTAGTGGTTCCTTAGTTGGCCACATCTCTTGAATGTACCAATTACAGGAGGCAATCATTGTTTCAGCCAGTTCGAGAAGGATTGCTATTACTTGAAACTGAATGAGTCCTGATGGGACTCCAATCCGGCGGCCTGGTCTTCATGAACTCTGAGACGCCTCATTTCCTCTCATTTCAGAGCCTTTGTTCTCTTCACCACAATCTTTGGAACTCGAGGCCCGCTGCTGTGGCTATCCCCCTGGTGTGGTAGCCACTGGCTCTATGGGTGGAAGAGCTCTGCTTGAAGGATTCCCAGCAAAGCATGCATTTATTATGCAGGCCCCTGACTGAAGTTGGTGATAGGTACAGTTATTAAATTAGACTTAAAATGAAAAGACCTACCTGAGCCATAACTTGATTTGGCTAATTCTAAATTCTCGCCCAATTGCCTGTTTAAGGTTCAAATCCTTTAAAAGAAAAGAAGTCAACCGTTGGGCATCCTGTACAATCAGCTGTGCAATCTGTTCTCCGATGGCACTTTTTACCTTCAGTTTTAAATGGTTATCTAAAATACAGTTAGAGTCTCAGTTCATCTGTTCATGAATTCAGCATCCACTATATGCTGGGGACAGAATGGTGACAAGACATAGTGCCTGCCCATAATGGAGCTCATGCTCTGGTTCTAAGCCCCTAATTTCATAGTCTCATGCAGCAGCTATATCTCTGTGTGTATATGTGTGTTTGCAATGTCAAAAATTTATGTTGAGGCAGGGATTGGCAGGACACTCACTTAAATATTCACAGTCATCCTAAAGCTCCAGGACTATGCCAGTGAAAGTCCTGCAGAATAGATATTGAGAAACCTCTTGCTCTTGCTGTCGCTTTGTCACCAGGATCTCTGTCTCTGCCTCTCACAGAGGGAGTATTGCCCAGTCCTTAAGAGTGCAGGCTCGCCTAACATGCCTGACGAAGCTCTCAGATCCATTGTTGACTAGATGTATATCTTTAGGCATATTACTTAACCTCTGTAACTCCCAGTTTCTGCCTGGGCAAAATGGGGTACCATGTCTAATTATTTAGGTGGTTGTAAGGGTGAAGTGAGGTCCTACATCTAAGCACTTGGCACTGTATCTTATAAGTACTCAGTCCTTCATAAATGGCAGCTATTATGTTATTCCTATTGATTTGAAAGACCAACGGTGACATGTCAGTCTACTTATCCTTCAGAACCAGCTTAAAATGCTCTCTTACTTTAAGGGAGTTAGTTGTATCATTCCTCATCATTCATCGTGCTCTTATGTTTAGTAGAGTGGATATAATGATTTTCCACAAGCTTTTCTGTTTCCTTTGCAAAACAAACACCATGTCTTTGTTTGCACTTTATCACCATTACTTGGAATTTGTATGATTTATGGGGGCCATTCATTAATTTTTAAATTCAATGGACAGACACGTGAGTGATTTACTTTGAAAGGATTCCTCTGACTCTGTTGTAAACGGACTGTAATGGGTTAAAGGCAGAAGCGGGGGACTAGTTAGATTATTGCATTGATCCATGAAAAATGATGATGGCCTAAGCTGGAGGTGGAGGTAGTAAAAACTGGTTGTATTCTGGATATGCTTTGGAACTACAGTCATATGTTTGGAAGAGGAAAGATGGAGAGTAACAAGAAATAAAAATAAGAGTAGTAAGATATTAAAGGAAAAACTTTCCTCTTCTAGGATTACGAAATCAAGGAATGAGTTTGTTTGATAGTAAATTGATTTGGCCTGTAGATGGCTCCATTTTCCCAGAGAAACAAGGATTCTTTGTGTGTGTGTGTGTGTGTGTGTGTGTGTGTGTGTGTTCTAAAAATTGTCAATACTCTTGTATGTTTTGTTTTCCTAGACTGACATGAAGGCTTCATTGTAAATTAATAAGCACTTCTGACTTTCTTTGTTCAGATGGAATTATGTACATTGGCTCACATTTCTAACATAAATTCTTCTTTTTGAGCCACTATTTAAGAACCGCTAAGAAACTTGAGAAGCCAGGGAAACATTGTGTGGGGTGGTTAGTTTAATGGGTTTCAAAATGTTCTCATTTACTCATTCATTCATTTATTGAATGATTGCTGTGTTCCAGGCACAATGTTAGAAGCAGTGAAAAACATTACTATGGATAAAAATATTTTTTACGTCCTCTATCTGTTATGATTTAAATAAGAGCACCCAGATACATGTTTTTAGGTAATATTTATTAAATATTCACCATTTGCAGAGCACAGCCTTAAAACTTTGTATACATCATCTCATTGAAATCTTCAAAATAATCCTATGGGGTAAATGCTGTCTACATTGTAAAGATGAGAAAACTGAGTAACAGAGAGGTTAAGTAACTAGTTGAAGTCCAACTTGGGATTTTAATGTGGACCCCAATCCTTCTAATCCACTGGGAGCCAGGTCATCCTCTGAGGTCATGCAGACCTGTAAAGTCTGAGTACCAGGGACAAATCCTCTGATCAATCCTCACAAAAGCCTGACTCCCTTCTTTACTCCTTTTATGGTCACTGAAGTCCTACTTCTTTTGCAGAAAAATTCTAGATTATGTTAATTGTCTCTCCCCCTTCTCTGGGCTCCTCTGAGCTCCTACGGTACATTCACAGGAAAGCCTCCTGACTCGTGGTGAATGGGTCTAACAAGACAATGGAGAATGAGACTAATCACTGAACCCTCTAAGTGGCAGAGAGGTTTCTGTATAATTTGGAGGGACATTCTCTTAGCAGACAAAATGGGGGACTCCGTGCAGAGGAAACTCTTCTAAGGAACTGACGGCTTCAGGGGGCTCAGACTTAAAACCAGCCTAGGGTAAGGTCCCTTCCACATCATCTGCACTGTTCTTCTCTGTGAAGTCTTTACCCCCTTCTTCTCTCCTGGCTCCTATTCTGACCTATGGGTCATTGTAGTAAGGACTGCTGATTTATTCATCACTGTATCTTCTCTCTTCTTCTTTAGTAATAGAATGCCCCCATTCTAGCTATAAACATGGCTGCACATGTAGGGATTACATTCCCAGGTATCCCTGCAGCCTGGTGTGGCCATGTAAAGAAGTCCTGTCCCGCTGGATGGACATAGAAAGTATATGTGCTATTTCTGTGTTTTATCATTACAATGAATGCATCTTTGCTGCTTTTGCTTCTTTCCTACTTTCCATCACTTGGGACATGATGAGAAGTAGAATAGTCACTTTTAGATCTAGAATTGAAAGTTGCACAGTGAAAATGTCAAAGCTGCCCTTGCTTCCTTGGAGAGAGACATGAACTTGAGTCGTGCTTAAGCACTGTATTTTGGGTCTCAGGCAGTTGAATTTGTTTTCTGTAATTTATATAGTAATTGATACTTAGAATTGGGCCATCTGCAATACCTTAGAGAGCAGGTCATATGGCAACAGAAGTCCATATCTAGCCAAATTTTTTTGAAAAAAAAGTTACACAACTAATGTTTTGCTATATTTAGCAAAATTCTATAAGAGAGTTAGTTATCAGGCTAGGTATTAGAGGTAGTTCTGATGAAACCATTTTTACAAGGGTGAGGACTTAAGCCATTAACACCTCCTTCCTGTTATATGTTATTCAGAAATTAGGAGACTACCTAGTGCCAAAGATGAGATAAACAGGGTTGTCTACCCATTTAGACCTAATGTTTCAAATTATCTCAAGGTAAATAAAAGGAAATTGAGAGAAAGAGGGATGGGAAGAAACTTTTGACTGTGGTTACTTGTAAGGAACTACCTGAAAACAGATCGAAGATTATGAAGGGATATCACTACTGAAGAAACCAGAAGCCTGGCCAGCAAGAGCTTGTGTCTCTTTGATAATTAAGCTCCCAAATATATACTGTCTGTGGCAAGGGGTTGGAGTTAGTGTAGAAATAAAAGTACTTATTTTCCATGCCATTTAAAAATTATAATTTTAGCTAATAAAATATTAAAGAATACTTTTTCTGTACTACCTTTAATTTTTTTTAATGTTTGTTTATTTTTGAGAGAGAGAGGAAGAGAAAGAGAGAATGAGTGGGGAAGGGGCAGAGAAAGAGGGAGACCGAGAATCTGAAGCCGGCTCCAAGCTCAGCTTGGTAGCTCAGAGCTGGATGCAGGGCTTAAACTCACAAACCGTGAGATCATGGCCTGGGCCAAAGTCAGCGCTAACCTAACTGAGCCACCCAGGCATCCTGATACCCTACTTTCAAAAATATATCTTCGTGGTGACCTGGTTATCCAAGTTAAAATTTAGAATCTTAAAATTCATTGGAAGTTTTGCTATAGCAGGAGATGGGTAATCAATCCGTGACCCATTGCACATCTGTATTTGCTTCCGAGTCTTATTTCTATCTTACATCAAAGGGCCTTGTTAACATGTAGGTATTCTACTCCTTCATCCAAGATCTATATACAATCCGTGTCTCTGCCACCATCACAAACCAGCTTAAATGCTTGGCAGCTTACCATTAATGGTGTTGGTGTGGCACACATTTCTGGGTAGTATATCTCAGGGAAACCTATCACTTGGATTCTTCCTTCTTCCACTTCCTCCATTCTGCTTCCCCTTTGTTGTTTCCACTATAGCCATCATCATCATCATCAACAACAACCACAACAAAGCCTTTATTCTCTGAGAAGTTAGATAAAATTTATCATACAGTGTTACAGCAATTTGTTTACATGTCTGTCAAATCTGTGTCTCTCGAAGATTGGGCTTATCAGTACACTCATATCAGAATTTTGCACCATCAATGATCTTGTCTTAACCCAAAGTAAGTGTTCAGTGAATATTAGTTGGGAATATGTGAGTAAGTGAATGGGTCTTCATATTGCTAGGCCCTATGCAATAAATTGGAAATGTATCAAGGCTTCCAGGTTTTCTCATCTAAGAGAGACCATACTAAAATTTGGATAACTGGATTAAAGTAGAAGGTTCAGAAATGTGTCATCTATGCAAAGACCTGAAAAATGGTCAGCCCTGTTTATGTTTCAAATTGCCCAGAAATATTTGGTTTTGCTTCAGTTCTAGGAAGGGTTCAGGTTTGGAGTGAGGTCACATTTTTATCAGCAACAGTTCACTTAATATTGCTTACACAAGCTTTCTAAAGCAATGACTAGAGCATATGTTTAGACTTCCCCGAGTGCTTGAACTAAAAAAAAAATCATCTGTATGTTAGTGTAATGATTCTCAGTAGTTATTTTAGAGGTTTCTAAGGTAAGAGGATCACGTTGTGTGGTTTAACAATGCTGAAACCTTTCCATGCCCCCTGGTCATTTTATCTTTGTTCTCTTAAAAAAAAAAGCTCAGAATCGTACAAAATATATCTTTATTTTCACATATCCAACATTACTTTCTTTATGCACATATACTGAAACCATCTGTCTAAATTGTGGCAGAATCTGCCAGTTCCAGATTGGCCTCATTAGTCATTTGAGAACACATAAACAGAGGGATTATGGAAAAATAAATAGATCTTGGATAGATCATCCTGGTCTGGGAAGGTTTTTCTCATCATCAGCATCATTGCCAGACATGAAAAGGCGCAGGTTTACATCTTTAAAACACTTGGAGGAGGTTTTGCTCCAGAAAGTGGATAAAAATTTCCCAGTGACCTACTTGATCCTTCATCATATGACAGTCACCATAGTTATGAACCAAAGGAAAACCTAACATCTTAAAGAGCTAGCAAGGTCTTTCAAATGTCATTCCAATAGAAAGGACTATATCTAAGAGGCGAGATGAGAGGTAAGGATACTGCAAAGGTAGGAAAAAAAGAAGACTTTTAAACACTATCATTAAAGGTAGTGTCTTTCTGTGTGAGCCATATGCTCACCTTTCAGATATTTGCATATGTTCCTATGCCTTTTCCCTATGAATAACAGTAGTTGTGAGAGGGAATTCTATACCATGCAAGAGAAATCTCTGCCATAGTAGGAAGTATGTTCATCTGTACTTAGAAATAACAGAGCCCAAGGGACTAGTAGATATCATCAGTGAAGATGGTCTAGTAAGTAGATAGAAGACTGCTAATGTGGTATAAAATGAGGAGGAACTTTCTCAATGCCCCCCAAAACAGCAACAATAACAACAACAACAAAAAAAACATTATCACCAGACTTCTGCCATGTCCTGCATTCTATTATTTGAGTTCATTTCTTTAGTTCTCAAAGGCTTTATTAGTTAGAATACATGAGATTATACTATGTTTAAATCTCAGTAACTTAATGTGGTAGAAATTTATTTTTTGTTCCTGTCAAAGTTCAGTGACAATCAGACGGATTTCCTTAAAAAAAAAAAACAAAAACCTGAAGAGGTCATTGCTCCTTCCATTTTGTGATGTTGCCATCTTCAGCGCATGCTGTTTCTGGGGTAGGGGGAAGCATCATAGGTATATGCTGTGGTTGGAAATGCCATGATGCAAGCACTTGGATTCAACCCACCTACAGGGAGACTGGGAAGTATAGAACGGTTTCATGTCCAGAAAGTGGAAGTAGGCCTGGTGAACATCTAGCTGGTTTCCTCCACAAAGACATTAGCTTTATGTTAGATTGAACATATAGCAATAATATTTTCCAGCTCTTTCTGTTAGGAGATGATGGCTGTAACTCCACTCTTTCAGCCCACACTAGTTTTGGTGTCTTGCTTTTACCAACAGAATGTGGTTGAAGTAGGACTTGCTAGTTCTATGGCCAAGTTTTCTAGAGGCCTTGTAGTTTCTGTCTTTGTCCTCTTAAAATGATGTCTTGGGATTTCCACATAAAGAGAAGGTAGCTCTGGTCTTCTGGATGATGAGAGGCCATGCACAGAAAAATCAGGTCACTGCAGCCAAGTAGAAGCATTAGTTGCAGAGCCTGCCTGGGATTCTCTCTCTCTCTCTCTCTCTCTCTGCTTCTCCCCTGCTCATGCTCTCTCTCTCTCTCTCTCAAAATAAATAAATAAACTTAAAAAAATTAATAAGACACATCTAAATAATAGATTATATTATTTCTTGATTCAAACTTTGTAAAATTATCGTGTATTAGTGTTCTTAATATTAAACAGTTATCTCCTGAGAACTTCAGTTAATTTTTGGTTACTTCATTTTATGTGGAGGTTTTGTAATGAAAAAGAATATCTGGGAACTATTCAGAAATAAAAATGAATATCAACTTAGCTGTCTCAAAACTTTGAATCAGAGAGACCTCAAACTCATTCCTAATACAACTAGGATATACATCTTTGATCCAAACATAATAAAAATTTCAAGAGCAGGAAGAAAAAAGTTCTTTATTTCTTGAAATTCTAACAGTCCATTGAAACATAAATATATATTCATTATTATAAAACCTGCCAGTATTAGAGGAAATGGGTTCAAGAAAACACACACCAAAACACATTTTGTTCCCTCAAACTTCAAAACGACAGGCTTTTACAAGAATGCTTTTAGAAGAAAATTCCATATTGTTTTGAGTCTAGGGAGGCTTTATTTTGGTTATGATGGAGGGGAAGGAAAGCTTAATAACTCTGTGGCAACCTACCATTAGCAGCACTGTGTACCACATTGCCAGCCAAATTGCTCCCTTACCAAGGCAACTAAAAGTGAGTTTCTATTTTATATTATTGACATGCAATTCAGTAACCATCAGTGTAATTAGGCAGCTGGAAGGGCTGAGAAATCATTGTTCCTGTACTACAATGCCCAAGCCATAAAATGTGGCCACAACTGCAATTTATAATGATCAAATAATAATAATGACAATAATAAATTTAAATAAAATTTCAGATTTATTTCTGTATTCCAAAGATTCCTTCCATAATGGCGATTCAGCTCTAGCTAGGCTGTAGTCCAATACTGATTTTAACTCTTGGCCCTTTGGCACTCAACCAAGAAGTATATTTCACATACCTCAACTGTGTGTGTGTGTGTGTGTGTGTGTGTGTGTGTGTATTTGTCTTGCAACAATAAGTATTGATTCTCATATACGTTGGTAAGTACAAGTTAGCTGATGTGGCTCCGCCTAGCTTGCAATTCTGGGACCCTGGTTGAAGAGGAGCGCTGATGTGGGATGTGCAGTCCTTGGGTATCCTGCATCTGAAGACAGTAGTCCAATAGCAAGATGTTGGGAGGTTTGATTTGTTTCTGAGGCCTCTCTTCTTGGCTAATAGATGGTCACCTTCTCACTGTGTCCTCACGTGGTCTCTTCTCTTGTGAACATGTGCCCCTAGTGTCTCTGTGTGTCTACATTTCCTTTTCTTTCAAGGACACTGGTCGGATTAGCTTAGAACCCTCAGGGGCTTGTTTTAACTTAATCACCTCTTTATAGGCCCTGTCTTCAAATACAGTCACATTCTGAGGAACTGAGGATAAGAGCTCAATTTTTAGGGAATACAATTCAGCCCATAAGACTCTAGTAGTTTTTCCTTGGACATAGCATAGATCACACATCTACTGAAATGGCGTTGGCCAAAGGAAGTCGTATGGTAATGGGTGGAGATATAATCCACTGACAGAGGAGGGTGTGAATGATGAAGAAAAAAAAATACAGTCCACCAAGAATGGATATGTTTATACATTTTTCGCTCTGGTCTTATAATTTATTTAAGCTTGTGTACTTACCAACACACCTAGAAAGTTAATAGCAGGATTCCGAAGAATTAATGTAATTTCCAAAATCACCTTGGGACTTTCAGGGATGTGTCCTGCAGTCTGCAGAGCTATTACAAAGGATTTCTGGTACCATGCCTGCATAAATATTTTCTGTATACTACAGAAGTTACACATTTCATATAAATATATGAGCAATTATAAAATAATTGAAGTATATAGAAAAATATAAGCATACAAAAAATGACATAAGACACCATCCGGGGCCTACCATTCAGAATTGATACTGTGTCATATTTGCTCTAGATCCTTCCCCCATATCTTAATCTATTGCTGTATCTCCTTTAGCAGGTATCTATTTACCTCTCCATATCTATATACATCCATCATTTTACCATTTTTAAAAATGCATTTCAAAATAAGTTTGAAACATCAGTAATGTCATCACTAAAACCTTTCACAAGTCATTACTAAATTTAGATATTTGTTTATAATTGCTTTTCTTATATAAGATTTAAGTATAGTAAAATGCACAAATTGTCCGTATACTAGCCAGTGAATTTTGATCAACACATAAAAATATCTATACCCAAGATGCTATCATCCCAGAACATGCCTTTGTACCCCTTGATAGCCAGTCTTCACCCTCATTCACCCAAGAGGCATTGCTATTCTTAATTTTCATTATAGTAGATTTTTATGTGGCTATTCTAGAATTTCATATAAATGGAATCATACAGTGTTTACTCTTATTTCAGGTTTTCTTTACTAATTGTAACATTTCTGAGAGTCAAGTATATCGTTGCGTGTATCAATAATTCATTTATTGTTGCTGAGTAACATTCCATTGTTTGCATGTACTACAATTTATTGATCCATTTTCTTGTCAATTCAGTTCTTGACCATTTTGAATAAATTTTAGGATTTTCATAGAATGTGTGGGTTCATTTCTCTTGGGTAAATACCCAGAAGTGACAGGAGAAGTATATGTTCCATTTTCAAAGAAATTGCCAGATATTTTTCCAAAGTGGCTATATAATTTGATATTGAAGAATTTAGGTTGCTTCTCATCCTTCCTAACATTGGTGTTTATATTGTGGTATCTAATTTTTCCTTTATTAAAAAAGTTTTTTTTTTAATGTTTATTTTTGAGAGAGAGAGAGAGAGAGAGAGAGAGCGTGAACAGGTGAGGGACAGAGAGAGAGGGAGACACAGAATCGGAATCAGGCTCCAGGCTCTGAGCTGTCAGCACAGAGCCCAATGCAAGCTCAAACTCACCGCTGTGAGATCATGACCTGAGCCGAAGTCAGGCGCCTAACCGACTTAGCCACCTGGGCACCCCTCTAGTTTTTCCTTTCATTTTGATTTCCCTGATGACTAATGATGTTGAGCAGTTTTTCTTATGCCTATTCATGAATCTCACTTTGTGAAACAGCTGTTCAGACCTTTTGCCTATTTCCCTCTACTTTTAATAGAAGAATTCAGTCTTTCTTTGGCTCTAATGACTAATGGAGATTTGATTGTTTCTCCTTTAGTTTCTACTATGATGGGAAAGTTCCATATCATATTTTAAAGTCATGAAGGGTTATAATATTGCCATACTGCCTCTATATGTGTCTACTCACATAATGGACTATTTTAAAATAACTAAATGCTTGTATTTTTTAAATGTTTATTTAAATTTGAGAGGTGGGGGCTGTGGAGCAGAGAGAGAGAGGGAGACACAGAATCCAAAGCAAGCTCCAGGCTATAAGCTGTCAGCCCAGAGCCTGCTCAGGGCTTGGACTCACAAGCTTTGAGATCATGATCTGAGACGAACTCAGACACTTAACTGACTAAGCCACCCAGGTGACTTAAATACTGGAATGCTGGTATTTTTGTTGTTTTTACATCATTATTTTTGTTCTTAAAAATCTATATGCTGGGACACCTGGGTGACTCAGTTGGTTAAGTATCGACTCTTGGTTTTGGCTCAGGTTATGATCTCATGGTTTCGTGAGCTTGAGCCCCACATCAGATTCTGTACTGCCAGTGAGAAGCTTGCTTGGGATTCTCCATCTCCCCTTCTTCCTGCCCCTCCCTGACTCACGCTGTCTCTGTCTCTCTCAAAATAAATAAATAAACTTAAAAAATCTACATGCTGAGTCATTCATATCTTTTTTTTTTTAATTTTTTTAATGTTTTATTTATTTCTAGGAGAGAGATAGAGACAGCATGAGCAGGGGAGGGTCAGAGAGAGAGGGAATCACAGACTCTGAAACAGGCTCCAGGCTCTGAGCTGGCAGTCAGCACAGAGCCCGACACGGGGCTCGAACCCACGAACCGCGAGATCATGACCCAAGCGAAAGTCAGACGCTTAACCGACTAAGCCACCCAGGCGCCCCTGAGTCATTCATATCTTGAGATGCAACTAGAGAATTGTATGTTGAATTAAAATTTTGAATCAAATGATCTATCATTATATCATCTAACTACTTTTTCAAAAGCACTCTGACTCATAACCCCCTCTTATTTAAAACTTCAAAGTTTTAATTTCCATTTCCATAAATACACTTGAGGTTTGCATCTGTTTAGGCTGCTGCAGCAAAATAGCACAGACTTGGTGGCTTAAACAACAGAGTTGTTTTTTGTTTTTGTTTTTGTTTTTTTCACAGTTCTGGAGTCTATAGAAGTCCAAGATCCAAGTTCCAGCTGATTCAGCTTCTAGTAAAATATCTCTTACTGGCCTACAGATGGCTGTCTGCCTTCTGGCCTTTATGTGTTTGTGTGTGTGTGTGTGTGTGTGTATGCAAGGGTGAAGAGGGGTGAGGAGGGGAAATGTAGAGGAAGAGCTAGCTCTCTGGGGTCTCTTCTTTAAGGACACTGATCCTGTAGGATCAGGGCCCCATCCTTATGCCCTCACTTAATCTTAATTACTTCCTTAGAGGATCCCGTCTTCAAATACAGCCACATTGGAGGTTAGAGTGTCAACATAAGAATTGGCAGGAGTGGTGGGGTGGGGGTAGGGGTGGGGGGGGAGGAGGGAGGGACAAACATTCCATCCATAACAAGGTTAATGGCTTCTCACTTCTATTTACCTCAAAGGTCCCAAGTGAAGTCCTCACGGTGTGGGAATGCATGAAAGGAAAGAAAAAGAAGCCATGTTGGGGGATCAGGGGATGGGAGAGGAAGAGGAAGAAGGGAGATTCCCTGGCTCACCTCTTAGTCTTTCCCCTTTCATTCATCAAGCACTAGATTTCCTCTCTTTAACTCCCCTCTTTTTTTCTAAGACCATATTCATTCTTTTAAAGGATGACTTTTTCTTCTCCTTGGGTAATTTATTTTACCTTGAAATATTTTTCCTTAGCCATCCCACCTGGAAAGGCTCAAGGAAGAACAAAAGAGTATCCTGAAGTATAGATGCTGGTCCTGTTTCAGGTGGAACAGTATCTGAAGGCATAATGTTAATGATGACATCTCTTATATATTTATGAACTATATAAAATGTCAATCTGCTAGCATGCAATAAATTATAATTCAATATTTCTAATGTATTTAATATCTATCACCCATGTGCATTTCTGCAAATATACATAGTTTAATGTATATTTTAAATTTACATAAATATTACAAAATAAATCTATTCTGCTTTTTTTCTTCTCTCTTTCTCTCTCTTGCTTCCACCTTCCCTCCTTCTCTCTCTCTTCCTCTTTCTTTCTCTCTGTTTTTTCCTTTCTTCCTTTCCTTCCACCAGCACAATGATATTAAGATCCATCTATTAGATAATGACCCCCTTCCCACATTATACCTACTTATAATCCCAAGGACAGGCTGATAGCCACCCCCTGCCTCCACCACAGTGTCACAGCGCTCATTCTCAGATGCAGTCCTACATAGGTGATGATGTTTCTGGAAAATGGATCTGAGAATGGAAATTGAATCATGGGGGAAATGGCTATGCAATTTGACTAAGCTGTGCCAGGTTCCATTCAGAACGTCTGCATTAGTCTTTCAGTTATCCTAGCATGGCTCAAGGCCTTCTATGTCCCCATCATCCCTTCACATTAGTCAGTGTTCTAATTTTTGTCTACGCTGTGTCTGGTTATTGTCAAGTATTCGTTGTTCTTGAGGGAGAGTTTCATGAGCATAAAGCAAAAAGAGCATCATTAAAAAGGAAAACTATGGCAAAGGGCCATGGTCTGTATGTGTATTTGTTTCAGGAATATAATTTACAAGGTAAATCATAGGGATAATCATAGGGACACAATTAATTAATATTTTTAAACTGATAACTAGAGTGAATTTTTTTTTGGATTAATACCTTGGTTAGACAATATGGACTGGCTTTGCCAGTTAGCTTCTATAGTGGATACACTGCACAGTTTCAACTGTAGCACAGAGGTTTGGAGGAAAATATATTTAGGCCACATGATAAGACAAAATTATCTTATTAAAAATTAGTTTTTAATTTTTTTGCCTGGGTGAGTCAGTTGATTGCAGCGTCAGATTCTTGGTTTAGGCTCAGGTCATGGTCTCACAATTAGTGAGACTGAGCCCTTGTCTTTGGGTTCTCTACAGATAGTGTGGAGCCTGCTTCCTGCCTGGGATTCTTTCTCTTCTTCTCCCTCTGCCCCTCCCCCACTCATGTGCACACACATGGTTGCTCGCTTTCTTCCTCTCTCTCTCTCTCAAAATAAATAAACTTAAAAAATTAGTATTGCCAAAATGTATTGACAATAGCAATATTTTGATATTCTCAAACCTTTCTGGGGTTATTGGGTTAAACAAGATGCCACTGTATAAAAGACCAAGAGTCATATCATAAGACTTACTAAAACTTCTTTGGTATATTTCCCAGAAACTAAGAAAGTGAATGACTTTCATGACTGGGTAACAAATCATTTCACAGGTCAGGTACTTTCCAGTTCTTGGCTTTCAACAAAATTGAGGGAAGAAATAACTAAGCTGTCAGTTGAGAGACTATTAAAAATAATTTTAGATGATAGATCACTACATGAATTTTGCCATGTGACTTGGAGGAAATTCAAAGAAATGGATGATATTGCAATAGAAAAGTTCTTGTATCCTGGTCAGCTTATGGTAAAATTTGTAAGAACAGCTTTTTTCAGAATTTATGTCTATAAAAATGAAAAGTAATAGATGTGATCCTGAACACTGTCTCATTTTAGTGATAGGTCATATTCATCCATGGACACAGTAGCTAATTGAAAAAAAAGCCATCTTTTTAAGGGATAAACTTCTAAAAATTCATTTTTTGTGTGGTGAGTTTAAAAATTTTAATATATTTGTTCTTTTTTTTAATCGTGAACCACCGATATGACAGAAACCAGATGAAATTTCTTAATACTTGAAGCCTAAGATCTTTGTTTTAAATTTATATAAGTATTTTTGTTGTAGAGTATAATAAGTTCAACAAGTATGATAAGGTAATCTTTTAAATATAAAAATATATTATGCTAGGATACTGTGTGTGTGTGTGTTTAAGTGAAGTACAATGGGAAATAGGTACAAGGGGAAAAGAAATGAGATAAAATTCCTAACTGTTAAGAAAGACCTTGTTTATGTTTTTTTTTTTCAATGTATGTATCTATCATTATGGTTATTTAGATTTACTGGACACATTTAAAAAGGTGATATAACCATTTTATTTTAAAATATAAATATTTATAACATATCCCAAATCATAGACGTTGTCCCTACTTAATCCTTCGATTTCAAAAATTTGTGGCCTCAGCCCAAATTTTGTGCCTTGTAGGGAGCATGTAAACCATTTGGAAGACTACCAACCTAATCCACATAGGTAGTAGGAAGCAGGGAAGACATTTAGAGCCAGATTTTTGACTCTAGGTTGTAGCATTGTTGTATCGGTGATAATTCAATGGAGAGATGATCACATGACAGTAGGAAAAATCACCATTTTAATTTCCCCCAACTCCCTCAACCATCTCAAAACTTGGAATCAACATGACATAGAACTGGTAAATGACTCTCAGTCACAAATAATATGCATGCATCTGCCTAGCACAGTGCCTGCCCTCTATTGTTTCCAAGTATTAATAAAAATGTGTTAAATGAATGGTTAAGAGTCTAGGGCTTTTCCAATTAAGTAATAAAATTTCCTGAAAGACAAGCATTTCAGTTTATAATTGTGTTTTTATTTTTAGATATAGGATCAATTCAGAGATTACTATAAAACTTGTAAGTTTCCATAATGACCAAAAAACAAACAAAAAACTCTAAATAAACAAATAACAAGAAAAGTCTCTGACGCTCTTTTTGCCAGACGAATGCTTATTTTTAAACCTGATCTTGTATTAGAATTAAAAGCAATAACTCCAGTGAATAATATTAAATTGGTAAATGTAAGCTATGTCCATGCTATACTCAGAATAGGGTCGAGTCACTTCTTAAATAGTGTAAGAAAGATTATTATACCTTACCTAGTTTAGTTGACAAGAGAACTTTACAACCAGTTCTTGTTTGTTCATCGTCAATAGAAATGGGCTAGAAGTACTTAAAATTAATGCATAATTTCAAAATAATTAAAACCTAATGCCTGTGCATTTACTATTGATTATCCTTTACTTCTTTATTCTTCCTCTTTTTTTCCCCTAAGCCAAACACATTGCACTGAGTTTTAGCTACATTAATTTCTCAGAATTTTTGGAACTAGGAAGGTCCATTTCTAAAATGGATTTACCATGGAGACTTACATGTAGTAAGCTCTAGGGCTCCTCACTTATATCCTGGGAGGAGCTGGCAATATCTTCACATGGTTATATATTTATAAAATTTGAAAACTGTAAGATATATTTAACTGTAGTTTGGGTTTAATGGGCTATATTTATGTGATTTGTGGTCTCTTCCAGGTATTGTTACATTATTGCTAGCCATCTCATTATAGAAATGGCTTTCAGGAATATTCCTACCAACTGTTTTTCTCACTCATTCACTCAAGGTCATGTCTTGAAGGTGTCAGAAATAATGTTGCATTTTAAATGTGTCTTTGGCATCTGGTTTAGGAGTATGTGGATAGTGGAAATTAAGTTTCAAAAATAAGGAGCCAGAAGCTGGTCTATGGAATATTCTTCTCAATCTTATAGCTCATATACAAAGATATTGGATAGAGGTTTCCCCAAATTTGATAACCTATTAAGTATTTACATGAGATTACTAATAATGGGTGTTGACACTGAAAGAATTTTTTCTAAACAATAAACAAATTATAAATAGTACAGTACTTGATTAGTCCTACTAGAGAAAATACTGAATTGTATTTCTCTTCTCTCAGTAGACAATGGTATTATAAAATTGTTATAAAATGAAGAGTCAATCAAAACTATGTAGCCAAAATATATAGGGAAGTATTATAGATATGTGCTGGGCAGTTATTTAATAAAAATATTTTTCTTTCCTGTGTATTTTGTAATGTGTATAATATTGGTTATTCTTTTAAAATTAAAATTTTTTTATTTCTTATTGTAAATTTTTTATATCTAACTTCCCTTTATATCTACCTTTTATAATTTTGAGTTTGCTTTTATTACCAAGGATCCCTCAATTGTATACACATAAGGCCTCATAAAACCTAGATTTGTCCCTGGCCGTAGAGGGTGTTTGGTATAACACTCTTATTCTATACCTGAAAACATAGTTCTAGAGATAATTTCTTTCTTCTTGGATTCCACTATTAAAGACAGGATTGTAATAACAACCCAGGCTCCTGAGTGGTGAGTTAAATCTGTCATGGTTAATCTATGGATAGAATAATTTAAGCTTTCTCTTTATATAAATCTGCACCTAAAATTTTAGCTGAGATAGCAGTATTGTAAAACTGAACTCAAGACTAAAAGTCTATAGACAGAGAGATTGTGCAGAAGAAATGTGAACAGTTGTGCCTGGTTTTCTTAGAGAAAAGCATTTGTCAAAGTGGCTACAAATGAGGAGGGACTCACTTGAAGATTTTGCCAATTCTTACCCCAGCCAGGAAGTCCCAGAAATCTTGTCCATGCACTTTGAAATTTAGAGATGCACATTCAGATGACATTTAACAGCACCTTTGAATGAAGCAGAAAAGAACCAGATAATGTGAAACTCATTTGTTACTGATTACAATGACATAGCTTGTGTTCATATTCCCTAAGGCTGAATTCTCTCTGAGTAATACACAAGGGAGCCAGAGGACATTTCAGAGCTTGGAGAGTGAGAGGGAATTTCATTAACTCCAGTCTCTCACTGCAATCTTACCACAAATATGGTCTAGAAAACCATTTTAATGCTATTCTGTAGCTCTCTCTGCACACACACAAAAAATGAATGTGCATTTGGGGACCTCCAATTATTAACATTGTGCAGAGGGCAAATCAAATACTGATTTTGTCCTCTAACAAGACAGAAACTTTGGATTTGAAAACTAAATAAATCAGACTTTCTCAGACTGACGAAGCCTAACTGAACCATAATAGAATTTAAGCCCACAAACAGTGTGATTTACTGAGAAGGCTTACAGTAGCTGTCCAAAGGATATTAGACTGCCATTAAAGACATTCTTTCCGGACTAAGCAAAGACTTTATAGCAAGGGTACTATACTGCCTTCTCAAATTTCAAAGTATATTTGAAGGTACATTTAAATGCAAGGTCAGAAGCAGCCCCCGATGGAGGCAGGGCTGCCTCTGGGCTGTCTTTGAACTCAGGGAAAGAGATGGGTGCTCACTCTGTTTCCATTGCTGTAAAGACAACTGGTCCCTGCAAGCATCTCCATGTCTCAAGTGTTTCTAAGTACCTCAGCTCATGACTTTGTAAGAACTGCCTTTGTTTGAACTGCTAGAGTCCTTTCTCCTCAGCAGGGAAACTAGAATAGTGAAAAGCAAAATAAAGCAAATCCTGGAAGAGGCAGAGAAAAAATTGCACTGGTGGAGAATTACACTATCCAGGAGAAGCTACAAACTGGCTGGCTGTGGCGAATTCTAGATGGTGGATATATTGTTTGGCTCGCATATGATTTTTAAGAGAAATTTGAACCAATATTTTAAAATTCTGATTTTGACATAAAGAAAATGTGGATTGTCTCCAGAAATATTTTAAAAACTCTAGGTTTTATTCTTGCAGAGCTACCACAAGCTCTTGCTATACCGCTGGGAAGCAGCAGGGCACATGCTCTCCTAGTACTCGGGCTCCTCAGTAGCTGATAGTTCAGATCAGACTTTCAAGAACCCAGAGGCGAGAGGGGAGAGAGCCGGGAGAAGTTCTGAGCATATCAGATCCCTCAATCCCTTGAGAGATTGTCTGATCTGACCCTTTGAAGGAAGGAGGGAGGGAAGAAATTCTGGTTGGGAGGAAGAGCCTAAGACAACATTGCTCTTCTAAGAACATTCAGCAAGCCTAATGGGAAGTCTTGGAAATTCACCTGGCCCAAAGTCCCATGACTCCCAGTAAAGAGTCTTCTGTGGTATCCCTGCTCCCAGCCAAGGCTGGGAGCAACTTCTGGGACACTTCTGATATACTTCTGGAACTTCGCTTCTGGGGGGCTTCGTTCATTGGCTCCCCTCAGTCCCAAATCTGAGAGGGATATCCTCATAGCTCTCTGGTTCTTCCACTACTTATTGTTTGTAAGGAAGTTTGATTAGGATTCTGGCAGTTTAATTTTCCCATGTTCAACTGTTTCCTTATTTCCCAGGCCATTGTTGGCATTGCATTTGCTTCTTTTTTCTAAACCTGAGAATTTGAAGGCCATGGCAAGTATGTTCCTTTGTCCTTTAAGCCATGAAAAACAAGAACAGGAACCATCAAGCAACACTGAAACAACAACAAACACTCAAACAGAAATCCAGAGGCTATATTTATATTGTGATGCAAGTAATATTATTATGGTCATTGACAGATTTAGATTCACATTCATTCATTCAATAAATATGGAATATTTACTATGTATCAGGCACATAATACCTTCTCAAGTTACCCCTTGGTGCACTTCCAGCCTGTTGGTTTGGAGAAGTACCCAAGTAATAGTTTTTACTAAGGTAACGGAATAAGACCACAGTATTTCTTTTTCAAGTATGTCAATACTGAAGCAAGTTTGGTACTAAAACATTTTCTACGCACATGAACTTCTCACAGTTTTTTTTGCTTTCCACTCAAGCTGAGGAGCATCCTAGGTCTGACTCCAGTGTGGGGCATTTGTATCCTGGGCACTTCCTTGGCTGGTGAAGACATGCACTTTTCTTTCCTTTCTCTGTTTCTCAGAGAGAAGTGTCATTTTTTACCATACATACCACCTTACCTTGTATCATTTCCATTCTTCCCTCAGGCATCGGCTTTGTTTCTCAGCCTTCCCATATCTTTCCACATTATGTCAAATAAATAGCAGTTTGTGAGACTCAAGCTATATTAAGGTTTAGTTGAGTGGCTCTTGGTAGGGGGGTTGTCTGAAATATTCTGGTATTTATGGCTGTGACATCAAGCAATCCATATAGTGCCAGGGATGTGAGAAACAGGGAAGAAGTCATAACTGTGCTTCTTTCTTCTTTTATAGTTTATTTGTTTATTTTGAGAGAGAGGGAGACAGAGAGAGATCATGAATGTGCACATGTGAGCAGAGGAGGGGCAGAGAAAGAGAAGAGAAAATCCCAAGCAGGCTCTGTGCTATCAACACGGAGTCCGATGCAGGGCTCGATCTCATGAACCATGAGATCATGACCTGAGCCAAAATCCAGAGTTGGACATTTAACCAACTGAGCCACCCAAGTGCCCCATAGCATTGCTTCTGAATCTAGAGAAGGAAAAGGAAGTTCATACCTGCAAGTCACCTTGAAGATCTTAATATTACTTAAAATTATAAACTCAGTTCAATTTCTGATATGAATTTTTAAACCCAGAAAATCATCCAAATATGGAAGTTCATTTAATGTTAATTTTTTGTTTTGCCCTCCCAGCTGGAACCCGCTTGTGTCTGGCAGTTTGCTTTGGGAGTAAGGGTGTGATCATGCTCTGTTTTTGGAGCTTCACCCAACTAACTAGCTACTACTCTTGCTCGCCTAAATAAGAAATAAAGGGAGGGAGAAGGGAATAAGGAACAGAATTTAGTCTTAAATAGTGCTGTCGGAATATAACTTTGTCCCCTCTCTGGCCTTGCAGATGTGTGGAGCTCACTTTCTCTCTCTTTGTGCTTTCATGGGCTCTTATGTGCCATTCCTCCTCAAGGTTTCCAGCTGCGGCTCCCCCATTCTGACGGCAGTGCCCATCTTTGCTTGCTTTCTCACAGTCCTTGGTCCTCCAGGGGATCTCTCTATAAGTATTTCGCTTTTGGAAACCTAATATTCCTTCTAGAAGACTCTCTGGACAGAAGTTAAAAAAAAGGCTGGAGGCTAGTTTTCTCTCCCTCAAGGTTACAAAACTGGTCGATGGCAAGCATGCAGCAGACACTTTTGTACCACCTCAAAGGGAAGTGTAATTTCTTTCCACATGCACCTGGCCAAAGTTTAGCCGGCAATGTAGTTTGCTCACCCACCTATCCTTTCCTCCAGTCTTCTAGGCAAGAGACAGGTCTCAGCCCACCATGCCTGCCAAACTCATCTGAAGCTCTACAAGGAGATCTGCTGAAGGTTCTCCTGCTAGGCCAAAGGTGAAATGGTGGCGCCCACGTGATTCGGAGATGGCAGAAGTCTGTTTAAATCTTCTCTCTTTCAACCTTTTGTATACTCAATTAGGTATGGGAAAACAGTCTAGAACACTAATAGTGAAAGATTGTATTTTGGTCTGGCACTTTAGAATAATGTGTCTGTTTATCTTGGTGGCTCCACTGCAACTTCAATGATAATGGGGCATCTGGGTGGCTCAGTAGGTTAAGTGTCTGACTCTTGATTTCAGCTCAGGTCATGATCTCATGGTTCATAGGTTCAAACCCTGTCAGGCTCTGTGCTGACAGTGCAGAGCCTGCTAGGGATTCTCTCTCTACCTGTCTCTCTACCCCTACCCCTTGTACGCATGCTCTCTTTCTCTCTCAAAATAAATAAACTTAAAAAAAGAAACTTCAATGATATTATTCTCTTATGCTATTTATAAAGCATTTGATATGTTCATAATCTCTTCTCAGTTGTTTATTTATTTATTTATTTATAATATTTATTTTG
>NW_027527525.1:6691151-6781601 GCF_008692635.1 Crocuta crocuta | reverse complement strand
GGGGTTGTGGACGGGGGAGGGGCAGAGAGAGAGAAAGAGAGAGAGGGAGAGAGAGAGAGAATCCCAAACAGGCCCTACACTATCAGCTTGCTCTGAGAGGCGGGACTCAAACTCACAAACTGTGAGATCATGACCTGATCTAAAATCAAGTCGGATGCTTAATTGACTGAGCCACCCAAATGCCCCTACTTTCCTTTTTATAATTTTGGGATGATAATATCTTCCTAGTTATGAATAGGTAAATAATATATGTGAAAACACCATCCACAATCTTCAGCAAACAGGAGGAATTGATAAAATTTAACTTCCTCCCTCCCACGCTTCTTCCCTCCCAACTTAAGTAAAAAGGCTTTGTATTTTATTATATGGAAGAGATATTTGGACCACAGGTATTTTACAAAAATAGTCATAATTGGCCTTTGATTCATGATTTAGTGATACCTTTCCAAAAGATTAATTTTCAAAAAATATTCAATGCATATTATATAGTGTAGGTATAGTAATAGGTACTTTTTCTAAGTACAGTGTTGCTTAGTCATTATCAACAAAAATGCAATGACGTTTTCAGCAAAGAAATGAGGAGTTCACCATAATAAAGCTATTTTTTCTCAACCTGTTGGTTGTTGTTTCCACTGAATCACATTTTTTTGGTCAGATGAAGAGGCACAATACTACTCAGTTGATGGGAGCTAAAGTAGAATCCTATTTTATGTAGACTGGAAAAATTAATATTCATAAATATTTATGAAGAATAGTTGGAGCTTTTTTCCATATCTGTTATATCTGGGTCTGTTTTTCATAATATTACTAAGGGATGAATATTTTCTTGACAACTAATCTCTTTCATGATCTAAAACTGAATAATAGCACATGAATTGCTACTCGTTATTTTTGTGTAGCTATAAACATAAGAAGATTCTTTTACTCTAGGGAAAGCAAAAATGTCTCTGTTTTACAGGAGTATATACTTTCATATTATATCCAGTCTAGGCCAAAAAAAAAAAAAGAGTTGCTGTTTCATTAAATTGCTTTCTTCTCAATCACTTACTATATTAATTGTGGCTTTTTTTAGTATCTTCTTTTATTCCCAAAGCATCTAACCTTCTTATTTAAGTGTTCCTTTATATTACATTTTGATTTGGCTGAGCTGATGAGGTTCACAAAAAAACTATTGTCCCCCAAAGAAATTACTTTATTTCAGATTGAGACATACCAATTAATAACCCTTTCCCTCCTTGTGCGTGTCTGAGATTGCTTCTTCTATATTGCAGTTAGTTTTAATAAAGAATAATAGCTTGCATGATAAGATTCTGAAGACTTCACCAGTTTGTTCTTGCTTATAGACAGATTTTAGTTTAAGTGAAGGGGTGCTTATATTTTAGCACTGCAGAAGTNTAAATTATAAATTATATAAAAATATAAAGCTTAAGTTAACTGCTTATATTTTAGCACTACAGAAGTTAAGAACTTATAAGCTGATTGATTTGGAAAGAAAGAGCTCAAAATATATTAAGGGTATATATCCCATTTGAAGGTAGCCAAATTTGAAGAAATAAAAAAAAGAGAGAGAAGGTAAACAAAAGGAAACACGGACCATACCTTTAGGTCAGTAAAATATAGCCAATTTAGTTAATACTTTGAGTCAAATCACATGATGGACTGATTGACTAAAATAAATAGTTTAGCATCATAACAACAAAGTTGAACTTGGGTTGTAAGGAGACAGTTCAAGATGATTACATTCATAGATAAACAGAGCAGCAGGTTGATTTTGTTTTACTTTGGAGTGCAGTGAAAAGAAGAGACATTAATTAATTTGCAATTCAGTACCATTCAGTAAGTTTTTATTGAACACATCTTATGTTCTATACCCTTTGCTAACCACTGGAATTAGTAGTTTTAAATCAAATAAATAATTTATACCTGAATTTTTAGTTTCAAACAAATTGATTTTATTTGAAGAGGGTAGGGGAGTTCTGTCATCTGGGACAAAGATGTCAAGTGTGGAATCACATGTAACCCACTTTGCTCCATCTGGACCCACAGGGCGGTCCTCACATGGTCCAGATTCACTGAGCAACTAGAATTCATTACATCAACGTTTCCTCCCTGTTCAAAGAAATGCTGGCCTGAACATATTCTTGCTCAGGCATTTAGGATGATGCCAATAGTTAAATCCATAATCAAACATTGATGGAACCACACTTAAGGAAGAAGCTTGACTTTGTTCCTTTCCTGTTTCCAAACATTTCAGGTCATTCGATGGTCTGAAATATCAAAACGGAATCTTTTCTCCCCTAAAAGAAAAGTGATCTGATCTTTCCTGAAACCATTTTTGATTCATCACTTTCATTCATGGCAGACTCCTCTGCCATGTTGGGACAAAATCCATTCCTGCTGTTGTGGCCTAGGCAGATACATTTAAACTTTGAGGAACTAGGTATTCTGTTTTGTATCATCTGTTCTACTCTACACTTTTTTTTTCTATCTGTACACTTCTTGAAGTACTTATAAGAAACAAAGATATTACTGCTGCTCAGGATTTATAGAAATGATTCAGTCATGACTCTATAAGAACTTAGAATGTAATGTGTATGTGAAGACCGGTGAGGAAATTAAACAATGCAAACAACTAGAAATAAATATTCTAAGAGTGGTACATAGTGCTTTTCAGTACATTTTCATAAATTCCCCCACAGGGATCAGAAAAGCTTCTTTCACAGGTAGTATTTAGTTTCTTATGAAAGAAGATAGAATTTCCTTTTTATTCCTTCCAGTTTTCTGTACATGCAAGCATAGGAGGCAAGGGCCAGGTGGAAGGCATTTCCGGTGGTGAGCTGAACAAAGGTATTCAGTTATAAGACGACACAGTGGACACATTCCAGAAGTGTCATGTAGCCACAGTATGGGAAGCATGAGAAGAAATTTGGACTATCCACTTCCATAATGAAGTTCCTGCCCTTGAATCTCCATCTATGAAAGTGGTAGAGGATATCGTGATCCAGGAGAAACGGTCTTTACTGGAAATATGAATTATTCTCCCCTCATGTACAAAATATAGCAACACGCAGTATTTCTCTGTTTCCACATGTATTTGTTTGAAGACCTACTTGTAAACAACAGAGTCATCTCTTGCTAGTTTAATTTTAACAATAATTTCTTAATGGCCATTTACATGGCAAAGAGACATGGACTCTGAAGCCCTAAAACCAGGCACAATGTAGTGCAAAGAGGCAGGGTCGCTTCATGGTCATTGTTGCCCAGTTCTTTACACTCAGGGCAGAATTCAGGACATCCCACCAAATGCCATTCCTGATGAACTAAATGTTTCTATCCCAAATTTGCTAAAGATCAGTTTCCCTGAATGAAGCTTCCATAGATCAATGCTTCATTCCAAATTCAAGTTTCATGCGATCGTATCAGATTAGAAAGGTATAAATCTTATGTTTATATTTGCATTGGAAGGACTTTCTTGAATTCTCCAGAAAAGTAGGATTCATAATGTGGGAAATGACAACATATAGAGAGGCCATTCAAAACATAATGCTACTATGTATTATTATACTATTATGTATTAGTAAACCACAAATGAAATGCTATTGTATAATAGCAATTCATAAGTAAGATGTGTCTACATACACCAGAATAGATCATTGTTAGGCAATGTTGTTTTCCACTCTTGGAAGTATCAGAGTGGCTTTTCTATGCATACCTTATTAAATGCAAATACTTCTGCTATATATTATTAATCAATTTTTCTTAAGTTAAATAATGATTAAAAATAACCCCCAAATCTCAGTGTCTTAAAACAACCAATTTTCTTTCTTATTCATGTTGCATCATCTTTTTGAGGTTATCTGTAATTTTATTACTGTTCACTTTGCGATGGGTGTAATTGTGTTCCACATGTTTTCTTCATTGTTTGATCCAGGCTATGGAGCTGCCAGTATCTAGGACATGCTGTTTCCATAGAAGAGGGGAAAGAAGGGCAGGAACTAAACCAAATAATAGCAATAACAACAGAACCACATAATCACTCTAAAAGCTTTTGCTTGAATATGGCATACATCACTAATAATTTCGTTGGTCAAAACAAAGTGAAATTGTTAAGTCTCATGCCATTTGGGCAGGAAAGAAAAATATTCTTTTAGAAGGGACAGTGAATAAATGGCAATAATAATAAACTATTTCAATTCTACTTCATGTCTCAAATAGTTGTTTCCAGACTTACTTACAAAATACTGATCTTGTCTCTAAGGAATACCTATCAAATTTGCATCCAAGCATGCAAGCGGCCCAGTCTAGAATATTGTGCTAATCTCTGTCTTAGATTTTGATGTAAATTTCTTTGAGATTCATCAACAATAAAGTATCTGGTCCCACATGTGTGGGCTACATATAAAGGTAGACAGGGCTCTTCCATTTGGAAAGGGAGTACATGGGAGGTATACAGGAGTCATTGTTTCATAGCAGTTCTGAAATCATATCTAGTGGACAATCACTTGTTTTTTAGATTCCACATATAAGTGAAATCAGATGGTATATGTCTTTCTCTGTCTGACTGACTTCACTCAGCATAATACCCTCTAAGTAGACAATCAGAAGGCCTCCTGTGAAAGAATACTAGAAAAAAAAAACCCATCTTTTTAGATCCAGATTCTGCTCCTTGGGATTAGCTCCTTAGTCCGTTGTTTTTGTTGACTCTGGCTTCATTTATTGGAAGGTTCCTCCTTTTCTGTGGTCTTTCTTTTCCAGATGCTTTTGCACAACCTGATGGAGGCATTAGAGAAATGTCTTAATTGAGGTCTTGACAGATTTCTCACTCCACTTTTGGGTACAGAAGGTGGAAGTGACAGAGCTCAGTTTGAGCCTCAAATGGTCAGTCTCTTTTAATCTAGGTTGTTGGCTGTTTTAGAATTACAGCTAGCTTATTTATTTTATTCTGGAAGCCACACACAAAATTCTTTTTGAAACAGATCTTTATACTTCTCTAGATTTCCTTACAGGTAACTCAAGCTTAATTATGTTTCTATGAGAGAACCATGGCTTTCATCTCCTTTTTTTCTGAGCCATTTTATCACCTGAAATATCTTAATAAACACTACCTTAATGAATTGAGAAGGTTACAAATATTGACATACTCCCCAACCCCCCTTGGATTGGACATTACCATGAGGTTGAGTCTTCTGGACTTTGTTTTTCAATGTATTTCTCAGATTGATTTTAGGCTAGTAGGAGAGGGAAACAGTTTCATATTGCAACTCTGCTTGCCAACATTTCCAATTGTTTATGATTTCATTTTTTTCAGTAGTACCTTATCCAATGCAGCTAAAGCAATCAAGTAAACCTAGTAGCACTCTGTTTCTCAATCTCTTTTAAAGCCACAGGACATTTGATACATTATCTTCCAAGTTGTTGGAGGTAACACGTTATCACTGCATAATATTTTTTTTCATTTTTTCAGTACTCAGTAAGTTTTTTTCCTTTCATTCGTCCCTAAGTCAATGCCCTCTATTTTAGCTTTCCTATTATGGCAGTACCTTACTCCAGACTGTCTCTGCATTAGCCAGCTTTTTCTAGGTTAAGGTGATCACAAACAATCCCCAAATATCAGTGGTTGAACACAACAAAGATTTATTTCCTGCATGTATTAAAAGTACTTTGGATTGCCTGTATCTTTATGTTGTCCCTTACAGATTGACTGCACTTATGCTTCACAAGTGTTTCCCTTGGACTTACAGAACCGAAGGAGAAATTCCAGGCTCATTTTGAGGAGGTAGAAAAAGAGCAATGATGAAATCACCTGATGGCTCTTAAAGTTTTTGCTTAATTGTAGCCTACATTCTTTTCATATTCCTTTTGCCAAAGTAAGTAAAATGAGCAAGTCTGGGAGTCATGAGGAAGAAACATATACTCCTTTTATAGAGAAGGTGGTGAATAAATGAAAAATGATATAATCTACCACATTTATCAAATTTTTATTTTATTTTTAAAGTTTATTTATTTTGAGAGAGAGAGAGGGAGGGAGAGAATCCCAAGCAGACCCTGCACTGCCAGCGTCAGTGACAGTGCAGAGCTCCACGTATGGCTCAAACTCACAGAGCTGTGAGATCATGACATGAGCCCAAACCAAGAATTGGACGCTCAACTGACTGAGTCACCAGGACCCCTTATCAACTTTTTAATAGCTACTTTTTATTTATCTACTTGTTTGGGCATGTTAAATTTTTCTTGCTAAAAAAATCAATTGAGATAGAAGGGTTAATTTATTTAAGAAAATATATATCAGGATCTCTCTGAAGAAAAAAATGGTGCCTATACTCAATGCCAATGTATAATATAACAAAGACAATCAGTCTGATTCTCACAAGCCTTAGAAAATTATTCAGAAGAGTTGCTAAACAATCTCAAACCTGTTGAGAAATCTGGTATCATTTGAAAAATTAATTATCTCTGAGTGGAACTGTGTCGGAGGCCGGCCCTGGCAGGTCTAGGGGTCCCGGAAGGATGGACGGTATCAGCGAGGGAGAGAGTGAGAGAGCCCCAAGATCCTTTCTGATCACCAGGCAGGCATCTCTGTCCTGTCAGTTTTGGTGTCTTTATTTATAGGTCAAATGTTAACATGGCATCAGAAAATGGAATTTTTATAATGGATAGTTCTCTGTGATGGGATGTTTTTGGAAATGTACAGAAACAGGTTTTACAGAAGTCTTCTTGCAGAACTACCCCAATTATAGTGAGGTTGAGTAACTAAGAAAATGACAGGGTGTTCACATTTTAATAACCCTAAGATTAAGTCGTAGGTTTGTAGATACTCTTATCCATCCTCATCACTGCTTCCAGGGTAAGGGAAGGTGTTTGTGGAATGTAGGCCTTAGAGAAGGAGTTGTACACCATCAGTTAGCAAAGGTATATGTAGTAACTTATCTTCTGACCTTATCTGTTCCTTCTCTCTAAGTTAGGCTCTTTGTCTCCCGGCAAGACTTGATTTTCCAGTTATATGCTTTATGGCACTGGAGAGCCAACCATACCTTTAAAGAGTTTAGCTCATTTCCAATACATAGAATAGCTTCTTCGAGTGCATTTACCTTTGTGTCTAGTTTTGTGATTTCTTGAATAGCTAGGGCATGAGAGACATTTTTGGTTAGTTGATTTACATGTTGAGCTGTATGAACATCTTGGACTAATACAATGGTAGAAACGGAATTGTACATGTAAAGGTCAATCTTTTATGAGTAGGGGTCATTAGCCTGTTCATAGCTCAAGGGAAAGTATGGAGGGAAACAGGACCTGCTGGAGACACGATGTCTGTTCCCATAATCAAAAGAAGAAGTTCCCACAATAAGTTCCTTCACAAGGTGCAATCATCATACCAGGGCCGGAATAAGGGGACAAGTCACTCCTGATATTGATCAACAAGGTACCATAGGGGTCAGTGCTGAAGCAGAAATAATTGAGTGGGGGTGGATATCGGTCATCATCTGATTAGCAAGAGACCGTGCAAACTTGCTTTAACCTCACCAGGAGTTTTCTTGACTAGTGGGCTCAGAATGGCTCCCAACAGAACTACATAGAAATATTACTAATAATAATAATGTAATTATAATAGCTAACATCTCCTGGGTGTTTACTGTACCAGATACTTCTTTAATTTCATTTCAACTTCATTTTAAATGAGGAAGCTAAAGTTTGACTTAGGTCTTATAGCTAGGAGGTAAGAAACAAAATTATGAAATCAATTTTATCTCATCTAAGAGACCAGTTCCCAGTCGTTAAATTTGGATATACAAGTTGTATATATGTATTCTTATTTTATAGTACATTTCAAGTCTAAATTTAAAAATGATATTAAATGGAGTGATCCATGGTAGACTCTGCTTGGTTAAAGTCTAATTTAACTGGTGGGAGACTTTTGAACCCATGCTAATGGCTGAAATTCCTTTACTCCGGATAAGCAAGAAACTAAAAATAGAGAGGTAAACATTAAAATAAATCTTTATGTTTTACTTAAAAATACAATCCACACAAAGAACAGAATGTGCAAATTTGGCCTACTTTTGGGAGCACTGCAGGATAAAAATATGGTCTCAGAGCCATAGCTACACTCTCATGGTCACACCTAATGCTGCTTTAGAGAAGCACACCACTTGGCAGTGGTCTGAAGTCTGGGACTCCTGCTTTGTTCAAGGTGAAACTTAGTAGGCTAGTGTTGGCAGAGGTGAGTGAATTATCCTGCATACAGATGTGATTGCACAATCATTTACTTGGGCTTATGGTGATTTAATAGAAAATGGAGTCCTGGGGACTCTACTTAATGTATGTTCTCAGTCAGGTAGAAATGCTTCCAGGAAAGGATTAGCTTCCTCCAAGTTACCTGATCCTGAGGCCCAAAGTAGGGGAACTCAAGAGGCAGGAAGCAACATTAAAAAGGCCTGTGAGCAAGCTTTGTTGGTACTCATTACTTCCTAACTGACTGCTTTGCTGGAGTCAGTTGAAATTCCCTTGGGGCACCTGGGTGGCTTAGTAGGTTAAGTGTCCGACTTTGGTTCAGGTCATGATCTCACAGTCCGTGGGTCAGAGCCCTGTGTCAGGTTCTGTGCTGACAGCTCAGAACCTGGAGCCTGCTTCAGATTCTGTCTCTCCCTCTCTCTCTCCCCCTGCCCTGCTCACTGTCTATCTGTGTCTCTTAAAATAAAATAAAGACATAAAAAAAAAGAAATTCCCTTATAAGCCCAGTTATGGTTTATCATTTGCCTGTGGATCCAAGCGTATCACTTGGGCCTTTCTAAGCCTGGGAGGGAATAAATTGGTAGGGATTCCTTCCCCCACCCCACCCCAGATTTACTGAGATATAATTAAATAAATTATAATATACTGAAAGTTTACAAGGTAGTAATTTGATAATATGTATATACTGTGAAATAATTTCCACAATCACATTAATTAACATCCATTGCTTCACATAGTTAACCATATATTTATTTGTGTGTTTGTTTATTTATTTTGATGGGAACACTTAAGATCTGCTCTCAGCAAATTTCAAGTATACAATACAGCATTAACAATGTAGTTACCATGTTGTACATTAGATTCTCAGAACTTACTCATCTTATAACTGAAAGTTTGTTCTCTTTGACCATCCTGTCCCCATTTCTGGCACATCCCAGCCCCTAGTGACTTCTACTCCCCCTTTCTGTGAGTTTGACTTTTAAAAAAATTGTCCATATAAGTGACACCATACAGTATTTGCCTTTATCTGGTTTATTTAAGTTAACATAATGCCCTCCATAGAATTCCCTTCTTTTTAAAAACTGAATATTATTCCATTGCTTGAGTATATGTTTATCTATGTACAGAGATAGATAGATAGATAGATAGATAGATAGATAGATAGATTTTCCTCTACCAGTTGAGATAAATATATGTTTACATTTTAAAAATCCATCTATCAATGGATACGTAGATTGTTTCTATGTCTTGGCTATTGTGAATAATGCTGCAGTACAATGATTATGGACATTCAGGTGTCTCTTTAAGATAGTGGGTTTTTTTTCCCCCATTGGATAAAGTCCGAAAGTGGGATTGATGGATCATATGATAGTTTATTTTTAATTTTTTTGAGGAATGTTCATGCTGTTTTCATCGATGAGATTCCTTTTGGTTAGTATCAGTGGGATCACACAAAGTCAACTAAATTATATTAAGAAAAAAAGTCTGTAGTCAGTCTCAGCTACATGTGTGTCTGTGTGTGTTTGTGGGCATTTTCAAGAGACTAAAGGAGATATAGAGAATCCCATGACATTTTGAAGACAGATTGACAGCTGGTCGGTCTCTGGGGCTACTTAGACTATTTGGCTGGACATCAGTAGCCTTAATTTAATGCCCCCTGTCAGCCATTTAACCTGAAGCTGACATAACTATAGACTCTAGTATTTTAGGGATTTCCAAAGCAAAATATTGACACACATTCCTTCTTTGTGTTAAATTCTAGTTTCTGCCTACATGTGCTAGAAATGAAAACGAGCAATCAAGTTTAATCCACAGCACAGTGCATTTACAGTCTCTAGGTATTAGACATAGCAGGTAGGAAGGAGATAAAATGTGAGTTCGGTGTTTAGAACACAGATGTTGTGTTGTCTGTTTCCAACCTGGTAAGTATGGGCTCTGACAGCTGGACTAGAACGCAAGTTTTTGTTGAGTCAATTTCGAGTTTTAGTCCAGGAAGAGCACTTTTCGTTTTGGGTCTTCTGTCTGTTAACAGATACTCCGGAGTTTTTATAGAACCCATTATTGTTTCTTGTTTTAATATCTCATTTATACAGTTCAAACATTTACACAGTTTAAAAGGTTAAATTGGGAGCACCTCGGTGGTTCAGTCAGTTAAGTGTCAGACTCTCAATTTTGGTCCAAGTCATTAACTCATGGTCGTGAGATAAAGCCCCATGTTGGACATGATAGCACAGAGCCTACTTGATATTTTCTCTCTTCCTCTCTCTGGCTTGCACAGGCACACATACACACATTTGCTCTGTCTCTCTCAAAATAAAATAAATAAACATTTAAAAAAAAGTCAACTTGGTCCAAGAAAGAGTCCTCATTGGCATAACAATCAGCATTCCCATTCTGCCTCTCTCCCCAGTTTGTCTTCTTCAGAGACAACATCTTTCAAGTATTTTCACTGAATGTTTTTATATTTACCTCCATATCTCCAAATAATTTGCTTATGTTACTTCTTGATGCTTTAGTTTTAGAAATTGTCACTTGGTTTCCTATCATAGAAAATGAGGAATTAGTTTTATTTTCTTCCCCTGCATTCTTTTTTTAAAAAATTTTTTGATGTGTATTTATTTTTCAGAGAGATACAGAGCACAGTGGGGGAGGAACAGAGAGAGAGGGAGACACAGAATCTGAAGCAGGCTCCAGGCTCTGAGGTGTCAGCACAGAGCTTGATGTGGGGCTCAAACCCGTGAACCTTGAGATCATGACCTGAGCCGAAGTCGGATGCTGAACCGACTAAGCCACCCAGGTACTCCATCCTCCTGCATTCTTTATGCATTTACTTCCTCTGCCTTCCCATCGACCTGCCTCTTAATAGGTTTCATTTTAGTCAGTTAAATGGTTAATATTTGCCTTTTATGACATGAAAAAAAATATTCACACTGAGCTTGGGTTTGATATCCTCTGTGTGTCTTCTAATATGTAGATAATTTTATGAACTATCTGAGGTGAGGTATCATGGCATAATTTTCTGCATTATATTTTATGGCAGCTTTTTTCCCCCACTGGAAAACTTTTTTGTTTTTCCTATAGTTTTTGTTTGCTTAGTTTTTTTTATGTATTCAGCACAATGCAACCCAAAATTAAATATTAGGTGTTCTACCAATTTCTATCCTTGATAGAAATTTTCCCAGAACATTCTTTCTGCTCCTGTCTCAACTGGTAGTCCCTTAGCCTAAGTTTTGCACTATCCCTCAGAGGATTCCCTTCTTCTTGTGTTGGATCAACTTTAATCTGTAATGATGACTCATCTTGACTTATCCTTTATCCCTAAGTTGGTCACTCCAGGATATGTATCTGAACCATCTTCAGGCTTATAGTATTGACTCCATCTGTTTATTGGGTGGATCTCTGGATCTCCCTCAGACTTATTTGGTGGGGTCCACATTTTCGTCCTCTTTTGAAAATGATACCTTGGTGATACATGTACCTGAAGTTTCTCATGTAAAGATACCTTATCCTTTCCTGAGAATAAACTTTGGAAGTTTGGCCAGTCCCCAGCTGTGGGCAATTTGGAGCAAGGGCTGGATATCTGTTCCTCAAATGACTTTCTATCAACTCTTGTTACTGTGCCATCCCCTTATTTCCACTTTCAAAACTGTTATCAGCTCCTATATTTTAGATAATTCAGGGAAAATTAAGCTGCACATGGCTTTTCTCAGTTCTACATTAAGATTTAATTTTCTTGGATTTACTAAAGCATTTAGTACCAGTCTATCTACTTTGCATTTTCTAATGTTTTGTTATTTTTCTTCTCATATTTTCATCTTTCTGCATTTATGCATTAAAAAAAAACTTTAATGTCATTTAATGGGGTTTTGGAAAAGACCAAAAGTAGATAAATATATTCAACTTTCTGTCTTTTCCTGGAAGTCCACCATACATACATATTTTAAATGCACTCTTTTTCAATCAGTACAATGAAAACAAAGTATTTAAATCCTATCTGCGTTCTCTTTCTTCAAACAACAAACACTAAACCTGAGCTGCTTCGTAACTACAAAGAAAATCCTTTCTCAAGATATTTGCTATGCTTGAAATATTTATTGCACCAATACAAGATATTAATCAGTTCAAGCTATATATTCTTAATTATCAGGATTATTAAATGACTTCCCAAAATAATCACTTGGGGAGGCAGTACAAAATATCCTCCCAGGGGCATGATGGCCCCTTTGAAAAGGATTTTCCTGTACTTCCTGGAGTAAGGGGACATCATGTGTCATGTATTTTTTTGGTGCTGATGATGTGGAATAGATTGTTGTACGAAGAGTGAGTGCCATGTCACTGGAAGTGCTGAAAGAGAAGCTGAGTAACCATCTATCAGGGATTCCTGTGTGTTCACATGACGTTAGGATAACTGAAGTCTAAAACTCCTTTCCAGTCTCTATTCATCTGTAAGTCTATGGATTTTGATGATAATTCCCCTCAAATATGCTTGTTTGAACATTAGTTCTGTTATAGTATGATGATAATCTCATGCTATGCTTGAGGAAGCAAGTGGTGGGCTAGTTCTGTGTCTATTTTATGCCCTACTCTGTCCTAGTGGTTGAAATCGTGATTGCTCGTATTGGATGCTAAAGACATTTAAAGAAAGAAGGGAAAAACAGGGACAGAGAGACAGAGAAAGAGAAAAGAAGATAAAAGAGTTCAGAATGTTGAAATATTCCAGAAAAATAGCAGCAGCAACAATGGTGTTGAGCAGTTGAGTATTATGATGACTTTCACTAGGGATAGGGCCACTCATAGAGAGAAAACCCGAAGGTCAAAGGTCAACCTTAAAGAGTCCACTTAGAGTTTACTTTCTGGGTAAAATGTTTTTATTAAAGTGTTTAGATTAAAACATCTAAAATGTTTAAAACATTAATACACATTGAGTAGAAGAGTACAGGTTACCATTGTACTTAGTTTTAGAGCCTCTTCATCTAGTTCTTTATTTTGTAGGTGAGGTAATTGATTATCTGAGAGTTTAATTGCCTTGTTCAGGTAAACCAGGGCTTAGAAGTTGAGTGTGGTGGGTCACTTTTTACCCCATACCATGAGATTTTTCCCCAGCTTTTTCCCCAATCCTCTTTTAAAGACAACTTTGCTGGGAACCAGAATTCAAGAACTCTCAGGGTAGTCTGAGGGCTGTGTGGGAAACTGCTTTGTTGGTGATGGTCATATTGATGGGGATAAAGCTAATAAGAGTTGATTTTGTGTTCTATTCTGATGTGATTTTTTTAAACCACCAGCTGGCAGCTGATAGCCAGCACAGCCTCTTCCTCTTCCTGGAACACTGGAATGCCTTTATAAATCATGACCCCTTCTCTTTGGAGAAGCTAGGATTGGAATTCTCAGGTCAAGAAGCTGGTAACACCAGTGCGTGCTTTGGGAATGAGAATCTGTGAGGAGGTGGAGACATCTTTTTCACTCTCAGAATGTCACATAGAAGAAGAGACAAGAAAAATGGGAAAAAGGTCATTTGGGATTTTAAGAATGACTTTCATAATGAACCTATACAGGAAGCTTTCCAGTTAATGTAATATACCTACCAGGGAAAACTGTTACCCCATAGTATTCCTATACATTTTTATACAGTGTCTTAATCAATAAAATAACCTTAGATTTTTGAGAACTTTAAAGCTTCTTAAATAGCCTAAATTTGACAAAATTCTGACTGTAATTTGTTAAGAATTGGCTTTTTAAAATTTTAAGCGATTATATTTGGGTTTCCCCTAAAGTTCCCAAAGACTTGCAAAACTTGTCTGATTGCGAGTTATGGCAAAATAAAATTTTGGCTTGGATAAACTAAACCAAGACATCTCCATAAAACATTGTTTTACTGTCCATATTCATTATGTTTTCATGTGAAATCTGCCTTTATTTACCACATGTCAACTGAGGGGATTTTATTGCTGTTAAGTTGCCCATGACCCATAGTAAATGTTAAGTAAAATACTACTACTGATATTTTTATTTCTTTCTTTTCTTTTCTTTTTTTTTTTTTTTTTTTTTCTGTAGAGTACACAGCTTAGCCAATTTGGGCAAGGTTCTTTTAAGGCTGTTTTTTCTTTTGTCTTCCAACTATCTTGACCAAGAACATCATCTCTCTCCCATTTCTCAAACTTGGAAATTGAACTCTTCTCTCATCTACAACTGGTTGTTTTTTCCAATCCTGATACTCCCCTCAGCCCCCACCACCAAATAAAGGTGCCATACTAGTTTTCTCCTTTTTAACTCTCTTGTTTCTGTTCTTGTCCATGTCTTCATGACTCAGGCCTAGACTATTTAATGGGATCCTAGCCACAGCCTGTGTTCAGGCTTTCCCACTGCATCCTGCATCCTCTATGACTTCTGTCAGTATGATCACGTGTGGGGAAATGCTGTAGATTGTGGTGGCTAAAAGCACCTTAATAATAGCTGTGCCTCATATTAGCTGTATGCCCTTGGCATGATCTCTCTGTGCCTCTGTTTTATAATCTCTAAAATGGAGGTAATAATAGTGACTGACTTTAATTTTTGAATTTATTCATGGAAACCACTAAAAACAGTCCCCAGAAAAATGCAAGTGTTCATTATGTGTTATCTATTATTATTGAATTTCAGTACCTGTCCCATCGTGGTTTTCTTTGTTTGTTTGTTTTGGTTGTGGTTTTGAGTTTTTTGTACTTTTAAGCTTGCATTTATTGAGCAGCATCTATGTGACAGAGACTTTCTCAAACATATTTACAGTATTTCATCATATACTACTCATATAGGATGGCTATTACTATCCTTAAAGTGCCGATTAGGAATTGAAGCTTTAGAAAGTTAAATCCCAAGCTCAAAGTCCCACAGCTAGCATGGGATACATTTAGGATTGCAATACAGACCTCTTTGATTTCAGAACCTATGCCTCTGTCAAATAGCCTGTTCTACCTCCACATGTGAACTCTGGCCAATGCCTTCACCTAGCCATTTGTAAGACGGGAACAGTATTGTCTTCAACAGAGGATTGTGTGGAAATTAAATAATGTGGTAAGTGTTTACTCTAAAGCCTGCCCATTAATGGTCCTTCAATAGCTATTATTAATATTATTATGGACTCTTATTATTATCTAAATGTTTTCAGTAATAGAAGTAATCCATTTTTATTATTTACTATTTATTTTATTTGAGAGAGAGAGAGAGAGAAAGAGAGAGAGAGCACAGGTGGTTGAGAGGGGCAGAAAGAGAGAATCTTAAGCAGGCTCCATGCTTAGTGTGGAGCCAGATGCAGGGCTCAATCCCACAACCCTGGGATCATGACCTGAGTCAAAATCAAAATTTGGATGCTCAGCTGACTGATGCCACTCAGGTGCCCCAGAAGTAATCTCTTTTTATTATTAAACATTGCATTATTCCTTTTTTTCCCATTTTTTTCATAATCACATCAACTTACTCTTCTCGATTAACTTTAAAATTATTTCACTAAATTACTTACCCATTCTAAAAAACTTCATTGGTAGTTTGTTCATAATTGTATTAAGATCACAAACTAAATTTGAAAGAGGTGACATCTTTATTGCAGGTTGCTTATCAAGGAACATGGAATGTATTAATATAAGGAATAATAAGAAATGTTTCTAATTCTTTTGTTCTTTTATGACCTCATTAAAATTTTAGAGCTATTTTTATTATAGGCTCTGCATATTTCCTTAAAATTTTCTTAAGCATTTTATGTTTTGGTTCATATATTTTTTTTGAGAGAGAGAAAGAGAGGATGCCAAGCAGGCTCTGCACTGTCAGTACAGAGTACAATGCAGGGCTCAATCTCCCGAACCATGAGATCGTGACCTGAGCTGAAATAGAGTTGGATACATGTGACCAATAGAAAAACTTCTTTTATTTTACTACATATTCCTAACTTTGATGGTATCTGTTGATAGTATGATCAGTATAGCCACTGAGACCCTGTTCTTGTCTTGTGGCTAATATCCTTTTTTGGTAAGAGTGTCTTCTCTCCCTCCATGTCACTCAGCCCAGACTTATAGCAGAGCACCGCCTAACACTGGTATGTCATGCATGGGATATGGGGTGGGAGACAGCTCCATTTGAACTTCATCTTTTTTTTTTCAGGACTTGTGCTAGTTTTAGGTCTCTGAAATAACAGATTTCTCTTTCAAACAGATAGGTATAAACTTAGTGACATCATTCCTTTGTTAAATTCTGAAAATGAGACTCCCACTTTCATTTTTGAGTTCAAATTCACTGACCACGAAATCCTGTATTAATGAGACTGTCTGGGAATTGATTTAATAACTCAAGGTCTAGATGTTTAATAAGAGTCTATGCAATAATGAGATCATTTTCTAATTCATATTTTCATAGGAACATGTTTCCTTCTCACATAGCTTTTCAAAGTGATTGCCACACGAATATTTAACATATATATTTTTTTCTTTTGTTCTTTTAAAATACAGTTTATTCATAGTGAAATTAGTGTACAGAAGATATTCTAGGAAATGTTGAGGTGGAGAATTACATCTTTGGTTTCTTCTTCTAAAGACTGTTTTTGAAAGAATATTTTGAAGGAGATGAGTACTGTTCAATTTTTTTAAAAAGTACATTATTTATTTATTTAAATTCAAGTTAGTTAACATACAGGATGGTATTGGTCTCAGAGGTAGAACCCAGTGACTCATCACTTACATAGAACACCCAGTGCTCATCCCAACAAGTGCCTTTCATTTCATTTAGCCCATCCCCCACTCACCTCCTCTCCAGCAACCCTCAGTTTGTTCTCTGTATTTATGAGTCTCATGGTTTGCCTCCCTCTCAGTTTTTATCTTCTTTTTCCTTCCCGCCCACTATGTTCATCTGTTTTGTTTCTTAAATTCCATATGAGTGAAATCATATATTTGTCTTTCTCTGACTGACTTATTTCACTTAGTATAATTTATTTTATATGCCATTCTCTGTGATTATATAATTCAAGAGAATTATATAACATAGTAAGTTTCCAATAAATGTGTTTTTTTAAATCAGTGGTTAAAGAACAAGTTGGCTTTGTCACTAGGGTTAGCCATCCAAATGTTGGAACTTTTTCTAGTATTTCCACCATAGCTGAGATTTTAATTTCTTGATTCCCATAACAAAAAAGATGAGCCAACAGCAGTTGAGAAAATATGGCTGAAGCATTGCCAGGGATCTGAGAAGTTCTTCAAGATATTATGCTTTTGGGATTGGTCCTAGATGGAAACCTAAGGGGAAATTCTTAGCTTAAATTTTAAGGCAAGCTTAACACTTGTAGAAGAGATAATTTCACCCAGTCAAGACTTAGACTCAGGGAGGGTGATTACTTGGCAGCAATAATGAGTCAAACAGATATTCCGAGTCTCAGCTTGCCTGGTAGAAGTGGTGGCATCAACATATGGTTTAAAGATTAAATATTGTATTTATACTTTGTACCTTAGGTATTTGAAAATTTGAGGTTTTGGTGTTTTTTTTCCTGAGACAGAGAGTAGAGAAAATGGCAGCACACATCTGCTTGATCTGTATCATCTAGGTGACAGTATAATTTATCACACAAAGTAAGATACTTCTGAGAATGCAATGGATTATTATTGATAATTATGACTAGAAAACAGGTGTAAACATAGACTTTCCCAGGCAAAGCAGGACATATGGTAACCCTATGTATCATAGATTGTTCTCAGTGTGTTGGGATGGGAAATACTAGATTTGGCTTTTTCTTCTGTATCTTCATGCAGACTACTCTCTTAATGTAACCCAATGAGTTATATGTACTTTAAGCACTACATTTTTCAGTATAATCTTAAAAATATGTTTATTTGTAGTACAGTGATTCCCTAATTTTAGGAAGTCAGGATAACTTGACACTTAAAAAATTTTTGAGGACCTCAAAAACTTTTATTTATGTAGGCTATATTTATTAATGTTTACCGTATTAGAAATGTAGACAAAAACATAAAAATATTTATTCATACATTTATAAATAACAATTAGACACTTAATTTTATAAAGCTGGAGTAGACATAGTTTTTCCTATTCCTCTCACTAAATACAACTGAAAACTCTGGCCCTTATGTATAAAACATACACAAGAAGACTAAAAATTCAAGAGAAGTCTGACCCATGAGGGACCTGAGAACCCAAGAAACAACATGGTGGTAAGTTTCCTGGGCTTTCTTTTTCCTTCATATATTCAGCACTACATACTATAGAAGCTACAGCCCAGAAATGCCAGTAGACACAGACAAAAAACAAACAAAAAACAGTCTCCTAATAGAAACATGTGCTCTTTAGTCAAAGGACCAAGAAAGAGATGGCCTAGAAAGACAAAAAACTGACAGTAGTCTATATAATAATGACTCTATTCTAGGCAAACACATGGAAAAAACTGCTTCCAACCCATCCCTGTTACTAAAGGTCAAGTGAAGAGCCTAGACTTCTGTCTTTGCCAGGAGGTAAAGAGGTACCCCAACCTACTCCCTGGGCAATATGCTGGGCCATAAAAATATTTCAACAAATTTAAGGTAATTTAAATCATATCCAGTGTGCTCTATGACCAAAATGGAATCAAAGTAGGAAACAATAACAAAAAGGTATCAGGTAAATCTACATGTACGTGGAAACTAAATAGCATATTTAAAAGTAACTTATGGATCAAAGGGAAAGTGTTGAAGGAAAATTAAAATATATATTATAGTGAATTAATAAAAAAACATATTACAAGTTTTAGGATACAGCTAAAGCAGGGCTGAGAGAAGAATTTACACTACTAAATCATTACATTAGAGAAGAGGAAGTCTTCAGTCAATACTCTAAGTTCCCACCTCAAGAAACCAGGGGGAAAAGAATAAAATAAATCCAAAGGAAGGAAATAGTAAATACGAAAGCAGAAAGCAATGAAGTCAAAAACAGGAAAACAAAAGAAAAAAATCATAGAAATAAACCTGGTTCTTTGATAAGATCGGTAAGATACTTCTAGCAAGACTATCAAAGAAAAAACCCATAAATATGTAATACAGTAGGAGCTATCACTGCAGGTCCTCCAGGTATCAGAAGTATAGTAAGGGAATACTATAAACAATTCCATGTACATACATTTGACAACTTCAATGAAATAGACCAATTCTCTGAAAAGTACAAACTACAACAACAAATTCAATATGAAATAGATTATTTGAGTAATCCTATAACTATTAAGGAAATTGAGCTCACAATTTAAACCCTCCCAGAATAGAAATCTCAAGCCCCAGATGGTTTCACTGAAGTAAGTGGATCTCCATAGGGAGAAGAAAAATGAACCTCACCTGCACCTCCTCTCTGATACAAAATTTTACTCAAATGTGATTACACTTAAACACAAATATTAAGTTATAAAATTTTTAGAAGATAACATAAGGAAAATATTGGGATCTGAAACTTGGTGGAGAGTTTTTAGACATAAATGTCTAATGCATCATCCATAAATGAAAAAATAATCAAATGGGCTTCATCAAAATTATTTTTTTCTTGTTCTAAGACCCAACTGAGAAGATGAAAAGATAAGCTACGACCTAGAGAAAATATTTGCAGACCACATATTTGACAAAGAACTTATGTCTATGACATATAAAGAATTCTCAAAACTGAACATTAAAAAATCTAAGAAAATGGGCAAAAGACACAGAGAGACATTTCACTACAATGGAGCTACAGGTGGCAAATAAGTACCTTCATCATCACTAGCCACTAGGAAAATGGGAATTAAAACCGTGATGCTGAGATATCACTATGTACTCATTAGAACAGTTAAAATAGAAAATAGTGACAACCCCAAATCCTGCCTGGAATGCAGAGAAACTGGAGCTCTTATTTGTTGCTAGTGGGAATGTCAAATGGTACCAGCATTTGAGAAAATACCAGGGCTGTTTCTTAAAAAAAAAAAAAAAAAGACTAAACCTACACTTACCACTTAGCAATTGAACTCCTGGGCATTTATCCCAGAAAAATTAAAACCTATGTTTCCAGAAAAAAAACTAGTGCCTGTAGTGATCGCACATGGCATCTCTTGCTTTCCTGTCCTCCCAGCTCTAACTTTACTCCAAGAAAATTACATGAACGTTTCCAATTATGACTCCAACCTAAATGTGCTTCAAACATGCCCTGATTTTCTTTCCACCATTATGATGTTCTTGTTGCTATTAATAAGGTTCTTTTCAGGTGAGCCTGTGTTATTAGAATTCAAGGAATGTCAGAAGTCTGAATTACTGAGGTTGACAAGATTAAGTTAGAAACAGTGGTGCCTTCCTTTCATTCTCTCATAAAATGGTCAGGAGAAAAATAGTGCCCTTGTCTCTACTACTCCTTTTAATATCTCTGTCTCTGTCCTTACTGCTGTTATCTCCCTGCTCCAAACCAGTTATCCACCCTGCATTCCATTCCTCTGATGGGACCAGTTAATAAAGCCTGGGTTGCTAGTGTTTTCAGAGGTATTTGGATTTTAGAGAGATATCCTAAAGAATGGAAAACTTTAAGACTCAAGTAACTTTATTTCAAATGATGAAATTTCAAGATGTTGGAGAAGATGATTTGGAACAAAGAGAATTAGCCAGTCCTACTAGCATAGTATGCGACCAATCCTTTACTCCTACAGATACTTTCACTCCTACTCTCATCCCACTGATGGGTTGCCTATTTGGCAAGGAATAGCTTATCCAGCCATATCTCCTTGGGCTAGAAGTTAAATGAAATGAAATAAAATTCTCTGAGCCTCAAAAGAATGACAACAATTTAAAGGTAGACTGTAGGAACAAGTCTGGCCTATTTCAACGCATAGTCAGATTGGTTTAGGATCAGCAAGCACACTGTTGGAGTGGGTACTTTAAGCCATGAAAGTTTTAAGGAGCGTGTATCCAGGTTCAAGTTCAGTATCTTGGCAGATCTCCTTTTACTTGGCAGACAATTATTACACAGAGGGGAATAGGAGTGCAAATAAGCATGGGAAGCAGGGGCACCTGTTTGCAAGGATGTGTGGGGAATCAGCAACCCAATAATAGTTTTTACTTCAAAGAGACATTGGCTAAGTAGGTGTGCTGACCCTTTGCTTTGTGCTTTGATGACCACTAATTAAAGCTTTTCTTCTGTAGACTGAGTAAGCATACTTAGCATTTGGTTGCCAAGTTTTCTGAGACCTCTGGTCATTAAGCTTTCACTAGCAATCTGTTCTTAGCCCTGAACCTTTACTTCTATTGCAAATGGATTTTGACATTAATAGTCAACATGCCTGGATGAAGAATGGGCCATGTCCATTCTTGTTGGAAAGATTTAGGAAATTTCCCTGAAAATCATGTATCATTTGGACTTATTTCTCTAACTCTGAGTGGTCGTTTTTCCAGATGTTGCCAAATCTTCCCGTAATGCCTTTCAACCTGTGTAATTAAGGAGATTAAAAGTGACAGCACTTTTTTGGTTGAATTAATGATGGGTTTTTATTTTTTCACTTTTCAGAAAATATAATAATCACCATCTTATGCAAGAACAATATCAGAAACAATCACATGATCAAATCAAGGAGAAACAGGCAGAAAACAAGGAACAGGCAGAAAATTTCAATACAATATTTTGATTATAATGGTTTATGTTTTTATTGTCCCAGATTCTTAACTGACATTCAAGATACCCATAAATCCAGTCCTAGTTTATCTTTCTGGCATCATCTCCTCCCTCCTATTTTAGAAAGTGTATTTTTTACATCAATAGCACTAGTTTACTGGGTTTCTTTTAACTTTTTCAGTGTTTTCTTCCTTTTAACTTTTCATGCGTTTCTGGCCCTTACACATTTGTAATATCTTCCCCATTTATGACCACATTCTGGAAATTCTTCCTGTTTTTGAGCACTCAGAAGCATAACCCTTCTTGGGCTCCACCATCAGACACAACTTTTTCTCCTTTGAGCTCCTTTGTTCTTATTACATGTATTGAAATGGATTCATTTTGTTATTGATAATTGTGTGTAAGCTTGTTTCCTAGCTAAGAATTGAAGCAACAAGAAATAAAATACTCAAGGTAGAAGGTATACATGAAAAAGAAAGCTGAAAATGGATTTCTAGAACACATCAATGAAAGCATTTAGAATTAGCTCATGTCCCTCCTGTTTACTACACATTCTTTCTCTGAATATGAACAAATATACACCCTTTCTTCATCTATTTCAATGGACCACTTGAGCTTATAGTTATGGGTTCACCTAGTCTGTGCTCCTAAAGCAAGTATACAGGTGAGCCCCGAATTGATGACCAACAGGATACTTCCATTTCAGGAAAATTGTCTTGTTTTTCAAATGTGCTTTCCCTTAAGATACAGATGCACATTGCATGGGGGACATATGCATGCACTGATCTCATCTACACACACTACTGGCCATTTTAATTAATGAAATAAAATAACATCCCTAGTTTTCATGCAAACAACTTTGTATTTTTCTCCTTTTAGTTGTTGTCCTCCTTTTCCCCACCTTCACTTTTTCCCATAAATTGGCCAAAAAGAAAGTATTTGACATAAATATTTCTCTTTTAGGGTCACTATGACCTCAACTGAGAGTAGTTTTGACTTTGTGATGTCACAAGTCCTATGATTAAGGCCAACGGTGACAACATTGAATCATAACATTACTGAACAACTGAGGCAATAGGCAATCAGAGAAAATATAGGAGCAGGAGAGAAAAAAATAATTTATCGTAAAGATAAAATGTCTATTTCAGTTGGGTAAAGAACAGATATAAGAAAAAAATTGCACCTTTGAAATGAAAAAACCCTGTATTATAATAAAAATAATACAGACTTACCGAAAAATAATTTAATAGCATTAAGTATTATTCTTACCAAGGTTAACATCTTATTGCTTATCATGCTGTATTTTAAAAATTTAATTAAATTCTGCACACAGTTTCAAACAATTTTTGTTAATATGTCACAAATATCCCATAATATACCGGGGCATCTTAATAACACAAATGTCAATAAATATAGAAGCATATGGATATTTGTAATAGGTGCATGTTTTATTAAATAAACTATAAACTGTATTATAATTTATATAACTGGTGCTCTAATATTTTAGTATTTTAAACCCTATAGTGTACATCTTATGTATATTTTGTTTATCTTGTCTGATTATTTCCTTAAGATAATTTCTAGAAATTCTTTTTTAGGGCTAAGTAATATTCCATTATGTATCTATAGCTATCTATCTATCTATCTATCTATCTATCTATCTATCTATCTATCTATCTATCTATCTATCAATGCCACATCTTCTGTAGCCATTGATCAGTTGATGGATTTTCCATTTGCAACGATATGGATGGAGCTAGAAAGTATTATGCTAAGTAATGTAAGTCAGTCAGAGAGAGACAAATACTCTATGAGTTCACTCATATGTGGAATTTCAGAAACAAAACAAAGGAACAAAGGAAAGTGAGGGGGGCAGGGAGAAACCAAGAAACAGACTCTTAACTATAGATAACAAACTGATGGTTACCAGAGGGAGGGATGGGTGAGGTAGTGGGTGAAACAGGTGATGGGGATGAAAGAGTGCTTATGCTGTGATGAGCACCATGCGCTGTATGGAAGTGTTAAATCACTATATTGTCCACCTGAAACTAATATTACACTATATATTAACTAACTGAAATTTAAAACTTAAAAAATAAATAAAGTGACACATTTAAAGGATAAAAAAGATAATTTCTAGAAATTGACTTGATGTGTCCCAGGATATGCACATTTAAATTTTGCTATGTATCTTACCAAATTGCCCTTGAGTAAAACTGTACTGATTTGTTCCTATGAACAGGGTTCAAGAGTATCTTTCCTTCCCACACCTGTAGCATAGTGTACTAATCGGTTTTTAAATCTTTGCTAAAATGACTGTGTCATCATTTCTATGGTGCAAAAAAACTTGAATATTTTTGTAGCATATCTTACATCTATTTTTATATTCAACTGTATGTTTATTTATATTATTGTACATATAGAAATATAATTTTATATGTATCCTATACAATTTCTCAGGTGGTTATTTATCTGTTGGCTCCATATATGATTTTTAACCTTTAGATTTTTATAATATAAAGGCTATCCTTTTTATGTTTTATGGCTTTTGTATCAATATCCCAATTTAATTTATAATTGTATGAATCTTTTATAAACAGATATGTAAGTGATTACCACTTATCAGCATTAATAATATTAGTGAACATAACACATTATGTTTACATTGTGTTTTCTAGTTAGCAAATCCTAGTTCCTTACTCTTCAACATTATTTCATTTAATCTTTATAAAAGTCTTATAAGCAGAGATTCTAAGGTAATAAACAGATTCAAAAAATTTAAAAGAATTACATTTTTTTTTACATCTTTAATTTTAATCACCTGGTACTCATCACTACAAGTGTACTCCTTAATCCCCATCACCTATTTCACCCTCACCCCTCTCTGGTAACCATCAGGTTTTTTTGTATGGTTAAGAGTCGGTTTATTGGTTTGTGTCTCTCTCTCTTAGAAGACATCTTTTAAAGTTTAGATAACTAGTTAGATGGCAGCCCCGAGCTAAAACCTAGTTGAGAAACTTAAAATAGACTTTGTTAGTTTCAAAAGCCAGAAAATTGACTTATTTGACAACAATGATATCCCATCTACATTGTGCTTTGGACTTCACAACCTCTGGGAAGATGGTCCCTATTCGTACTGATTAAAAACACACGTGCAAAAAATCAGTAGCAGTACATATTTTTTGAACACTTCAAAATGGGTATTTTGGAAGGTCAGTGACTCAGGGGCCACAACCCCAAGGAGCGCTCCCTCTCATGAACCAATGGCATCTCACTTTGGTGCTGAGCTTTTGCCAGCCAGCCCCTGGCATGAGAATCCTGCCAGTGCCACCAGCAACTGAATGCTTGCTGAAACTGTCTGGGAGCAGTGACAGTAATGATTCCATCATCCCAAAGGATCCCTGCACAAGGTAGGGGTCCAGCTGCCTCCTTTCTCTAACTGTGGAAGGAGGTAAAGAAAACTTCTTAGATTTTTAAGAGACTTCCCTACAAATTTGCTTCTGTTAGGCCCAGAGTGTGGGTACTGAGACAAGGGAGAAGATTTAACAACCTGTGCCTTTACTCCTATATTTAGATAATTCAGACTTCTTCCTGACTCAAGCCAAGATTTCCTTTGGAAAGATGAAGGGACTGCAAAATTATATCTGGAAATCTGGACCACTTTAAATATATTGAATCTTAGGAGTGAAAAAATATTCAGAGGGCTCCCTCTCCATTAACTCTCAAATTGGCTTTAATGCTTTAGCTTTAATACTTTAGGGCTGCTGTTCATATGAAAGTTTTGTTCTCTGTTTTCCTTTTCTGGTTAAAGTTTAAAATGGAAAATGTAAAGAAAATCATGTGCATTGGATGTCAGTATTCCCAGGGTCCTTTTCCTGATTGACTGACGATTGGTTTGATCAGCTGGCTTCCATCTGTGCCTTCTTTGTATATCATCTCTACCTCCATCATAGCTCTTAATACAGTGGGTTCTATTAATATTTACTGTCTGCCTCTCTTCCTGCATGAGGAGCTTCTTGAAGATAAGAACTCTCTCTTATTTATCATTGTACTTCAGGGCCAAACTGTGTCTGGCACCGAAATATCTTGGAAAAAGTTGGCTCTGATTGCCTAAGCACTCGAAGGTCACTAGTGAGAAGATAAGACTCAATCAAATAGGCCATTAAAATTTAGTATGAAATAAGTGATGGCAAACCTCTTCACAAGACGTCATGGGAGCCCAGAGATGGATTTCTCTCCTTACTCTGGTGGGATTAAAGGAAGCTTCCTGGAAGAGATGAAAGCCCAGCCAGAACCTCCGGTGTCTCCCAGTTGTGTGCTGGACTTGGCTCACACAGGCCCATGGTAAAATTTTCAGGAATTTTGTAAGCTAGTGCTAAACACGGCCATTATTAAAAAATCCAATCATACGGGGCATCTGAGTGGCTTAGTCGGTTAAGCGTCCGACTTTCGCTTAGGTCATGATCTCGCAGTTCGTGGGTTCGAGCCCCGCGTCGGGCTCTGTGCTGACTGCCAGCTCAGAGCCTGGAGCCTGTTTCAGTCTGTGACTCCCTCTCTCTCTGACCCTCCCCTGCTCACGCTGTCTCTCTCTCTCTCTCTCTCTCCTAGAAATAAATAAAAATTAAAAAAAAATCCAATCATACAAACTTACAACTGAATTCTTATATCCAAAATTCATCACTTCCTGATTATTCTACTATAATTTGCTATTTTCTATGCTTTGGGGGTAATTTACTTTTGCTGTATTGGTAAAATGAAATTGCTCCATATTTAGCATTTATGTCATGGACATTGACAAAGCAACAAACAGGGTATTAGTGTTAGTCCTCTGGAAAGCAAGTTTATGTTAAACCTTTACTCCCACAGCACTGCTCTCATCCCTTCTTTCTGTTACCAAACACATGTGAGCACTAAATCCTGCCAATTCTACCTCATTAATACCTCAGATTCTCAACAATAAGTATCGTCCATCCATTCCACAGCCTCTGCTTAAATTTTCTCTGAACCGTTATTGCCACCGCATGGTCTTCATTTCCAGTCTGTCCCCTCTCCAGTCTGTTTTCTTTTAAAAATTTTATTTTAATTTTAATTTTTCAGAGAGGACAGAGTGTGAGCGGGGAAGGAACAGAGAGAGAGGGAGATGCAGAATCTGAGGCAGGCTCCAGGCTCTGAGCTGTCAGCACAGTGCCCTATGAGGGGCTAGAACCCGTGAATCAGGAGATCATTACCTGAGCCAAAGTCAGATGCTTAACCAACTGAGCCTCTCAGGTGCCCCTCCAGGCCATTTTCTACATGGTGGTCAGAATGATTCTTCATAAAGACAAATTTACCAGATCATTCCCCTTTTCCTAAATCCTCTAATAGTGCCTATAGTTTGCACTCATACATTTAAAGGTCTTCCTTACACACAAGGCTCTTTGTGAGGATCTAGGCCTCATTTCCTCTCATTGGCATTCTGTCCAGCTCTTTAAACTTCTTACAACTTCTCCAGTGGAGCATGCAGTCTCAAACCTCTATGCTTGTCTTGTCGTGTTCCCTCTGCCTGGAATCCCTTATACTTCTTTTATTAAAAGAGACAAGATAGCTAAGAGCATGTGTTTTTGTCATGTTTTGTCCTCCAATTAGACTGTTTCACTTCCCAGCTAGTTACCATCTGGGAGAATCTGGGCAATGGCTTAACCACTGAGCTTAGTTTTCTCATCTGAGTGTAATAGTGCTTATGTGGCCGTGAGGTCACTAGAAAGATTAAAGGAGGACTCTCTCCCTTTTTCTGTCTCTTTGTCTATCTGTTTCTCTCTCTCTCTCTCTCTGTGTCTGTCTCTTTGTCTCTCTGTCTCTGTCTCTCTCTTTTTCTCTATAATTATTAGCATAATGGCCACAATATAATATTCAATATTAGCTTTTAGTATTATTTATAATTATTTAATTTTACTCATCCTTTAAATTGCAGGGCTTACTTTTGCCCCCTTGGCATCATCCTTGACTACATGCCTGTTCCTTGCAGTGTGATATAAATATCCATTTCCTCTTTTTTGATGTCCTCTTATAAGGCTTTCACAATGCACCATTGACAAAACTTTACAAACTATTTTTAATTGTAGAAAAGCATTAGTATTAAGCATTTTTAGAAATAAACAACACAGGCAACAAAAGTAAAAGTACACAAATTGAACTCTATCAAAATTAAAAACTTCTGTGTATCAAAGGAAAGTGAAAATGGCAGCCTATAGAATAGGAGAAAATATTTACAAATCATGTATCTAATAAGGGGTTAATAACCAGAATATATGAAGAATTCAACAACAAAAAACAACTAGTCCAATTAAAAAGTGGGCAAAGGACTTGAGTAGACATTTAAGCAAAGATGTTATACAGATGGCCCACAAGCACATGAAAAGATGCTCAACGTCACTGATCATTAAAGAAATGCACACAAAATCAAGATCATACTAAGACAATATCAAATACCTGTTAAGATGGCTACCATCAAAAAACAAAACAAAACAAAACAAAATAGACAGTAACAAGTGTTCCAAGGATGTGGAGAAATTAGAAGCTTTGTGTGCTGTTGGTAGGAATGTAAAATAGTCCAGCCACTATAGAAATAATATGCCAGTTTCTCAAAAAATTAAAAGTGGAATTACCACATATTCCAACAATTCCACTTCTGATTATATATTCAAAACCTAAAAGGCAGGATCTGAAAGATATTTTCGCACTTATGTTCATAGCAGCACTATTTGTAGTAGCCAAAATAGGGAGGCACTTCAACTGTCCAATAATGCAAGCATGTATAAACAAAATGTGATGTATACATACAATAGAATATTATTCAGCCTTAAAAAGGGGGGGATTTTGAAATACACTACAACATGGATAAACGTGAGGATATTTTGCTAAGTGAAATAAGCCAGTCACAAAAAGATAAATACTGTGATTCCACTAACATCAAGTACCTGGAGTAGTCAAGTTCATATAAACAGAAAGTAGAGTGGTAGTTTCCTGCAACGAGCTCAGAGGAGGGGAAATGGGAGTTGTTTAATAAAAAGGCGTAGAGTTTTAGTTTTTCAAGATGAAAAAGTTCTGGAGTTTGGTTGCACAAGAGTGTAGATATACTTAATATTGCTGAACGGTACATTTAGAAGCGGCTAAAATAGTAAATTTTATGTTCTGTGGGTTTTTTTTTTTTTACCACAACTTAAAAAACCAACAAGCTGAAAGTCTTAAAAAAACACGTACCTCTTCATGCCTCTAAATAACCATTTTCTTCACACTTGATTTATTTAGACATAATGTATAGACTTCCATATGTAAAGTCTATGCAAGGTTTTAGCTCTTACACTCCATTCCCCCTCTCCATTCTATCATGATACTTATTTTACAATTTTCTTAAATCTATATTCGTATTCATTATTATGGTTAAGTAAAAACAATATATTACTAAATCATGTACTGTATATGATTATATTTACATTCTTGAATAATTTTATTTTTCTGAAATTTCTGCCTGTTTTCTTTCCTCTCTTCCTCCCTTCCTATCTCCTTTCCCCTCCCTCCCTCCCCTTCTCCCAGCCTCCCTTCCCTCCTCGCTTCCTTCCTCCTTTCCTCTCTCCCTTCCTTCCATTCTTCCTTCCTATCTGTTATCTAATTCCTCTCTTTTCCTCTGGCTTCATCCATATTGCAGTCCTTAGTCCTTCTGCTCCAAGCTGGACTGTTTGTTACCTGTTATTGTACAGTGCGGAGAACGGTTGTCAGTCCTGCGTAAACCTACTGAGGAGCCATGTACAGGGTGCCCCAGAATGGTTTATAAAAGGAATGAAGAAGGAAAAATGTGTCCACTGGTTCCTCAATGATCCTTGATGGCTCGGTTTTGCCTCATGGGTCATTAGTCTCCACATATTTCTTCAACATATGTATATGAGTGCTGGATAGAGTCCTTACACCAGAGAATCAGATAAGCTTGGGGAAAGAAATTGAAATACATGGTACAGCTGAGATAAGGCATGTTCAAGGTACAGTTATGTACATGTTACTTTGTTTAAAATTAGCTGCTTCAGCAATGGCTAGAATCAAAGGCTAGGCACAAGATACATATAGTATAGGCCACTCCTTGAATCTCTATTAAGTTCAGTCTGTCACAGGACTTCAAGGTAGTAGCTGGCTGAAATCTCTATAAAAACTTATTTATTTATTTGTTTGTTTATTTATTTATTTACTTACTTCCTTACTACCTAGAGTGTAGGAAAGGGCAGGGAGAGTGGAGGGAGAGAATCCCAAGCAGGCTTTGTGCTGTCAGTGAAGAGCCCAATTTGGGGCTTGGACTCATGAGCTGTGAGAGTATGACTTTAGCCGAAATTGAGAGTCTGATACTCTACCAATGGAGCCATCCAGGTATTCCTTTATAAAAAAACTTAATAGAAGAGCTTACTGGAATAAGTCACCTTGTTCCTACCCCTAAGTGAGCAGGTGATAGTCTTAGCTGTAAGAAGCTTTCTCAAACCTGCATCCCATCCCTGACCCAGGAATTAGGACTTCTAATCCTGTGGAGTCCAGGTTTGTGGGAGTGGGAAGCACAAATTCTGCAAGTGGGAGATGGACATGAGTGAGAGAGACCAATCCTACCTCCACCCTTTGGCTCCCAGACCCATGTATTTAATGACGAAGATGTAGCAGGTGGTGTACATCTCGCATCTTGGATGGTGTTGCACCTGAGTTCACATCGTGGTTAAGAGGTTAGCAAGCCGGTCCATTTTTCTATTGGGCAACTGCTTTTAAGTGAGGAGGTAAAAGGTAGGTCCACTTTGGGTTGAAAATTAGCTCCTGGTTTTAAGGAAAACTGTGGGATTCCATTCTGGAAATAAGGCATCTCATATTGCTCCTTTTCTTGATTTTACTACCTTATGTTATTAAACAACTTCTTTAGTAATTTCCTGAGAAAAGATTCTATGGCAGGCAGTTTTTTGGACTGTATTTAAAACTGTAGCTATTCTGGTTTCACCCTTGAATGATACTTGCACAGATTTTAGAATTCTGAAGTTGAAAATCACATTGCTTTAGACTATGAAAGGTTTCCCTTTCAATTGTTTTCTAGTCAGTATTTGTTTTAGAAGTCTCATACCATTGTGATAACTGATTCTTTGTGACCTTTTGCTTACAATTTTTCCCAAAGTTCTGATGTCTTAAAGTTTCAAGATAACCCAAGATAGTATGGATTATTTTTTCCTAAAAATTTGGTGGAATCTTTTTTTCTTTTGGGAAATATTCTTACAGAATTTATTTGATACCTCATTTCTTGGGTACTTGTTAGTTAGATGTTGGACTTCTTGTATTGATCCTTGAATTCTTTCCTGTTTTGGATACTGTCATATTTTTGTTCTCTCTGGAAAAATTTTTTGTCCTCTTCTGTCTTTTTTTTCTGAATTTAAGTTTTGAAAAATTTGTTTTTTCATTTGTAGGACTATTTCTTATTCTCTGATTATTCATTTTTTCTGACATCCTATTCTTACTGGTGGATCATTGTATGCTCTTATCTCATTTTAAGTGTTCTGACCCCACAATGTCTTTGTTTCCTTCAACTTCCTTTTAATACTTCTATTTATTTATTTATTTATTTATTTATGAATGATACTTCTTTTTAACTCTTTCTCATGTTGAAGGCCTCTTACTAGAGGTCAGGAATCTTTTGCTAACTCTTCTTTTTTAAAGTAATTTTAATTTTATGATTTAGAAGTTACTATAACTTACAGTTATATTTTATTTTATTATTTTTTTACTTATCATTTTACAGCGCTATAAAACCTATTCATTTATTCATTGATTCATCTTTTCAAAAAATGGCTATTGCATGGTATTCTCATAGCATACAAATAAACTATGAATAAACTATTGCCAACTCTAAGTGTTGGCAATACCAAATTGCAGCTGGCTGTTCTTACATGGGAATGAGGCATTAAAATTCTAATGTTAGTAGGGATGACTCAATGGTAGTGGTGAATTTGGCTATTTCTCTGTGGAACTGTTTTCACCCCCTCCAACAACAGTGGTATCTCTTGTCCATTTTTCAGGAATGGTTCAACTTTTATAGAAACACTTCCTCTAATCTTCTGTCAGTGAGCTGGGAATACTGCATGACAATAAATTTGATTGCCTGTGTTGTATTTTTGGGTGGGAGGTGGTTGTCTCAGTGTTTAATATGTAGCCTTTTATTATTCCCCTTAAAAAATCTAGGTGCACATCCTTACTCTCCTCTACCTTGTGTTCCCAAGTATAAAGTCTCTCTGGTTCAATTACCCCACATATTATAACTCCCATATCCTTAGACTCAACTCAAGTTGAGGAACTTAACTCATGGCTCAGTCAGGTAAGCATTTGACTCTCGGTCAGATCTTGATCTCACTATTTCTGAGATTGATCCCTGCATTGGGCTAGCTCTGTGTTGTGCTTAGGATTCTCTCTTTCCCTCTTTCTCTGTCCCTTCCCCTCCTCCCTCAAAATAAATAAATAAACATAAAAAAACAACAATTGGACTCAATTCTTTGGGGTAGGGCTGGAGAATTTTCCCTCTATGTAGATTTTTAAGCTTTTTTAAAAAATGTTTTGTAGATACCTGTTGCCTTGAATCCCAGAATTTCTCCAGGATTATGAGAACAAACAGATGACTTATCTGTGTGTCCATCTGTAGGCTCTTACGTTTGACCTTTCTCTGATCTTCTAAGTCCTTTACCACATTTCCATCACTTCAGCCATCAATAGTTCACTAAAGGAGTAATTTATGTTTTTCTCTCTTGTTCTCATTTCACGTTAATGGGTGGAAAGATATGATATTTAGAAATATCTTTCTTTTGCCACTTTAGAATCAGCAGTGCTAGAATTCCTCCTGCACCCCATCTCCTACTAAAATATAACTCCATGAAGGAGTTTGTGTCTCCAGAGCATGACACATAGTACATTTTAATTATTTTTTTTAAGTTGAATGACTTGGATCTTGAGGGATATGAAATAATCAGCTAAATTGGGAGCAAGGGCTTTGGTAAAAGGCTGTTTTAGGAAGACAAAACAACATGTCTAAAGGAAGAATGAAAAGGAAAGCACAGTGAATTTTTGCAATTACAAGGAATATTTTGTGTCTGAACCTTAGAATACATTTATTGGTGTAGCAAAAATGAACTTTGTCTTTTTGAAATATTCCCTGGCATGAATGTGTGGGAAAAAGAATTTTAAGATGGCCTTAAAGATTCTGCCCTCGGGTCTGCAATCCTCTCACATTGTTGACAGAGTCCATGAATGTGATGGGATGTCACTCCTGTGATTAGGCGATCCTATATAGCAAAGGTAAAGGGATTTGCAGGTGTAATTAAGATCCCTAATCACTTGGCTCTGAATTAATTAAGAAAGAGATTATCCTAGATGGGCCTGATACAGTCAGGTGAGCTCTTAAAATAGGTCAGAAAAATTCCAAACGAAAGACATTCTCTTGCTTGCCTTGAAGAAGCTGCCTTGTTGTGATAAGGTCCCATGGCTAGCATCTGAGACCCCACTTCTAGGAGCAGAGAGCAACCCTCCCCGCTGAGGGCCAGCAAGAAAACGGGTTCTCAAACTTATAGCCACAAGGAACTGGACTCTTCCAATAGCCTGATGGGCTTAGAAGAAGACCTCGAGCCCCAGAAGAAAACCCAACTTGACCCACACCTGATTTCTATTTTGTGGGACTGAGCAGAAAGCCCAGTTATTCTGTGCCCAGGCTTCTGACCTTTAGAAACTACAAGAGAGTAATTGAATGATATTTTTAGCTTCAACTGTTTGTGTTAAGGTACACAGCAACAGAATGTAAAACACCATGTCAAATGCTTGTTATGGACAATTTTTGACTATTCCTGTTGATCTTACATTTTTTTAAATTTTTTTATGTTTTTTTTTTAAATTTATTTCTGAGAGAGAGTGAGCAGGGGAGGGTCAGAGAGAGAGGGAGATATGGAATCTGAAACAGGCTCCAGTCTCTGAGCTGGCAGTCAGCACAGGGCCCGATGCAGGGCTTGAACCCACGAACTGCGAGGTCATGACCTGTGCCGAAGTCGGACGCTTAACCGACTGAGCCACCCAGGCACCCCGAGCTTACATTAAAAAAATTTTTTTTAGCATTTATTCAGTTTTGAGAGACAGAGAATGTGTGGGGAAGGGGCAGAGAGAGAGAGGGAGACACAGAATCTGAAACAGGCTCTGAGCCATCAGCACAGGGCCCAATGCAGGGCTTGAACCCACGAACTGCAAGATCATGATCTGTGCCGAAGTCGGACGCTTAACCGACTGAGCCACCCAGGCGCCCCGAGCTTACATTTTAAACTAGTGACCTTTTAATATCTAATTTAGGTAAGAAAAAAAGCAAGCTTAATCATGTATGTAATTAACATAACTTACCTTAGAATTATGATCAGAAAAGCACAGGCCTACTTTTGGAGGTGGAATTTGAGAAGATGCTAAGCCAAATTGCCTCAGATAATAAGGGAACATGAATATCCATATTACTATTAGTCCTGGAAGTCCTGGGCTATAAGAGTGTGGAGGTCTTAGGAAGGAAGAAGAGATTCCTGGAGACGGAGTGAACAGTGATTTCTGCCTGTGGCTGAGGGCTCAGTTATATGGGAGATGAGCTATGGGAAGTGCCCATTGGACTTTTGGAATAGTGAAATCTGATACCAGTGTTTAGCTGTTTCCCGTTTAGCGTGGTCATTTGTCTATTATTCTTAATATTTGGCAAATTCTGTTTTGCATTTAAAATTTTTTAAAAAGAAATGTGGTCCAGATTTTTTCTTTCATATGTGCATTTTATATTCATATATATATTTTGAGAGTAGACCACCATGATGTGTTAGAAGTTTGGCCTCACAAGTCAAACACATTTCCAGCTCTCCTCACATATCCTATTCTCATGATCATCTGGACACATATGGTTGGGAATATCAAAGTCATCTTATTGAAAACAGCCTCCTTGCAAACCGCATTGCACAGAATGAGCCCTGATATGAATTGACTACCCTTTATGTAGATGGCTTGCATACAATAAAACTTCATTAACTTCAAACACCAGGCACCAGCATTTAAGGGAGTAAAAAGAGAATGAGAGAATCTGGTCATCTGGGGATTAGCAATTTGTTGCATTGAAATAGACATAACTTGTAACAAATTAATATTTGATTAATGAGATTTTAGGCCGTGTGACTATGTTTGTATGTGGGGAAGGAAATGAAAAATGAGCAGATTTTTCTGTCTGAGACAAGAGGAATGGGACTGATCACAGCAGGGTCTATGAACTGTGTTTAATTTACAGGAGTTGTGCCTTTAAGCCCAGCTCGGCAGGCTTGAACTGTTCTCCGCAGTGCCTAGTGCATGCTGCTTTGTGGCAATATAAAAATGAAGATGATCTCCTATAAAAAAAAATACAAACGTAAAATCCTCACATGAAATGAATCTGTAAGTAGGGTATTTTACAAGTTAAAAGCAACATGTGAGGATGAGGTAATATCAGCTCTTAAGAATTTCAGATGGACACAAAATATTTAGAAAAGGTTAGAAACTTATCCACAGTGACACAGTCTTTCATCCAGTTGTTTGCAGGACATAGGAAAATGCTGGGATTTCAGAGATTGATTTTATTTAAATACGCTCTTTTCAGAATGGTTGATGAGGAGCACTGTGGAAATAAATGCATCAGTAGGACAGAAACCTAAGAGAAGTTTGCATATTTTTGAATGATAAGGTCGAGTAAGAAAGACATGACCAGGAAACATGATATTTAGCAGTGGTAGACAAACTACACTGTTTTTTTCTATGACATGGAAGCAAGATTCATGATTGCAAGCAAAGCCTACAATATTTCCAAGAGCTCCAACTAAAAGCCAGCAGTCAGTGAGCGCCTACTGTGTACTGTGCACTTTACGTTCCTCATTTCATTTAATTCTCATAACAATCTGAGATGGAAACTTTTAACATCCCCATTTCAAACAGTAGTCAACTGAGTCGCACATAATTTGGTAGAAGTGAGAATTAAATCTCAGCAGTGTAAGCTGAGAGAGCTGTTTTCAACTACTACTTACTAAAAGAGTATGCCAATTTTTAATCATTGCTGCCGCTTGAACTTGTTAGGATAAAATTGAAGCATCTGAAGCATCTCACACTTCCTGTGTGATGCAAATGGAATGCTTGGTGACAGGTTTTGTGTCCGTTAATTAAAAAAAAAATGGCACCGTAGCTGCACTTTAATTGCTCACGATTAATGTGCTAAGTGCACTTGTCTTAGTGCCATGGCCCATGGTCATCATCTTTACCCAATCCATACTCAAAGCCACTCTTTTAATTTTTTTTAATGTTTTATTTTTTAATGTTTTTTATGTTTTTAATGTTTTTTAATGTTTTTTATGTTTTTAATGTTTTTTAATGTTTTTAATGTTTTATTTATTTCTAGGAGAGAGAGAGACAGCGTGAGCAGGGGAGGGTCAGAGAGAGAGGGAGTCACAGACTCTGAAACAGGCTCCAGGCTCTGAGCTGGCAGTCAGCACAGAGCCCGATGCAGGGCTCGAACCCACGAACCACGAGATCATGACCTAAGTGAAAGTCGGACGCTTAACCGACTAAGCCACCCAGGCGCCCCTCAAAGCCACTCTTAATTGGAAATGGATTAAATAGCACTTCCGCTATAAGAAGCAGTAAATGAGACAGCAACATCCTTGTCACATGACTTCATTTTACCTCTTTTTCTTGGTGCTTCATTCTTTTGACATTCTTTTGATGATATATTTTCCTATCAAGGCTGGGTGTCTCTAGTTTTTAGATATTTAGAAAAAAGATTGAATTCTTCGTTAGATGTAGTCTTAATGGAAGGGCGGTAGCAGAGTTGATAGGACTGCATAATATGAAAAATAACTTGACCTTTCAATCAGCTTCCAAATCAGGAGCTTCCCAAGAGTCACTGGAGCACATTTACTTGCCATGCCACTTCAAGACAGGCAGAGACCAAATACGAGGCATCACAGACCAAGTAATAGGAATATTTGCATTAGAATCTTCTGACTACTTTGAGAATCAACTGAGTAGGCACAACAGAAATCTAATAGGGTCTATACACTTAAGATCTAGAAATAAAATTTGAAGAACACTGAAAAGCATTCAAATTTAGGAAATACTGCCATCTCTAATCTTCCATGTTGTTCTGATCATTTCAATCCTGCCAAGCGGCCATAGCAACTATCTCTGGAATTGTATGACCCAGGTGAATTGAACTAGAGAAAACAGAGCTGGTGCTGAGGTATTTTAATATATCACCTCTTTCCTCAGAGTGTGTACCTGATCTGAAAACTATGTGGCAGGGAGGAACCCGAATTAAAAACAGAGCTCCCCCACATTATTCATCACCACAGACCTGGGCTTCCTTGTTGGGAGAAACTTTGGAGATTTTAAGAGTGGAGCCTATGAATAAAAAGTCACAGATCAAAGGATGGAAACATTTATAGTCATGAATACTTTTAAGTAATCCATAAAACAGCCTTTACATCATATATGTTACTTAATTTGAACATCCTGTGTTTGATCCTATAAGGGGTGCGTGGGTTAAATGTGATGTAAATATTGGCAGTTGCAGTAGGCAGTGTTCTAATGGAGAGCAACTTGTAGTGGTCTAAGTAGTCATTCTGGGGCAGAAAGCAATCATGAGCTAATTTTGAAACTGTAAATTTGATATAACTAGTAACTGGGCCATCAGCAAACACCCTTATAAGTTACCATTTTCTTGTTGTTGTTCTTTTTTATTAGTTTTTGGAACAGTGACTCAATGAATGAAAGAACAATGTAGTCACATAAAATAGGTCTTCATTTTAGAAGCTGAACTTTCTTAGTTTTCTCAATATTGAACTAATTTATTTGTTAACTCATTCATTTATCAAATAAATATATATTGAGGGTCTATAAATGTGGCAGACATTGTAAGTGTTGCCTTGTTGGAGTTATCTACCCTAGACAAGGCATCTGAATTTTGAGAGTTACTTTCCTCTTCTCTAAAATAGAGAAAATGACATACGTCTTATAAAAGAAAAAATACCTAAAAGATTGAGTGTATGTATATGTATGTTTGTAGAGCAATAAATTTAGACATTGTTTAGAATAACAATTTATAAAATGCTGTATTGCATAATATACTAGTAGCATAGCCATCTTAAAAGCAATGAAAACACCATTTTCCCCAGATAATTTCTCTCAAGTGACATTTATTAGGATAATATTAAATATTATGCCTTTGCATTGTTAGGGTTGATTTTACCTTTGAAGTCAGTGAAGTTTTCCACAAGTGCCAATGTAGAACTGTCTTCAGAATCAAATTTTGACTGTCTTGACCATGAGTTCTCATGGTTGTTCCTTTCTTCACCCTTCTCTGATAGGCTTTTTGCCATGACAGTGGGAAAATTCAGAGTGAGTATATTTTGACTAAAATAGTATTATTGAGACTGGGATTATGATTACTGTTGCTGACTCATTTCCTTATATTTGCAGATTCATTTACATTTTATATTGGGTGGATAGTTCCCTACTTAAATCTGGGAGGTTAGGTCAGATATTAATATCCCATTGTATAGATGACCAAACTGGAGCTCAGTGTGTCATAAACCAGTATATGGTAAATTATGGAAAAGAGCTCAACACTAAAATTTTTCAGGGTTTATTCCACTACTTAATGATTCTCAATGAGATACTATGTCTCATTATGGGAGTACATTATGATCTCAGAGTATGGAGATATATGAACTGTTTGAAAATATGAAAAAACTTGAACTAAACTATAATTCATTTGCTTTCAGCCATATTTAATTTATTTCAAAATAACAATAAAGAGTGAAATATTTATATTTATTAAAGGAGTATAGATTAAGCCCTTTGTATACCACTTTAGTAGTTTTTGTCATATAAATCTCATGTCTATATTATAATTTACTTGATATTTTTCCTTAGTGTGATGCTCTGCTTTTGGTTAAATATATATATATTTAAAATTATTTATTTATTTATTTATTTTATTTATTGGGGGGGGGCAGAGAGAGAGGGAGAGAGAATCTCAAGCAGTCTTCATGCTGTCAGTTCAGAGCCCAATGTGGGACTCAACCCATGAGACCATGACCTGAGCTGAAACCAATATTTGGACACTTAACCAACTGAGCCACCCAAGTGCCCCCAGTTAAATACATTTTTAAAACAAATTTTATGTCACTGTTGTAAATGAAAAGCTGAGATAACTTTCCGTAAAATAAGGTAACCAATAAATAAAAGGATAACTATTAAAATGAAATATAGAAGTATTCAAAGACCTCACACAATAGTCACTTATTTATTTTAACTAGAACAAGCTATAATTTAGGAAACTCTAGGTTTAAAAAATGAGAAAATATTGTATTGTTATACAATACCACTCCCAATAACTTTCAGTATTTCCATGTTTCATTAAAACTGAAATACTGTAAACTGTAAACTGTAAAACTGAAATAGATAAAACATTTACTTAAATGTAAAGAACCCATAAAGTTGTGGGTTTTGTAAGTTGTAAAAATTGCTTCTTTATTTCTGCCTATTGTGTGGTATGATGTCTCATAATTATTCTCTAAAATCCATTCTTTACTTGATTTTAGTATTAGGTCCTTCCCCATGCCACCAAATTTTAACTAGACACATGGTTGGGTAACCATAAACTATACTTCCTAGCTTTAATTGCAATTAGATGTGGCCATGTAACTAAATTATGGCCAATGAGAGGTGAGCAGAAGTGATATATATAACATTCATATTATCAGCTTAGTAAGAGACTATTTGTGTTCTGATTTTCCTTTTTCTTTACCAAAAGCTCGAATATGGATCATATATAAAGATAATACCTTAGAGAACCAGTGAACAAGAAAGAAAAGACTTGGGGTCTGTGGTTACCTTGTGAGGAAGACTTTAGTCTCCTGGGCTGGCTACCAGAATAAATTTTTATGTGAAAAAAATTAAGTATTTGCTTTTATTAAATATTAATTAAAGAGTTAAATGGAGACCCAACTAGTAAATTTAGTACTCTCCCTATTTCTGTCTTTTTTAGTAAAGTCCTATTTATTAATAATTAAAGCAATGGACTTTATTTTAACATATTCTCTAGTGGTTCATTTCAAACCCAGAGGTCTAATACTTTCTACTCTGGCCACTCTTAAGAAAAAAAAACACTTTAGACATCAGGAGCAAAGCAAAGATGTCTCCTCTCAGCACTCCTATTTAATATCATACTGGAAGTTCTGACCAATGCAATAAGACAAGAACAGGAAATAAAAAGTATACAGATTGGGAAGAAAGAAATAAAACTGTCTTTGTTCACAGATGACATGATTATCTATATAGAAGATCTGAAAGGACAGACCAAAAAAATAAAATAAAATAAAAACAAGAAACAAAACCAAAAAACTCCTGGAACTAATCAACGATTATAAGAAGATTGCAGTATACAAGGTTAATATATAAAAGTCAATGCCTTTTCCATTTCCCAGCAACAAACTTGTAAGACTTGAAATTGAAAACATATTACTCCTTACTTTAACACCTCCCAAAAGAAATACTTAGGTGTAAATCTAACACAGTATATATAAGACCTACATGAGGAAAACTACCAAACTGATGGAAAAAAAACTAAAGAATTAAATAAATGGAGAGATATTCCATGGTCATGTATAGGAAGACACAATATCATTGAGATGTCAGTTCCTCCAAATTTGATCTACAGATTCAGTGCAATCTAATAAAAATTCCGGAAAATTATTATGTGGATGTTGAAAAACTGAATCTACAGTTTATATGGATAGGCAAAAGATCCAGTATAGCCAACTTATTATTAAAGGAGAAGAACAAAGTCTTAGGACTGATACTATCTGACTTTAAGACTTACTTTTAAACTACAGTAATTAAGACAGTGTGGTGTTGTTAAAAAAATAGACAAATAGTCAGTGGAACAGAATAGAGAGCCCAGAAGTAGACTAACATAAATATTAACAACTGACATTTGAAAAAAGGAGGAAAAGCAACACAAAGGTGCAAAGATGGGCTTTTTTCAACAAATGGTGCTGGAACAACTGGATATCCACATGCGAAAAAATGAATTTGGACACAGACCTTATATCCTTCACAAAAATGCCTCAAAATGTGTCATAGACCTAACATAAAATGCCAAACTATAAAACCCTTAGAAAATAGTATAGGAGAAAATTTAGATGATCTTGAGTATGGTGATGACTTTTTAGATACAAAACCAAAGTCCAGTTTATAAAAGAAGTAGTTGATAATCTAGATGTTATTAAAATTAAGACTTCTGCTTTACAAAAGACAAGCTCAAAAGAATGAGAAGATATTTAAGTTAAAACGATAAGATACTACTAAATACCTATTAGAATAGTTGAATTCCAAAACACTGACAACAGCAAATGCTAGTGAGGAAGTGTAGTAACAGGAACTATCGCTCATTGCTAGTGCGAATGCAAAATGGTACAGCCGCTTTGGAAAACAGTGTCTTAGCTCCTTACAAAACTAAACATACTATTATAATGTGATTCAGCAATCACACTGCTTAGTATTTGGTAATAACAAAGGCATTCAGGGTATAAGAAAAAGAAAAAGGGAGGAGTCAAGAATGACTCCAAGATGGTTGGTATGAGCAACTGGATGAATAAAGGATGCTTATGGAGAGTAGTTTGGGCTTGGAAATACAAATTTGGAAGTTACTGATAGAGATGATCTTTATAGTTAAAGAACCCAATGAAACCAAGTATGGAATGACAGAAGATAGTAATCACCAAATAAATTATAGCTTTCTGGCCATATCCTAATTTACTTCTTGAGGAAAATATTGACCCTGTCTGAAGATTCTCCAGAGGTGCCATGTCCTACTCTCCTTGTGAAATACAAACATTTAACAGCCAATTCATGTAGCTTTTCTTACAGTTAGCAAGTCAAAAAATTTAGTCTGACTCTAACATTTTATTAGAAGCATGATTGAGGACATTACAGTTAAAATAATACAGACATAAAAATAAGCATGGACTCTAGCAGTGGGAAAATTGTAATACCTTACTATAATACAGGCATATGCTTGCGATGGAAGTGAGTAGTAGAAGTAAACAGTGGGGAATAATTGTTAACTCAGCCTGGGAGGCAAAAAGGTAATTAAGCCAAGCTTTGAAAAGGAGACAATACCCAAAATAAATATAAACAGATAAGTAGAAATTAACTATATGCAGGAGGTGGGTATAACATTGAAGTACAAGAGGGTACACATATCAAGATCATAATATTTTGGCTTCTAAAAGATGCGTTCTCTAAATAAGGCCTCAATGTTAGACTCTGATTTTTTTAACTTAATGGTTGAGAGGGAAACATTTATATAAAAAATGTTCCACATCTGTTTGAAGATTTCTACGTACATTTTATTATCTTTTGAATAAAGATATGATGAATTCATTCCAGGAAAGTTTCTTGTCTTTTAATGAACTAGCATCTTTTGTTATTCAGACTCTGAGTATATTTTACCTTGGGTGACAAGAAGCCCAGATCCAGAATTAATGCTCAATAATAATAGTTATAGCCTATGTTTCTGATCAGCTTGTTTTCCCTGGGAGCCTATGATGTTTTCTGTTTCTACACTTAAATAATCTGATTATGTGCTTGTCTTTCATGGTAAGCCAACACAAAAACTTTTTGAAGTAGGTTGAGGGTAAACTATAAATATACACATAAATATTGCATAGTCCAGATGGAAAACAGGCATCATTTGATGTTTTTGGAGCTGCAAAAATCATGTACATGTTCGATTGTAATGTATTTTAAGGTTCACATTTATGCAGCTGTTGAACCATGCGAGAGAACCCACTTGGCATTGTTCCTTCTAGTTTATGTAACCATTTTGTTATTTTGCTAATTTTAACCTCATTTCTCTCTTTCATTCAATCACAAAATGTCTATTCTACACAAAGTACTTGGTATTTTTTTCTCTTCACCATTTTTTCCTATTTCTAAGGAATTCCTCTGGTAATTGATCCTTCCAGCTTCCCCCTTACACCCATTTATCTATATGGTTATTCTGGGAACCATTATAGGAGTACAACCTCGCTTTCTGGCTACAAATCATGTCACAGGTGCATGGGTAGCTACCTTACCCAAGACTGGTAAATGAAAACCTTTATATGATTGGAAATGAGAGGTTCTAGTAGAGTTTAACTGCTCTCTAGAGAAAGTAGATCTTCAGTAATTGTTGGCTTCTTCTTTTATGTTGCAGAAAAAGCTTGTCAGTGAAAAGAGAAAATAGCTATACAAGATGGAACAGAGATGAAAATGGTAGTTCTAATATATGAGATTGCCAAAGTGGGCTTGCCAGCCTCCAGAATGAGAGTAGTGCCACTGGGAAACCAGCAGCTCACACAGGGACATAGGACTAGAAACTAAATTTTAAATGTCATGTTGACATACACCATTATCTCACATTCTGCACAATCCTTAGATGTAGGACGCCTATAGTCAGACTATGGACTATATGCCTAGAAGAGGAGGATTCTAACTTAGGTCATGGAAATACAATCTATTTGCAATATTGTGCAAAGTAAATACTGAATCCAGGTGAATGAAAGTTACCAAACCTTTGCAGAGCACCAAGACATAAAAATGAACCAGTAAACTTCACAGAAGCACTATTATCACATGATATAGATTAAGCATAGAAAGTGGAAGGAAGTATAAAAATGGGTATAAATAATAGTCTTATAAATATTTGAGATAGTAACCCATTCTTAAAAGCAAACAAAAATGGCTTCTTGTAGAGGGAATCATCAGTCTACATAATTAAAAACATAAGCAATTAAATAAAAACTTAATAGTTTAGTTGAGTAGCATAAAGAACAAAGAAGATTAAATTAGTGAATTCCAGTTTCTTTCTTTTTTTATTATTTTTTATAGTTTATTCTCAAGTTGGTTTCTACATAGCACCCAGTGCTCATCCCGACAAGTACTGTCCTCCATGCCCATCACTCATTTCCCCCTTTCCCCCACACCCATCAACCCTCAGTTTGTTCTCAGTATTTAAGATTCTCTTATGGTTTGCTTTACTCCCTCTCCTTAACTATTTTTTCCCCTTCCCCTCCCCTATGGTCCTCTGTTAAGTTTCTCCTGTTCCACATACGAATGAAAATATATAGTATCTGTCTTTCTCTTCCTGACTTATTTCACTCAGCATAACACCCTTCAGTTCCATCCATGTTGCTACAAACGGCCAGATTTCATTCTTTCTCATTGCCATGTAGTATCCCATCGAGTTTCTTGTATTAGGTAAACAAGTCCATCGAATTCAGTTGTAGTTTATTTACAAGACATTTCAAAAAGAAAAATAAAACAATACAAAATGAAAAATAAAATGATGCATACTTTGTGAAAATATTAACCAAAAGAATGGTAATGTATGTGACAAAATAGAATTCAAGGTGAAAAAAATTACACAGAAATGGTAACAATTTATACAGATAAAATTGTAATCCACCAGAAGCATGTATACATCTTATTTAGAAAAAAATATATATTAGAATTATAAGTAATAGAAGAAACACATGCATGCACACGCACATAATATACATATCGTAAAAGAGCTATTAGAAATATAAGCAATCAGAAAATCCATACACACACATTATAGTGGAAAGTTTTACCACACTTGTTTCAGAAACCAATGCATTAAATAGGCAAAAATGAACATGTAAAAATATAAATATGGATGAACCACAGTAGAATATTGAGTTAATTTTATTTCAACCAATAAAGAGAATATGTTTGGTTTTGAAACACCAATGAAATAGTTTTAAAGTTACCCATTAGGAGGCCCCAAAGAAGTAAGATATTTTTAAAATATGAGATGGTAGGATTCTCTCTTTGTCATTATATTTTGCCAGTTTCACTATGATATGTCGTGCAGAAGATCGATTCAAGTTACGTCTGAGGGGAGTTCTCTGTGCCTCTTGGATTCCAGTGATGAATGGATCAAGAAGATGTGGTTCATCTATACAATGGAATACTACATGGCAATGAGAAAGAATGAAATCTGGCCATGTGTAGCAACATGGATGGAACTTGAGGGTGTTATGCTGAGCGAAATAAGTCAGGCAGAGAAGGACAGATACCATATGTTTGCACATGTAGGTGGATTAGGAGGAACTTAACAAATGACCATGGGGAAGAAGAAGGGGAAAAATAGTTGGAAAGAGGGAGGGAGGCAAACCATGAGAGACTGTTGAATTCTGAGAACAAACTGAGTGCTGATGGAGGTGGGAGTGAGGGGAAGGGAGGTGATGGGCATGGGGGAGGTCACTTGTTGGGATGAGCACTGGGTGTTATATGGAAACCAACTTGACAATAAATTATTTAAGGAAAAAAAGAAACCATAATAAAAAAATAAAAATAAAATATGAGATAGTATAATACATATTTCATTATAAAAATTTAATGAAATTGTGTATTGGCAACAAAATGAACAAATGATAAGTAAATAAATAAAACTCAATTACTTTGAAATTAACAACAAAAGCATGTCAACCTCTTCTAAGCTTTTGAGTTTAAGAGGAAATTAAAACTGAAATCACCAACTGATTTAGAAAGGAATAACAATTAATGAATAACAATGCAAACTAACAGTATGCAGTCCAAGTGATATTTAGGAAAATTAATATCCTTTATTGCATTTAATGAAAACTGAGACTTTAAACAAATGACTTAAGCTTTCATTTTTAGAAATAAATAAAAGAGCTAGCAAGTAAAACTAAATGAAATAAATGAAAAGAGTTGTTAAATTTAACAGCATAAATTAATGATTTGGAAGCAAAATTATTCTCTGAGAAAAAAGAAAAATATGAAAAAAATTGGCCTCTCTCTAAAAAAAGAGAGAGAAAAAAGAGGGAGAAAGAGAGAGAGAGAGAGAAAAGGGATGGGTACTGAAAATGAAAGAAGAAGCATAGGACATTCATGAAGATCTTTTAAAATCAGAAAACCCTTCTGAAATTCAGATCCCACTTGAAACTGTCAGTGGCTTCTAGGGTGAACAATGAATGGGTCTAAGAATATTCCCAAGTGTGGTGTATGTTGCTTCAGAAATCTAAAGTGGCCCATCTTTCTTAATGGTAAAACATGTAAGATGAAATGATGTGAGCTATCTTAGCAGGGGTTTATACACTCATGTGATATTCTGTGAACTCAAGACAATAAAGTTTACTGTAAACTTTGGCAGTAGAGCACAGCAGCATTAGCACAGCAGTGAGGCAAAACCATGGATATTATGTTTTCCTCTCTATGTAAAGCAAACTGCTTTTATCCTCCCTACTTGCAGGTTTCAAGAAGAATGCGCTCACCAGATCAGTAGTAGCATACCAAGTAAGGGCATCTAGCACAGTAGCTGAGATTAAGACTGCCACTTTAAGATTATCATAGTTGACTATCCATGATAATTTATATAGCTTTTGCAGAGAATGAGACAGGTGAATTCAATGAGGGCTATAAAGGGGACAGTTACTGCTACATTTTGTATAATTCCCTATGTCTTTGATGGTGGGATTAAGGGTGATTTTTTTTCTCAGTGATGAAGTATTCTTTCTGATTATCGATCTGGACTAGGGAGAAGAGGGCTTTTTCAGAAGCTTCCACTTGGTCCTTTCTACCATAATGACTGTAATCTACAGAACAGAGAACTGAATTGAAGTTTCTTCGACTTACTAAGAACATCTCTCCTACGTATATACTTGACCAGAAAAATAACCACAGGGTGATTCCATGGACCCATTAGAACACTAGAAGATATATTTGGATAAGACTCTACTATTCACCTGACCTTCACAAATTTTTTAACAGTAGGAACATGGTGGTGTTTTGGATCCCCTGGAATTGTCATCTCAGACATTACATCTAACAGTTACTGAAATGTCTGAATATTGCCCTTCTCCAGCACATAGTTACCTTGGCAAATGGGCATAGGTCATTCTGCGGAAATGATTAAGGGGATATTTGCCATATGTTATTCTGTGACATTTCAGGGTCCTTTTTCCTCTTAAATAATTGACTTAAGTTGGAAAGTGGGTGAAGAATAATAATTTTTCATCATGACAAAGTCCTATGTCAAAGAATCTAAAAGAATTATATTTTTTATTATGGCTGCTGACCTCAGAACTTTATTCATTTGACCTTGTTATATTTAATTATAAAGGTGAGTAACACAGTATACCTTGTATCTTACCCTTGGAACACCATGAAGCATTAGCCATTGCCAAATTCCTGTAGGTTCCTACAAACCAATCTGGTTTACTGTATATTATTAAAACTATACCCAGTTAACCTTTTTTTAGAGAGAGAGAGAGGAAGACAGAGGGAGAGAGAGAGAGAATGAGCAGGGGAGGGGCAGAGAGAGAGAGAGAGAGAGAAAGAAAGAAAGAAAGAAAGAAAGAAAGAAAGAAAGAAAAGAAAGAAAGAAAGGAGGGAGGGAGGGAGGGAGGGAGGGAGAAAAAGAATCTTAAGCAGGTTTCATGCCCAGAGCAGAGATTGATGCAGGTCACAACCATGAGATCATGACCTGAGCCCAAATCAAAAATTGGATGCTTAACTGACTGAGCCACCAGGTGCTCCAATATTATCCAGTTGACCTTAACTAAAGTTAAAGTGTGTCACTTGGCCTCTGCTCTTTAGGAACCAAGAACTCTTGCCCATTGTCAAGAGTTCTTGTCATCTATTCTGCCCTGCAGAGGACAACCACAATCACACTTCTTAAAGACGTTGAGAGCTACCTTCATTAGTGAATTTCTTATTGTTTTAGTGAAAGTAATATCCTCTGATTTTTTCTCGTTTCACAAAATAAATCCTTTATGATATTCCTACTTCTTAGCTAACTCTTTCTCAAGAATGTGCCAGGGAAGTCTTGGCATCTACTTGGCTGTCACTATGTCAGATTTTGAGGAGTGTTCCTTGGGGAGTTTTAGGATAGATTTCATATATCTCTGCCAGAATAGTGACTCGAAGTCATGCCCAACTGCTCCAATATTGACTTAGCCCCCAAACAGGCCTTATTTTCTGTTCTACCATCCATTCTAATATCCTAAGGCAAATTCTTACACCTTGTTCCCCCAACTCTGGTTAATATCCATTACATAGAATATTAGATTTTTATTGCCCCTGTAACAGTAATTACAGATTTAGTGACTTAAGACAACACAACTTTTTTCATAGTTTGCAAGTAAGAAGTCAGTATGGGTTGTGCCAGACTCACATCACATTGCTGGCAGGTTGAGTTTCTGAAGGCTGTAGGGAACATGTTTCGGGCTCATTTAAGTTGTTGGTGGAATTCAGTTGTGGCACTGAGTTCCCGTCTTCTTACTGGCTGTGAAATGAAGACTGTTCCCAGCTTCTGGAAGCTTCCATATTCCTTGTCTGGTGGACTGTGCCACCCTCTTCACAGCCAGGAAAAATGACTCGTGTCCTTCTGTGGCCATATCTCTCTGACCTCTTCTGCTTTTTTCCTTCCTCGTGTGATTAAATTGGGCCAATCCAGGAAAACCTTCACATTTTAAGGTTCTTAATCTTAATCACATTTGCCAAGTACCTTTGATATGTAATATTCATGGATCTAAAGGATTAGTGCCTGAACACTCTGGAGATGGGGTTATTTTTCTATCTATCATATCTAGATTCTATCATTCCCTTTGGTGGGTATGCTATTTCCTACCACAGTAGGGGCTATAATTCCCTGCTTAGTTTTGTATGGCCCCTTAATAGTACAGGGTCTCAGGTAAGGGGAAACTATTGTCTGGCAGGAGGGAAGAGACTGCCTTTGCTATCATGGATAGCCCCGGGAGATCTGGTTGTTCGATTCCTAGGCTCTGATGAATGCATAAACAAATTGTGATATACTCAATGGAATGCTATCAGTAATTAAAAGGAACATACTATTAATATGTACAAAAAAGGATGAATTTTAAAAGTAGTATGTAAACTGTATAGACATATAGATATAAAACTCTCATACTGTATAATTCTATTTATATGACATTCTAGACAAGGTGAAGCTATAGAAACAGAAACCAAATCAGAAGTCGCCAGAGGCTGGGAATGGGTGGAGGGTATTGACTGCAAAAAAAATGAAGGAACTTGTTAGGATGATGAAAATATTTTGTATCTTGTGTGGTAGTAGTTGCATGAATTTGTCAAACTCATTGAACTGTATACTAAAAGGGGGAAATTCATTGTGTGTAAATTATAATTATACTTCAGTAAATCTGCCTTTACCAAAAAAATGAGTCTCGGGCTTATCCACTAACTGTTCCCCTGCCAGGTCTCACAGTTGCATTTTTTCCTACCATATCCTTGACTTCGATATTAGTGATCTGTTGAGGATTGCACTAAATCCCCCTTAAAGCTCTGCCCCTCTTACAATTAGATCAGGGGCCTGATTTTCAGCACAATCTGCCTCACAGCTGCAGGAGATTAGGGTCTTTTTCAAGTTTGCATACAGGACCTAGAGGCTTTTGCAGAATGCCCTGAATTGAAATTGGCTGTTATGATTTTATTTGCTTTTTCAAGACTTCCAACAAAGAAAACCAGTCTCTTCTACAATTATTATAATTATCATTGACTCCATATACCATTAATATGCTAGAGCCACCATATAACCTAATGCCTTACCTTCTACCTGCACCTTATCCAAAACCACAACAGTAAAAGTCTTAGTAATTCTAATCGTGCTGAATTCCAATAGTAATCCTTGCCCCAATTATCAATAGCAATAGGGATCTTACTGCCATCTGACTGGTGACTGATTAGGCTTCACAATTTCATCTTGAGAGTCTGTTGTCTAGGTCCTCTCTTGGTACTAACTGGATTATTACCAAGTTCCCCATAAAGTTTACCTTGAGACAAAATCATATTAGTAAGATGTATGAATATATTTTTCAGGAGTGTGGTTACAGGGAGGAAGAATAAAGGACAGAGCATTGAAACAGAGAAGAAGGGAGAGGCAATACAAAGATTTATTATTGAGGGGGCACCTAGGTGGCTCAGCTGATTAAGCATCCGACTTAATTTTGGCTCAGGTCATGATCTCACAGTTTGTGAGATGGGGTCCCACGTTGGGCTCTGGGCTGACAGCTCAGAACCTGCTTGGGATTCTCTTTCTCCCTCTCTCTCTGCCCCTCCTCCATTCATATGCACACACATGCATTCTCTTAATAAATAAATAAATAAACATTTTTTAAAAACCAAAGATATATGATTGAGCTGGCCATTTCTCTATGCTACTGGTTACTTAATTCTTTAGTACTAAGAATCTATATGAAAAATATTTGAAAACTGTCCATTTTGGGAGAATATTAATCTGTCAGCTCCCTATCAGCATTGAATAAAGACTTCTTTTTATTTCTGGGTTGCATATGCAGGCACTGAGCTTGTTACCTTGGCCTCCTACTCTGGGACATCAAAAGAGAAGTCTTGGGTTGGAGATGAAAAAATAAATAGAATAGGTGGTGCAATGGTTTGAATGTGTCTCCCTCAAATTCATATACTGAAATCCTAACCCTCCAATGTGATGGTATTAGGAGGTAGGGCCTTGGGAGATGAATGGGACTAGTGTCCTTATATAAAAGACCCCAGAGAAATCCCTAGCTCTTCCCATGTGAGGACACAGCATAAAGATAGCTATCTATGAACCAGAAAGCAGGTCCTCACTAGAAGACCTTGAGGGGACTTCCCAGACTTTAGATCTGTGAGAAACAAATCTCTGTTGTTTATAAGCTTTCCTGTCTTTGGTTCTTTGTTATAGCAGCCAGAGCTAAGACAGGTGGCCTGAAGCTAGATGCTGTCAGTTATACAACATGAAGCTAGTAGGAATCCAGACAGAACTGGTTGCTATGGTTGTAGAGGAACATTTGAAACAGGAGATCAGGAGGCCGTGAAATGATGATTGAAAGGCTTCCATTTTACTGGATAGAGTTGTTGTAAGGATTATATAAGTTAATGTATTTAAAGCAGTTAGAATATTGCTTAACATGTTGCATACATTGTCAAGAAGTAATCATTTCTATTACCAATCATGGTGTAGCTAATCAAAATATAAAACTTTGCTGATCTTGTTTGACCTTGTTTCTCCTAATCATTGATGCTAAGAATTGTTCAATATCTTGATTTTAGCCAATAAAACACTTAAGGTATACAGATCAAAACCAGGGAGAAATAATTGAAGGCTGCTTGCCTGAGGGTTTTCTTCATGTGATCAGGGCTTGGGTAAATCCTGTTAAATTTACCACAAGTCTTTCTTGTTAAATTAGCTATTCTATTTTTTTTTATTTTTTATTTTTTTACAAATAGTTTATTGTCAAATTAGTTTCCACATAACACTCAGTGCTCATCCCCACAAGTGTCCTCCTCCATGCCCATCCCCCCCTCCCCCCACATCCATCAGTCCTCAGTTTTTGTCAGCATTCAAGAGTCTCTCATGGTTTGCCTCTCTCCCTTTCCCCCCACCATTTCGGACCTTGAGGGTGTTATGCTGAGCGAAATAAGTCAGGCAGAGAAGGACAAATATCATATGTTTGCACGTATAGGAGGATTAGGAGGAACTTGACGGTAGCTATTCTATTTTTTAAGAGAGAGAGAGGGAGAGAGGGAGGGAGGGAGGGAGAGAGAGAGAAAGAGGGAGGGAGGGAGAGAAAATCTTAATCAGGCTCCCTGCTCAGTGTGGAGACCATTAGTGATGGGCAGGGGCTTGATACTACAGCCCCGGGATCATGACAAGAGCCAGAATCAAGAGTAGGAAACTTAACTGACTGAGCCACCCTTTAACACTGATCAGTCTTTAATTTCATTTGCTTCTAGCAAGACTCTCAGAACCAATTATTGTTCTTAGCATTGTGGGTCAAAGAGAAATGTTTTTTGATCACCAACATTAAGCATCAATTTCCAGATATTTATTTTAAGAGAAGCCATTTTTTTTCTTTGGGTGAAATTATCCCAAAATAAGGAAATAAAAGATCTGGCATGATGAATACATCACTTTATGGTAAATACAGTGCCTTTTAATAAATAAGAGAGGAAATCATTGTTAATTAAGAAGAGAAGAAATTGTATAATTGTAATGATACTAAAAATTATGAAGAACGTACCGTCTTTTAGACTCTGTGCTTAGCCTGTGACACAAAATTTGTCATTTAGTCCCTACACAAGGTATGAATAAGTCTGGCTTCTATGGCTTATTTGCTCTTCATGGCCAATATACTTTCTGATTGATTAATGCCTGTGCTATATTGGTCATTAAATGTTTTGCATATTGGCCTTGGTATAGCTGTGTATTATAATTTCCATCTCATAGAGGGAAAAAAAAAACATGGATTCTGTAGATTAAATCACTTACAAGATAAGGCCACTTAGTTAAGCGGCAGGATAAATCCTTAAGTTTCTATTTCTTGGAAAGCTTCTACCATGTCCTGTTGCCTCTGACCTAAATATAGCATGCTACTGTGCAGGTGGTTGGAGCAGAAAAAACATTGCACAGTGGGTTAGCCATGCATATGGGTGAGAATTAGGCTAATAAAAATTCATTGAAAGTGTTTTGCCCTGAAGAAAGCAAGGTGCCTGCCATTTTTTGGAGTTTATGTGTTGACAGTGTAAAGAACTGGTACAAAGAAAGTTGCCTTGCTTCCAACTTTATAGTCTCCATCTGGCCAGGAAAGGAGTAAGTGGACACATCTGCTGCAAATCTGTGGCTGCGCTGTTGGGCCCTACAGCTCCGTTACTGGTTCACAGCCTTTCCCCCTGTCCAGGACACTATATCCGGTGCGGAAGTGTGCCAATTTTCACACCTTTTGTACTCTTCTCTAGCATTCTTCAAACTCAGATACTCTTGCTCATCCATTAGGTTAGCAGTTGGAAAGATTTTTCTTGACAGAGACAGATAGTAAATATGTTAGACTTTGTGGAGGAGCAGGACAGATGGAGGATAATATATATGATGTTATATAAAAAAAGAAAGGACATTTCTACAAAACTTCTAGTGGTAAAATTCAAAATACAATAATAATTAAGCACAAATCTTTTTGTAATATGTCAATTAGAGAGAAGAATAGAATTATTTGGGTGGGGAGATAACCTTGCACTTAAAGGGGGGGTTCAAAGTTAGCATTTCCTGTTATCAAATGGATTACAAATATTCATCTGTAAGAAACATTCTTAACCCATGAATTGTACCAAAATAGATAGTAGGTCAGATTTGCCTAACAGGCCAAAATTTGCTAACTCTTGCTTCAGGAAAAGCTTGAGTTTCTATTGGGAGACAGGCAAAAATATGCATGTTTAATAAACTAATGCAAGACGCCATCATGAGTAGATTGCTGTAAAGATTTTTGTTAGGACTTTTCTGTGTGCAAAGACAAAGAGGGAGGAACTAATATTTTGAGGATCCAATGATACATGTCTCAGAGACTGGTTTCCAAATCCAGCCCCGTGGAGTCAAGTCTATGTATGTGGAAAGTGGGGCATCAGACAGATTTAGAGGCATTTTGTTGAGGGCTGTTGTGTTACACAGGGTGGATAACTATTTTTCCTTCAGTGTTCATGTCAGTGACAAAGTGTGACCCAGTGTGAGAAAGCTGATTTAGTTTCTCTGCTTCTTCATAAACACTGGGTGTCCAGGGACAGTGAGGATGCAGGAAATACAAGTTTGGTAGCATCTGAGTGGCAGTGGTCTTGGTGCTAATATCTATTTTTATGAAGGGCACCAGCAATGGTGGCAAAATGTGGCTTTAACTGGCTGTAGAACAATTAACATTTAAAAAGTCATGAAGATATAGATCTGTATGATAAAAACTATAGAAAACTTATGAAGGAAATTGAAGAAGACACAAAGAAATGGAAAAACATTCCATGCTCATGGGTCGGAAGAATAAATATTGTTAAAATGTCATTACTACCCAAAGCAGTCTACACATTCAATGCAATCCCAATCAAAATTGCACCAGCATACTTCTCAAAACTAGAACAAACTATCCTAAAATTTGTATGGAACCACAAAAGACCCCGAATATCCAAAGTAATACTGAAAAATAAAACCAAAATGGGAGGTATCACCGTCCCAAACTTTAACCTCTACTACAAAGCTGTCATCATCAAAACAGTATGGTATTGGCACAAAAACAGACACATGGACCAATGGAATAGAATCGAGAACTCAGAAGTGGACCCAAAAGTATACAGCCAACTAATCTTTGACAAAGCAGGAAAGAATATCCAATGGAAAAAAGGCAGCCTCTTTAACGGATGGTGCTGGGAGAACTGGACAGCAACATGCAGAAGAATGAAACTAGATCATTTTCTCACACCATACAAAAAAATAAACTCAAAATTGATGAAGGACCTGAATGTGAGACAAGAAACCATCAGAAANAAGTGTCCATCTACTGATGAATGGATCAAGAAGATGTGGTTCATCTACACAATAGGATACTACATGGCAATGAGAAAGAATGAAATCTGGCCATGTGTAGCAACATGGATGGAACTTGAGGGTGTTATGCTGAGCAAAATAAGTCAGGTAGAGAATGACAAATACTGTATGTTTGCACATATAGGTGGATTAGGAGGAAGTTAATGGAGGATGAAGCGGTAGAAGAAGGGGAAATATAGTGGGGGAGAGGGAGGGAGGCAAACCATGAAAGACTCTTGAATGCTGAGAACAAACTGAGGACTGAAGGGGGTGGGAGAGAGGAGAAGGGGTGATGGGCATGGAGGAGGGCACGTGTTGGGATGAGCACTGGATGTTATATGTAAACCGACTTGACAAACTATAAAAACAAAACAAAACAAAACAAAAAGTCTTCCCAACAAACTCTAAAGCAATTAAAAATAAATGAATAAAAGTGAATATTATAACTTAAAAAATAAAATAAGAAGTCATGAAAATATTATTACATTCTACAAAGTCACCTGGAAATCTTCTTCTTCTTCCCTTTTGTGTGTGTGTGTGTGTGTGTGTGTGTGTGTGTGTGTGTGTGTGTGTGTGTAAGGCTACTACTACATGACGATTCTAGACTGGTCACTGAAGTTCCCTCAAGAGATCTTTGAAACTTTGAATAGACAATAAGTATCATACAGGTTCATTCCACTTCTATATGACAGCATAAGGAGCTCCATGGACTCACTCCCCAGAGAAACAAGAAAAGCTAGCAAAAAGGAGGAAACAAACACACACCATTTAAACCCTTTGTAAATTGTCCTAAGCTAGAACTATTTCTTTAAGAAAATCCACTAAGTCTCCAAAAGAACTGTGAGAGTCTGTGGCACCAAGCCCCAATCTGCTTCCTTTCCCTCCCCCCTCTCTGGGGCTTCACTTGAGGGAAGCTCCACTCTGGGCGGATGAAGCCAAGAATATGGAGCCCTCCATCCTATCAACTCCCCATCAAGGCTTCCAGCATCTCAACAGGAGATTGAAGCAACTAGCATTTCTCATGCCCTCTACCTCTAAGCTGAAGAGACTAACCTCCTGGTTACTGTAGCCAAGAGGTTGGACACTCCTTTTCCTGCACCCACATCGTAGTCATAAAACAGCAGCTCTATTTGAGACTGTTGTCAGAATTCTCTCTTTGTGTTTGGTTTTTGACAATTTGATTATAACATGTCTCAGTGTGAATCTCCTTGAATTTTGTCTTATTGGAGTTCATATGATATGGAACATATCTTCCTTTAAGTGTGTGATTCTTTTTTTTTTCTGTCTGCTCAAATCTAGTATTAAAACCCGTTAGTGATTTCTAAATTTCTGTTACTTTACTTTTCATAATTTGTGTTTGGTTCTTTTTTAAAATTTATATGAATCAGTATTCTCTGTTTTTTCATACATCATCCTCCTGACTTACATCTGGTCTTAGTTCATGGTTTTCTTTAGCTATTTGAGTATATTTGAACTCCCAGATCCTCCTGAGTCTCTGGGGACTGCAGAAGCGACCCCTTCCTCCTTATTATGGTAGACTTTCATTTATGTAAAAATCTCACCTTGGATAAATACCCTGCAAGATGATGTTCTTTTCTACATCTAACCCTGCCTCCCCTCTTTGCCTACAAACAGATAACTAGGAATGGTCTCAGTGTAGCATGAGCAGGAAAGTACAGTTCCTATACTGGAAGCAATAGCTTTCCTACTAAAAAGGTTGCAGGACCTGGCAATTATGCATCAACATCCGAGGAACACATAAGGAAGTAGATATTAAAGGTGTTAGACTAAAGTTGGGACAGAGTATGTTGTTGGTTGAATTGTGGCCCCTGTACAGATATGTTGAAGTTCTAACCCCTGGTACCTGATTTGTAAATAGGGACTTTACAGATGTAATCAAATTATGAAGAGATCATAACCGAATTACTCTATAGACACAATGGCACATGTTCTTATAAGAAGCTGATGTGAAGACACAGAGACAAAGAAACACACACACACAGGGAGAATGCCATGTGACAATGGAGACAGATTGGGGTGATGTGTTTACAGGCTCCAGAATAGCTGGCAACTTCTGGAAGCTGGGAGGAAGTAAGGAAGGATCCTCTCCTAGAATTTTCAGAGACAACATGCCATGCCACTGTCTTGATTTCAGATTTCTAATAGCCTCCAGAACTGTGAGGGAATAAATTTCTATTATTTGAGGTCATCCAGTTCATGGTACTTTGTTACAGCAGCTCTAGGAATGAATATAGAGTGGGTGGAATATAAGGTCAGGTAGGTAGAAGTTTGTTGGCCTAGGGACACTTTCTCATTACTATGGCTTTAACATCTTAAGACTGGTCCAAATACTTGCCTAGATGTTTTCTTAAAAGTTGGACATGGCAGTAATCTAGACTTAGAGCAAATTAGTTGGAGATGTTGAAATTGCTTTGGCAGTGGATCAAACGGCTCAGAGAGGGGCATCTGGTTGGCTCAGTTGGTTAAGCATCTGATTCTTGATCTCAGCTCAGGTCTTGATCTCAGGGTCATGAGTTCAAGTACCATATTGGGCTCCACGCTTGGCATGAAGCCTACTTTATAGAAAAAGCTCAGAGAGTTGGGAAAGTTTGAATATGTTTACTATGTGAAGATGAGACAAGCTGCAACCTGACTAGGATCCCCTACGAATCCAGAACTCTCTCTCTCTCTCTCTCTCTCTCTCTCTCTCTCTGTCTCTCAATCAGTCTTCCCTGCAGCTGCTGCCTCAGAACTTGCCTCCCTAATGGAGATAGAGAGATAGGACTCTGGAAGCACAGAGGCTAGGTGATAGTATTTAATATTAGGGAAAAGGTGGTGACACATAAGAGTAAATTATTTGTGTTGCTTCTAGAGGCAAGTAATGGGTGGAGTGAATGACTGACTTACGTAACTGGAAAAATAAAAAGCAAGCAGAGACTGATGTTAGCCACTAAAATGGAAAATTGTGATTTCTCATCAAGTTTCTAAATTTGAGACAGTTCTCAAACTTAGAGCCCATCAATTCCAGAAAGCAATCTTTGCATATAAAATGAATATTTCACCAATTCTTCCTAGGAAGTACCTGAACCATTTATCAGAGTTACTCTACCACAAGGGTAGAACAATATCCAGACCTCTTGAAGGATGTTAAATACAGCTGACACTGCCACCAAAGGACCCAGAATGCCATTATAGCCTTCCTATTTGAATGAGGATGTAGAGAGGCCAAATGATAAATGGAATTTGGGACTAGGTGCATCTCACAGTAGGTCTAGTTTGCCCATAGGCTTAGGTTATGATTATTTCCTTACTGCCTGAGTACATAAATGGGTAGATATACTTTGCAGCTTGCAGAACTATATTGATTCTCTGGCCTCTGGAGTGAAAGATTCATGGTAAAAATGCCAAGACAAATATACAAATTTGCCCTCTCCTCCATGTCAATATCCCAAAGAAATTCTCATGTAATTACATAAAGGAACATGGTGGGAGGGAATCCATTGCAGAATTATATATGGTGATGGAGATTAGAGACAGCTTGAGTACCCCTCACTTGGACAGGGGGTTGATAAAGTGTAGTGAGTGCACACCATCTAGCAGTTAGAAGGAACACATAAGTTGTACACATAGCAACATGGAGGGATCTTCAACATATAGACACTAGTGAAAAGCTAAGAAATGAAGTAAATAATATAAAATGAGCACCATAAATAGTTTTAAATACATGCCCACAGAAAATACACATCTTGTATAATACACTAAAAGAAGGGAAGATCTTAAACAGCATGTAATGGTTGCCTATATAAGGGAGAGATCTAGAGTGAGAAAAAGGGATAAAAGGACATTTATAGCAAAATGAATGAATGAACAGATACATAAATAAGTGGGACTTCTTGGAACCAAAGATAATAAAATATTATGAACTGAGGAATATGATGAACTCAACCTTCTGCACCTGAAGTCTATTAAGAAAAAGAATGCCCTACAGAAAGCCCTTGAAACATCTGACAAGATGAGACTGTTCATAAATGGAATAGAAAATTTGAAATGTGCCAGTTGGCTGATTTATAGTGAGTGTCTTGGGGTTAGTCTCTCATTTCCAAGGAAAGATATTCCAAGGAACAATTGGCAGTGGTCCTCTAATAGAAGTTCCCACATCCTTTGGGGGCCTTCTTTGCATCTGGATATGGATAACCTTCACAAGATGTGGACTGCAACTATTAGAGACTCAGATTTCTTCAAACTGAGGGATACAGCATCCTTTTAGACGTAACATCCTGTCTTCCCCTCTGACATTTTAAACAGTTTTTCATTAATACTTGGGAGAGTAAGGTGGGGGAGAAAATTGGATATAGGAACTCAGTGATCAGTTTTAGCCCTATTTCTCTTTGAATAAGCAGTTTTTCACATCTGATCTCTCTGGACCGGGGAATGGAGAGAAGAAGATGGATCCAGAATGTCTAGTACTCTTTTGTACTTCTTAACAGCTGCTTCACCCAGAGGGAAGGAGACACTAGTAATATGAGCCAGAACAGTGATGGCTCCGTGGAGGCAGGGACTGCTCTGCTGAGAACGCAGTGGTGAAGCAGAATGAAGTGTGAGGATCTAACACCNGCCAAATTCACACACGGGAAATACTGCAACCTCCTAAAGAACAAGCTAGAGAATGAGAAAGTGAACAGGAAATGGGGAGATTCCATCTCTGCACGTTGTTGTTTTATTTTCCACTTTTATTCTGGTAGGAAATGTCGGTGCTTAAATCTGAATAGCATCAGCTTCTCTTCATGCTTATTATCTTGGTCTCATTACAAAATCAACTCATTTATACTTCCTCTAAATTTTGTTTGTTTTTTATCTGGAATTCCATTATCCACTACGGTAGCCACAAGCCACATGTAGCTACTGAGTGCTTGAAATGGGGATTAGTGTGATGTAGGAAGGAAATTTTTAATGTTATTTCATTTTAATTAATGTGTTTTTAAATTTAAAAATGGAAACGGCATAAAAATATTTCTCTATTTATTGTTTTTGAAGGAGTATTTTCCATGTTAACCAGTGGAAATTTAGCATCAAAAGTGAGACGTGCTATTGAGGGTAAAGTATGCACCAGATTTTGAAGATATTTCAATAAAATAATGTAAATTATCTCATAATACATCACATAATATGTTATGTATATTAAATATTAAAATACTATTTTAATAAATTGGTTAAATGAAATATATTATTGAAAATAATTTTGCTTTTTTTCTTTTTTAATATGGCTACTAGTAAACTTAAAATTACATATACCATACTCATTATATTCCTATTAGATGACACTAATCTAGGGTGTAGATTTTTCTAGGTTTGCACTATCTAGTACCAGAGCCATTAGCCATTAAGTGTGTTTACATTTAAGTTGATAAAATGAAATAAAATTAAACATTTACTAACTGTCTCAATGGCTCTATAGCCATATGTGACTGGTGGCTGCCCTAGTGAATTGTTGGGCCTTCTCTTTCAGCTTTTCCTGATATGTACCCTTTGCCAGGTAACTTTTCGGTTCCCTCCACAAAAGATTTATTATAGAACATTTCCATCTTTATGGATAGTTCTGTTGGAGAGTGCTTCTCAAGTCAATGAAACAGTTCTCACAGGGAAATGAATTTCAGAATTACTCCCACAACTGAACAAAGACCAGACTACCAGCTCCCAAGGGAACTATAGCTCCTAATCAATTCTCCATCGACCACAGTGACATCAAGGTCCCTTGATTATGTTCTTTCCAGTATGGCTCCAGTTATGTTTTTACCCCCAAGGTTTCCTTTTGCTCCACAATGGCCACATATGCAAGCCTTCCTCGTGGAAGTCTTCTTACCTGCATGGACATGATAACCTTCCCACCCACATTCAAAATCAGGTAACATGAGAAGTTAAAGGTGAACAAAGATTTGAGGAAGCAGTCTGCATGAAGTCTGGCCTCACTGACATCTGAGTTCTTTTATCTTAAGTTTTCCTAAAACAGTATCCAATAAACTATGCTTGTTCTTCTCTGTAATAATTAAAATTGAAAAAAAAAACTCCTTAAATTAATAAATTTTAAAAGCTTTAAAAAATCATTAAGAGTGCCTTGGCCTTATTTGGAAATAACAGGGCGGAAGAGTTGGGCATGGATTTCTTTTTTCTTCCCATCCAGGTACTAAACAGGACTGACCCTTCTTACTCCTTAGCTTCTGAGAGCAGATGAGATTGGGTGTGTTCAGGGTGGCATCACCATAAGCTATAGGGTGGTTTTTTTTTCAATGCATGCTTTATCTCTAGCCTGTGATAGTGCCTACACATAAGTAAGCTCTTAATATATATTTATTGCTGCTTTTCCTTGGAAGAAAGATAAAGCTCTGGGTTCTGCAAAGAGAAACAAAAGTGACAGTTACCTGGCCCAAGATGGAGAGACAGCCCTTGAGAAAACCTGAGGGAAGAGCTTCTTTTTACAACAGCATTTAGTGTATTACTCCAATATTGATAAGTTACTATATCCTAGGCATTTAAGATTAAGGATAAATAAGCCATGACCCTTGCCTTCAAGAGATTTACACTCTAGAGTGAAGTCTCAACTAGAGTTTTTGACATTTGGGGCGAGATAATTCTTTGTTGTGAGGGCTTGTCCTGTGCACTGTATGACTAGTGACAGTGCACCGTATGACTAGCATCCCTGGTCTCTGCCTAGTAGATGCCAGTATCACCCTTCCCCCCGCCATCCCCAGTTGTGACACCTAAAAATGTTTCTACTCATTGCTAAATGCCTCCTGGTTGAGAACCATTGTTCTAGAGAAAGCGAAATACATAAATAGGAAAGGGTTATGATATAATAGCAGCTATGATAGAAGCACCAACATGGTAAAAATGAAGGCATTAAGAAGAACATTTCCTCCCTGTGAGTGTGGTTGTTCAAGAAAGACTTCATAAAGGTATTGTTCCCAAGATTCCTAGCCTATTTGTTTTTCCATTTAGCTACAACCCTGACCTTGAGTAAAAGGTAAGGACAACATGCTTGTGCATGTTTAAAATTTGTAATAATTCCAGTGATATAAAAATGTGTGTGATATCTATTGATGCTTAATTCACTTCATGAATTAATATGGTTTTTTGGAGAAACTATTTTCGAAAGGTCAGAAGGTCCAAATCTAAAATTTGACAGTGCCATCCACTACTATTTAAAGAACTTAGGAAAAGTTACCATCTTAATCAATTAATTGATATTTTTTACACATCTAGTTTCTATAAGGGCTGTTAGAGATACACAAAGGTATAAGACTAGTCTTAGCCAAAAATTATTTCATAATCTGGTTGTGGAGTGAAGACATAGATATATGAAAAATTTAATAGCCATATATAATTTAAAACTATAATGGGATTGGGTTTCACCATTGTCCAGTCCTACCCAATGTCCAGAACAAACTTTACGTTGCACATCCCTCCACATCATCCCCTTGGAATTAAAGTTGCTTAGGTGGATGAAGGTAGGGAGTCCTTCCTTCTGAGTCAGTTGTACAGCAACATGAGACTGCAGGGGTCCAACTTTCGTATTGTCCTGCACCACTGACAGAGGGCTATGGTCAGTTCTAATAGAGACTAGGAAAGCCACAGAGCCTTGTGTATTTCCTTCTTCTTGGTACTGCATTAGCAACCAAAGAGGACAGTTGACATATACTCCATGCCCTACTACAGTGACGTCACTCCTGTTTTTGGGCAAGATAGATTACTACTTCCTTAAGTGACCAAAAATGCCCACGGATCAACTTTGTACTGGCCCCTTGTTGTTTATGCTTGTTGGCAATTTCAGGATGCTGGCTCTGTTGATATCTCTGCATCATCCACCAATAGTTTCCCCTGAGTACAGATGTGGGAATAGAGGAATGGATTATCTGGTTCTTTGTAATTTCTATTTCCAAATTATTTTTATAGACTATATTTTATTTGGTACTTTTTTTACACTAAAATTATGAACAAACATTAAGTCATTCATGCACTTTTTAAATTTTTGTTCTACAATTCTAATTTCACTCAAGGTAAGGTTGATGCCTGTGAATCACCAGGGGAAAAGGATTAGGAAGAAAATGAAGTAAAAGGAGGCTCAAAGATTATTAGTACAAGAATTTGGTGTTGCTACATAAGAGTATAGGGAAGCACCACAGAAAAAGTCTTCTATGGCTAGAAGGAACAGAGAAGTCTTCTCATGGTGAAGAACTTGAGTGGGTAATTTTGTGGTGGTCCAATTTTGGATAAATACAAAGTCATGAGGAGAGAAGTAAGGGGAATTCTGGGCAGGAAAGTTGATGTGAGGAAAGTTCCAGAGGAATCTGTGTTTGGGAAGAGAGAATAGACCAGCCCAATTCTGATACGATGAAAGACCCAGGAGAGTACTTTCCAGAAAGGCCTGATAGGCTTCTGATCTGAAGTCCAAACACATAACTGTGAATCTTAAATAAGTCATTTAGCCATCTACTCAGCATCAAGGTCTTCAGAAATAAGTTGTAATATATTCTGTTCTACCCATCCCATAGTACAGAGTGACAAGAAAGGGCTCTATGACTTCTCAAGCCCAATAGAAGTGAGAGACATCAGTTTGCTATGGAATTACCAGAGTGTTAAAGGCATTGAAACTATAGAACTCTTAAGATATCTGCATCTGGGAAATGAAATGAAGAAATGAATTGTCTTCTTCAGGGGCACCTGGGTGACTCAGTCAGTTACGCATCGGACTTTGGCTTAGGTCATGATCTTACAGCTCATGGTTCAATCCCCGCATTGGGCTCTGCTGACAGCTCAGAGCCTGGAGTCTGCTTGGGATTCTGTGTCTCCCTCTCTCTCTCTGCCTCTCCCCTACTTACACTCTGTCTCAGTCTCTCTGTCTCAAAAATAAATAAACATTAAAATTTTTTTTAAAAAAAGAAGTGAATTATCTTCTTCAATGGTAACAAATGAAATTGTAGAGTTTAATTTTAAGTGGTTTTTTTGCCCTATGTTTATTTTTCATTTGGGAGCCCAAATTCTATGTCATGCCATCTGAGGCCTAGTCAAGGCCCTTCCTGATCTGGCCCTGCTCGCTGTCCCCACTGCATCTGCTGGTAGGTTTCTGTGCACACCTTGCAGGCTAGCTGCAGCAATCTATTTTAGATTCCTAGAAAACAACATAGCAGCGGTCTTTGTATCTAGTATCCCCTTTCCTTCAAATGCAGTTCCATTTCTTATCAAATTGAATAGTTAAGTTTTGCAGAGTCAGTTTAAGTATTAATCTACCCCAAAGCTTTAATTTATGAGTCAGATAGTTAAGCTCTTTCACATCTGAGTGCTATCCTAATTTAATTCAATAACAGTAATGGCAGCAAGATATACCATTTATGAGATGCGTATTATGTATTAAACAATGAGTAAGGTTCTTTATAAATGCTCTCAAGTATCCTCACAACAGTCTCCTGAGGTATTGCTTATGTACCTCTTATATTCATATTTCTTCACATTTTAATTTCAGGAGTTATAGTGTTTTATAGCCCTGTGTACATTTAATATCATGCTTTTTCTCCCCCTATTACCTATTATTAAACAAGGTGTTTTAAAATAAATGATACTTTAAAAATCAGGGTACCATGGCCTTATCTGTATTTCCCAGGTTTTAAAACTAAGACACACAGGGGTGCCTGGGTGGCACAGTCGGTTAAGCGTCCGACTTCGGCTCAGGTCATGATCTAACGGTTCGTGGGTTCAAGCCCCACATCAGGCTCTGTGCTGACAGCTCAGAGCCTGGAGCCTGCTTCAGATTCTGTATCTCCCTCTCTCTCTGACCCTCCCCTGCTCGCACTGTCTGTCTCTCTCAGAAATAAATAAAACACTAAAAAAAAATAATAAGACACACAGAGGAGACAGGGATGAACAAAGCTAAAATTCTTTCACTTCAAAAATAAGCCAATATTTTCAAAACAGTAAGATTAGTTACTTAAAAGAAAAGCAGTGTGAAATAGTGCTGAGGAAATTATGGGCTTGGACATATAATGTTACGAGGTTCAAGTTGTTGGTTTGTCACTTTAAAAAAAAAATGTGACTTGGGCAATTTACCTAACCTCTGTGCTTAAGTCACATATATTTCTTTTAAGTAATTAATCTCATTGTTTTTTTTTAAAATACTGGCTTATTTGTATATGCCCCCAAATAAATCACAAACTTGTCAAGTGGAGGAATTAGCCTTGTTCATCTCTGTTGCCTCCATGCTAGCTCCTAGGCCCGTGATAGACATCAGACAAATATCCATTGAGTAAAAGAAGTGAGTTCTTTCTGTCATGCCTATGTCACCTGTTTAGTAAAACCTTGACTATAACAGAAAATATTCCTTAGCACTCATCCCCCTCGAGAGAGATGAGTAACCAAAAACTTGGTTGCTGAATGCTTGAACTGCTTAGAGACAAAAGATGGAGGAAAGAATTTTCTTAGGGACGAAACTACTTATCATTTTGTTTTGAGGGCTCCAGGAACAGAAAAGGCAGGAAGGAAATGGTGGAAGACAGAACTTTCTCATACTCTGCCCACCTTCTCATGGGGCCAGGAGACTGCAGATCCTTCCTGGAACACCACCATATGAAAAACAGCTGCAGTTTAAATATGGAAAAGCTAAGTTCAGTCTTGTTGGGAGTAGTTGTGATTAACTGCAGAAAGAAACATCCAACTTAACTACTATTATTAAAACCTGCAGCAGGGAACAGAGTGGGTCCAAAGCTGCTTACTCAAAGAGGGAAAATATAGCTATATTTAAGTGATAGTTCTCAGTCTGTTGCTGGTTTTTAGTTATCATAATTCTTAGCTGTATTTGAGCTTAGTGGCAAAACCTAATGAATCAGAGAAGCAGGAAATAAAAAGTAAAAATAAGTAAGTCTCAATGAACTAAGGTTCAGCTATTTTTATTAAAGAATAACAAGGCATTTAAAGGAAATAGCAGTTGCTTTGAATTACCCACTAGTTGGAACAAACTCATATTAGAATAATGAGATGTTAGTCTGTTACATAAAGCTCATGAAGCTATTTGTAGCTTCTTTCCCAACATTTTCTTTTTTGTGATTTACTTTAAATAGAGCTCAAACACCAAAAGTCTGTCAGCAAAATTAAGGCCCCTCTTGTTTTGCCTTTAAAGTAAAATGCAACTACTTTAAAGAAAGTTCTTAATGTCTTCACGATCCTTGTTCACATATACCGTAGCCCCGACTGCAAAGGCTGGGGGACACAGGCCAACTAAAATTGATTCCTGAAAAAAAATTAGGACTCATTGGCAAAAAAGGACTTGGAGGAGTCTACAAATAATTATACATCTGTCATACATTTTTTTCTTTTCTAGAATTACAAATGTGGATGTGGTGGTTCTGTGACATCTGTGTCAATAACGTGGGGCCAGCAAATGCAGAAACAGGTGGATGGCTTGCCTCATTGATTAGCAAACAGGAGTGACACTGTAAACCATTGTGTGTTCCATGGTTCATGCCACATGGTGTATATACACAAAACTGGTTCTCTAGCTCAGAGCTTCCCAAAGAGTATTCTGGTCATATATGTGCCATTGATATTGCCGTCCTAGATCCTTGGGGAGGAAGGTACTGTCTAGGGCCACCTAGTCAGTCGTCTTAAGCACAAGCACCCCCTTCCAGCATGTACCTGAGACCAGGATTTGGGTGTAAGTGATTTAACCAGGAAGCATTCCCAAGAGAAACCTGAAAGGGAGTGAGGGAAGCATGATAGAGAAGCGGAGGAAGCTGAGCAGGCAAAAATTTCTAGTGAAGTCTCAGACTCAGCTTGATTCTGTAGGGAGCTCTGGAGCATAAGGTACACCTTGGGTTTTGTCCTACCTTGAAATAAGGAAGATGAGCTTGCATACTCCTGCTATAGTCAGTCATTAGCTACAGGTTGCCCCGGGTGGGCATGAACCATTGAGTACTACTGGTTCTCGGTAAGTGAGGGTAGTGTGGGTGAGTAAGCCTCTGAATAAAGTTTGCAGAGCGTGAGCCCTAAGTAGCAAAGCCCACACAAGTTGCAGGATGGGAGCAGAACCCTAATAGAGATCTGAGGGTTTCGTGGTAGAACAATTATATTCTCTACTACAACCTCTTGAGGAATGGGGTCTGGTAGTACTCCCTCATCGTTCCCAGGAAAAAAATTAAAAATGATGGGCAGTAGCGATCTTTAGTATTCAGTTTGGTTGTACAGAGACTTGCTACTCAGCAGCATCGGCATTACCTAGGAGCTTGCAGCGAAAGGCAGAATCTCAGGTCCCGGCTGGATTTACTTCATCAGATTCTGAATATCAATGATATACCTGGGTGATTTGTATGCCAGTGAAGTAGTGGGGATATATATGCTCAAATCAGTTTTTTGTCTCAGCAACAAACTGCCAAATGGTTCCTGAGCGCCATGAATGAGAAGTCCTGGAGGTACTGGGGGAATTTCATGTCCTAGTGTCTAAGGAATCTGGTACACAGCCCGCAGCGTGACAAGCTGCAGTAGAATGTGAATTTAGGCAGGAGTTCCTGATGAGTGAAGCTCCTTCAGGCAGCCACAGGCATTTGCCTTCTCATCCACTTGGCTCTTGCTGAGTGTTTCAAGCTGTGCATCCGTTTGGTAGCATCCATTTTCATTTGCACCATTCATGTACAGTTTGCAAGTTTGATATTTATATTGTTTTAAAAAATGTGAGGGAAAGGTTTGGAGTCAAAGTTCATTTGAAGTATCACAAAAATTTTCAACATCACATTTGTCAGTGAAACAATTCTATTATCTTGAAATGTAATTTCAATGGTTATAAACTCTTTTTTACAGTTTAATTTTTTTTTNGAGAGAGAGAGAGAGAGAGAGAGAGAATCTTAAGCAGGCTTCATGTCCAGCCCGATAGAGGGCTTGATCTCATGATTGTGAGATCATGACTTGAGCTGAAATCAAGAGTTGGATACTTAACCGGCTGAGCCACCCAGGTGCCCCTCAACTGTTACAAACTTTTGAATGATTATAAAATTGATTTAAAATTTTTTTACTACCTACTGCGTGAATGAAGTTTTTTGTCAGTGATAATTATCAAGAAGATTGTAGATACAGATCATGAATGATGTAGAGCTATTGTGATAGAAGCCTTCTGAGATGGCCCCATGATCCTCACCTCCTGGTATGCATTCCCTTCCCCTAGAGTAGATAAGAGTGGACTTATTCACTCACTACTGAGAAATAGAGTACAGCAAACAAATGAGATGTCATTTTTGATATTAGGTTTCAAAAAGACTGGCTTGCATCTTGGTCTTCCTCTCTTGCTGTCTTGTTTGTTTACTCTGAGGGAAGTTGGCTAGCCCAACTTCCTGGTTACCTGGAAAATAATTGAGGAAGGCCTCCCATCAACAGCCATTGAAGAACTGAGCCTCTCAGTCCAAAAGCTGAGAGGAACTAGCTCCTCCCAACAATAGAAACTTATGTGAGCTTATAAGTGAATCTTCCCTCAGTTGATACTTCAGATGAAACAGTAGCACTGGTTGATAGTTTGACAGGAAACTTATGAGAGATCAGAGCCAGAGATATGCAACTTTACTAAGCCCAGATTTCTGAACCCAGAAATTGTTAGATAAGTGTTTGTCGTGTTAAGTACTTGTTTGGAGGTAATTTGTTACATAGCAATAGATGAACAAATACAGAGTGCCAAATCAAGCATAAGCCTACTATAAAAGTATATTAATGACATAAATTCATTACTTAATAATTTTAAAATAATTTGAGGCTATTAAGAACTTCAATATTTAAGATTTTTCTTAATATTTTCCTTACAATAATTAGATATGAGGAGAATATAGTGATCTTTTTTTTACCAAGCTCATTTCTAAGTTATCTCTAGTTTATTAGTTATTAGCTTCTAAGGATATCATAAAGATGTACTTAATCAAAATGCATTGTAATTTAGAAAGGAGGGGCGCCTGGGTGGCTCAGTCTGTTGAGTGTCCAGCTTTGGCTTAGGTCATTATCTCATGGTTCGTGGGTTCGAGCCCCTGCAATGGGGGCTCTATGCTGACAGCTCAGAGCCTGGAGCCTGCTTTAGATTCTCTCTGAAGAGAAAGAAGTCTCCTTCTGTCCCAGCCCCTCCTCATGCTCTATCTCTCTTTCTCAAAAATAAATAAATTTTTAAAAATTTTAGAAAGGAGACTGAAGAATGGTAAAAACCTTAAAGGAGGGTGACCTTTCATTTGGGAGAGGAGTAAGATTTTAAGATCATGGAATTTCGGGTCAGACAGGCTGGTTCTATTCCGAACTTGACCTGTTTCTAGCTCAGTGGCATTGGGAAGAAACTTAACTAGTTGAGCCTTATATCCTTATATCCTTATCTGGAAAAGGGTAATAATAGTAGCACATATTTCATAGGCTGATTGTGAGGCTTATATGCAGCAAGTAAAGCGATTAGTATATATTTGCTGGCATGCAGAAAGTGTTTAATAACTATCAGTGACTTGTGTTACTGAAATCTAAAAGAAATTTAAAAATTTTCCAAACTCTTCAGCCTTCACTTATAAATTAGTTTCATATCTTAACTAACAATATTTTTCTATGTATTCATTAAAACACGTCTCCAAGCAATTTTTATTTACTAAAATCTGGTGTCCTGTTTCAATAGCACAGGGATTTGAAAGGATAAAAGCCATTTTCTTTTGTAAATACACCATAGTTAGAATGTCAACATTTCATTTCACTTTTATCCATTCATCTGAATTGATAGCTTATCGTACTTTTACTGAACCTTTCTTAAATTTTTATATCTTAACTCAATCTTTGTATTGCAGGTAAATAGAAAAAATATAGACATATTTAGAATATTGCTAAATTTGAAAAAAATAATGCTAATGTTTTCTAAAATACTATTATAATTTTCGAAGTTCTAAATGATGATCATTAGAGCTTTTTCCTTCCTCCTTCCTTTTCTTCCTGCTCCTCTGTTTTTTTCCTCTCCCTCCCTCCCCTTCTTATCTCCTTCTTTCTTTCCTTTCTTCCCTTCTTCTCTACTCACACTGAAATGATACGTTATTTAAAAAACAATAATAGGGTAAAAACAGATAAAGACATCAAGGTAAATGTTTTAAAAAGTTGAAGCAAAAGGAAGGACAGTATTACATACAGAAATATAGAGAAAAAGATTTTGCAGCAAAAGAGACATAGAATCAGTTATAAGGTTCACAACTGTCAATAATATAAAAATATAGATATAAGTTTCTGAGGAAATGCATACATTTACAATGGCACTAAAAAATAAAAGAAATTCTTTTTGAGAGACATCATAAGGGAAAATGTTAAAAATATACACCCAGGAAATAATTGCCAATTTCCTAAGGCTGCTTGTTATAGCATCTGTTAGGGGTTAAACTGTGTCCCCTCCAAAATTCATATGTTGAAATTCTAGCCCCCAGCATACACCTCAGAATGTGACTTTATATGGAAATAGGGTTGTTGCAGATGTAATTGGTTAAGGAGAGGTCATAGGGGGTGGACCCCTAATATAATATCATCAGTGTTCTTATAAAAAGGGAAAGTCTAGACACAGGCGTGCATACAGGGAGAATCCATCTGAATGTGAAACATCTATAAGCCAGGGAGAGAGGCCTGGAACAGATGGTTCACTCACCAAAGGAACCAAGTCTGCTGATACCTTGATTTTAGACAATCTTTATTGTTTACGTGGCTTAGTGTGTAGTATTATGCTATGACAGCCCTAGAAAACTAATATAGCCCCCCTTAGCTATACATTAAAAACAACATCAAAACTAAACATTATAGAGGGAATTGTAGAAAGTGGTCTAAAATGAAATATCTTTTATTGTTATGTACTTACATATGCATGCTTTTAACAAGCATGTATGAAGGTCTGGTATGTGCCAAAGGGTATTGCACATAGAGAATTTCACAGGGTGATATATTCCCCTGTGATTATTCCATTAATCTCCAAGTGTTTGGTCTAAGTCAGAGCAATCTTGTTCTCCTCAATGAGGATTGGATCGACAACCAAAATAAGACCCAATGGAACTTGATGGAAAAATCTGAGGTTTCACATGTTTCCTCTCTTAAGGAGACATAGAAAGAAATCATCCTCTTAATTCCCTCATTTACACATTTTCTTTCTTATCTCAATATGTTACCTGGCAGGAATTGAATCTATTTGATTCAACTCACTATTTTGATTCACTCACTCCTAAGAGAGGAGTGAGTCTGAAGACAAAGCAAATTTACTGAAGATGGTAGATCAGAGGGATGAAAATCACCTGGGTCCTGAATTATTTGAGCCATTAAATCAATCCATGCTGGAGTCTGTCCCATTTTTAGACTTCTTTGTGGAATTTCCTTCTTATTTCAGATACATCAAGTTTGGTTTTCTGTTACTTATAATCAAAGCATTTAAATAGACAAATTGTTGAAGATACAGTCCATTCCTAGTATTTGGGAATACTAGGAATACAAAGTATTCCTAATATTAAAGCTCTTCATTAGCTTTCTATTGCCACTCCTTCTGGCATGTAGTAGGAGTGCATTTCTTTACTACACCTAATCACCCTCATTGTAACTTGGTGTGGACACATGACATGTCTTGACCAATGAGATGTTAGGAGAAGAGATGTTTTAGGAGAAAGTTTTAGGAGAAAGAGTTTAGAACCACAGTGTGATTCACTATTTTCTTTTTTCCTCTGCTACAGACATAAGAAACATGGATTAGCCATGGCTACTCTGTTGGCCTGAGTCCCAAAGAGAGAATGATGAAGAGCAGATCCCCAGCCAACCCATTAAGGACCCATAATGAGAGTGACAAACAAATGTTTGTTGCTTTAACCCCTCATATATTATCATTGTTTCCTGTGACAGAATCCAGCCCATGCTATAAGGAATTAATATATTTCATTATTTATTTGGTTATTTGGTTATTATCAGTCTCTGACATTGGATTAGAAGTACTATCAGGGGAAGGATTATGTATGTTTTGCTCCACATGCAACAACTTGTACTCAGCATGGTGCATGACATATAGCAGATTTTCAGTAAATTTTTGTTGATGAGATGAATCTAATAAGAGACAGAATCTAACCTAATTTGAGCACGTTACCTGTTTCCACTATTCTTAAACCAACTCATATACCACCCCAAAATTTCCCAACCTACTAAATAGATTTTGGTTATACAGAGAAGACACTGTCTTAGAAGTCTCTGTAGAGTCTTAGAAATCTATATGTATATATTTGCATAGGAGAGAAGCCTTCATCACAAGAAAGGGTAGAGCCAGTGCTAGCTATACTGTAAATACATTGACAGAGGACATGGACTGGATGACACTTTGAAAACAACTAAAGTAAAACAGCTTTGGAGATTTATGAATGGGAAGATGAAAGGAAATAAAGTGAAAGCTGAAGAGAGTATTTTGAAGTAGATGATTAACAAAAGAAAATCTATTGAAAACAGGCTTTATACTACACAAAGCAAAAATGGAATTCATTTAAAAAGAAAAGAAACCCTAAATGTCAAAATAAAAGATGGCCCAAGGCAATAGGTGTGGCATTTGGAAGCAGGAGATATGAGGCTGGATGGGGCTCCAGTGGGCATTCTGGGGAGTGCCTGAGCTCCAGTAGGGGTTGAGGCATTCCTGTGTTCTGGAAGATTGACTGAAGATGGGCTAAGATGAGGGTGGTTAGGGTAAACTACCTTTGGGTGAATGGGGTGTTGTTTTTGCCATCCGACCTGCTGTCAGCACTGTTAGGAGAATTAACAGTAATGGCAATTGTAAATGGAGGTAATTTAGTAGAAGGCAAAAGTACTGAAGTGTCAGTGTGGAAATCAAGAGCAAATGGCACCATGGGCAGAACCACAGGCACTTGTCAAAGCAAGCTGCCAAATGCGCATCCTGTTTTTCCAAGCTAAGCTTTGTCTTCATGGTCTTATATGAGGGATCAGTAAGAGTTATTGTCACCTTGGTGAATGCAGCAGAGCCTGGAGGTGCATAGAAATTTAAAGTTACTGAGATGATTGGAAAAGGATATGTCAAATATGTGTTAACGAAAAAGAAAAAAGAAGTTTTCCAGCATTCTTGTGGGAGGGAAGAAGGATAAACTGAGGGTCCTGGGGTGGGGGCGGGGGAGAATAACAGAAGATGATTCTGACAACTGTGGCTTAGGGTCCCAGAAGGAAAAGAAAAGAATGTCAGTAATTACTGTATGAGAAACGGTATCACAGCATGATTGAGAGAAGAAAAGGGAGGGAAGTATAAGAGTGAATAGCTAAGCACCAGGCAGGTGAGGTCAACAGGCTGATAATGGGGACTGTAGAAATCTAAAAACTTACCCATGATGACATAGTGAGTAATAGACCCCTCTCTGCTTTTGTTTAGTCTTTATCTATTTAACATACATATTTACTGATTAGTTTACATTATGGATTTCTTCTTTTATTATTAATATTACTATAACTGATAATAATAGTTGTTGAGTCATTACTGTATTCAAGGTGTCTTTCTGAATATTTCACATGTTTTTTAAGTTCATGTATTTATTTTGAGGGAGAAGGAGCACAAGGGAGAGCAGGGGCGGGGTGCGGGGCAGAGGGAGGGAGAGAGAGAGAATCCCAAGAAGGCTTTGCACCCTCAGTGCATAGAGCACCATCAGCACGGACCTCGAGGCAGGGCTGGAACTCACAAACGGTGAGATCACGACCTGAGCTGAAACCAAGAGCCAGCCGCTTAACCAACAGAGCCACTTGGGTGCCACAGTACTTCACATGTTATTTTTTACGTGTTATTTCATTTCATTTTTACAACAATCTCATGAGATTTGTATGTCCATGATCACACAGCTGGTAAAGGGGTTTTGTAAAATTCTCAATTTGGATGTGATACCTATAACATTGCCAACTGCCTTCAGTGTTTGACTTTGACCTTGGCTTAGTCTAGCGGTGTAACTTTGGACAAATTACTTTGACTTTTGAAGTCTTAGTTTCCTCATCAATCAGAGATAGTTTAAAATGCCGTGGAGGATATATATGAAATTGTTTTGCAGATAATATGCAAACGTTAGTTCCCACTATTACCATGATTATTCTGTGTTTTCATTAGAAAAGCAAGGATCAGGGCACCTGGGTGGCTCCATCGGTTAAGCCTATGACTCTTGATTTTGGCTCAGGTCATGATCTCAATGTTCAGGAATTCCAGCCCCATGTCAGCAAAGCCCTCACTATCATGATTAGTAATTCTGATTTAGAATCATGAGAGGTGTTTCAGGGTTCTATTAGAGGAGCAGAACAATAGTGATTTATTATAAGGGCTTGGCCTTATGCAATCATGGGACCTGGTTAAACAGTTTATGCACCAGTATGTCTCTTACCCGTTTCAGGGGCGGCAGCCTGAGGTGACTGGTGTTAATGATGGGGGATGGAGATGGGTATGAGGTATGTGGGGACAGTTACTGAAACCTAAGAAGATGACCTGGAAGGTATGATGGCAGGAACCTACCTCTGTTGCTCACCAACAGCCAGCCTCCAGTTTCGAGACCTAGTATGAGTTACCACGGAACTGTACATGAACCTAGTAAGGATCCGGAGAAGCTTCAGGAGGAGAGCCAATCGGAACAGGTGAGCCGCAGTTTTGGCTGGGGCTCAGCAAGGTGAGCCAGCACACCTGCTAGTGAACTGTAACAGTGCTGGACCCAACATGCGCCTTTCAGATGTAAACACAGATGCTTGGTATTTCAACCTTTTTGATCTCCGCCCATTTCTCTCTGTTGACAAACCCCAACTCTGAAAATCCAGCAATGAGGATTCTGGAAATTGTAGTCTCAGCTTAGCTAAATTGGCACAATACAAAGTTCCCACAATGGACTTAGAGCAAAGGTTGGAAAATCAAATGCCTGCAAAGGTCAGATAATTAAAATTAATAAATGAAGCAGGTTGTATTTAAGAAAGAAAGCACATGCCCCATCTAAAGGGGGGCAGATCATTTGTGGTGTGGGGACTGCAGTGATCAAGGTTTTTCGTGTTGCTTGGTGGAAATTCTGTGTGTTTGGGGAAAATTGACCTCTTGCACATGCATACAGTCTTTTTCCTCTCATTATTTGTGATATTTGTTTTTTATCTTTCTTTTTGCTAATTTTTATATATAGGAGTTTTGATTTTTTTGGGTCAACTGTATTAATATTTTCTTGTATGGTTTATGGTTTTGTGTCATACTTGGAATGACTTCTCTACTCCCAGATTAAAAAAATAATAATTCTAAGTTCTTTTCTTCAAATGGTGAAGGGAGTTGATAATATAAGCTTCAGCCATATTAGACTTATTGAGTTTATTGAAGCTTTTTGAGCACAATATTGTCAGACATTTTTTTTTAATATTTTTATTTATTTCTAGGAGACAGAGAGAGACAGCGTGAGCAGGGGAGGGTCAGAGAGAGAGGGAGTCACAGACTGAAACAGGCTCCAGGCTCTGAGCTGGCAGTCAGCAGAGAGCCCGACGCGGGGCTCGAACCCACGAACCGCGAGATCATGACCTAAGCGAAAGTCGGACGCTTAACCGACTAAGCCACCCAGGCGCCCCAAGTCAGACATTTTTTAAAAGAAAAATTGGGATATAGATTTTAATGTGAAGTGTTCCAATTGTTAAATACTGGCAACTAGTCCAAATCCCTTTTTGAAACTAAGATATACAAACTTGTGTGCTTACTTCTAGTGCACACCCCTTATCATTCTCTTAGCGTTTGTTAAGTACTTTCTGTGTGTGGGCCTGAGCTTGTGACCAGGCCTTCAGAGATGAAAAAATCTGATTTTTCGTCTAATAAATAGATGGGCAGATTATTAAACAAATATTTACCAGGTGATAGATTTATACAGCACTACAGAAGAAGAGCAGGCTACAGTGGAGGTCAGGGAAGGCTTCACATATGAGTCAATATTTGAGGTTCATCTTTCAGGGAAGCAGGATGGAAAAAGAATAAAGGAATTTCAAGCATTGAGTATAAGACAAATGTTTTGAAGTGTTTTATGTATTCAGAGCTTCTCTTATTTTTTAAGAGCTTTTCTTTGTTTTTTAAGTTTGGTATTTACCTTCAGAAACCCTCCATGAAGTTGCAGAGAGTAAAATAGTGTTGATGGGACTATACAACAGAAATAGGATTTCAGATCCATTAGAAATCCATAACCCTTCTTTTTCACATTGCTGACTTCTTAGATGATTCTATAGTAGAGGCTGCCTTGCTCAATAAAATGCAAATCTCTGTGGGAAAGAGAGCACCATGAAACTGACTGACTTAAGTAACACTCCCCCCTGAATGAGTTTATGAAGTCCTTTCTTGAGAATAGATTTAGGTAGAACTAGGGAAAAGACTATGAGAACCTCGAGTGCCCAACCACAGGAAAAGAAGACTAGCGTAGAATGTATCCATGAGTGTGAGGAAAAGAACAAATCTTAAAAACAGATTCCATTACCTTCTTGAAATGGTCATAAGTATGAAGCTTTTTCTCAAAAGTAGAATATAGACTAAGCTAGTCTTTGCTTAGGATTCTTTCTACCAATGTTCCTGGGTTGCTTCAACATGGTTGTCTCAATCTGTGGTCAGCGTGGGTTCATTGCCTCCTAACCTATTTCAAGGTCAAAGACTTTCCATGCCCTCAATCTTTTCCCAGATAGGGAGACAAGCCAACTAGTAAATATATGTGCTCAATGCTTACGGCTGCTTTGCTTCTCGTTAAGTCCATAGATTTTGCCAGATGAACCCTTCTCCTTCCAGCACACCTTGACCATAGAGAATCTTACCAATGCCTGGAAAATGGCTATAACATGTTTTGTCATCAGAGGAATACAGAAATTGGAAAATTTGATCAAAAACATTTGTGTGTCCTGGTCTTGTTTAAAGAACTGTCACATATGTTTTAGGTGGTTGATATAAGGCATATAGTCTATGAACCAAAAAATTGGACTTTTATTTTGACACCTTTTTTATTGCCAGAATCAGATTTTTAAAGAGATATTACCTGGCAATCAAGGTCTTACCCATGATTAAGTTTGTCCAAATGCTTATGGGGGTTCTTAAAAGTGAAACTGTAGGAAAATCTTGCTGTTCCTAAAATTTCTTCTAATGTTTTACTAACTAGCTGAATCCTAGAGTCAAGAGTGATGTTAGATTGAGCCCTAGTTCTGCCAAACTCCATTTATATGGCCTTGGGTAATGTACTCTTTCACAATCTGTTTTTTCATCTATGAAATAGGAGTGTTAATTATTTCTCTTGATAGTATTGTGTGAGGGAAAATCAGGTAAGAATATAAAACACCTGATAGAATTTCTGGTGCATAATAATCTAACCACATGTTATCTATTGTGGTTAACATAAAAGGCTCTCCCAAAACCTTGTTTCTTTCAGGTCTACAAGGTAGGGGAGGAGTTGTCATTGCCATTTTTAATGTTTTGAATAAAAAAAAGAAATAGTTGTTAAAGGGTCTGTCAAATATTGCATCCCAAATTAATGGCAGAGCCTAGACTCAAACTTCTCTCTTTGAACTCCAGATCATCTCACTACATCACTGCACCAACTTGACTATGAACACCAAAGCTTCAACTTAGGGGTGAATTTCAAAACATTTATTAACAGAGAAGGGGTTCAGGGTATGGATTTTCACTAAAAGATATAGAAGTATTTCACAATTTAAACTATTGTGACATGGTTGTTAAAATATGGGGGCCATCTAAATATCAGCTATATTTGTACCATTTCATGAGATGAAGGACTTTAGGAATTTTAGATTGGTTGCAGTTTCAAAATCTCTGGGTCTTTGGCTCTGTTTAGTAAATAGTTAATCTTAAGAAGATGACCTTTAGTTCCAGTGTATTATTGGAAAATGGAGAATAATACAAAACCAGAAGATTCTTTTTAGTTGTTTGTTAAATTTGTCCCATAAGATTCATATTCAAACTATTATTCTGTCAAACTCTAAGGTGCCAAACTGCAAGTAGGCATCTATGTATTTTATACATCTTAAAGCAGAATATATTTGTGGAAGGTTATCAACAACCTTTAAACTTCTCTGAATCACATATGTTTGGATAGTTGCTGTTTCATCATTTCCAGTTTTATAGTAAATTTTACAATATTTAGCCCTTAGCTGAAATGAGATGGCTAATGTTTTTGTTATGGCCAAAATAGGCTTGTGCTGCTAACAGAGGTACTGGATAGGGATTCTGGAAGAAATCCAGAAAGAGAAATAGAGAAGGCTACCCATGTTGGTATTAAAAATGGTCAAAATTTAATATGGCCCTTCCATATTATCATTAACCCAAGAGATAGGATTCCTTATCTTTCCTTTCTGTATGTACTACAAGCAAACCTTCTTTGGTATGGTCCCCTGCCAGTCCCTTCTTTCTCTGATATTGTGATTTATAATAGAGCATATATATTTGGTCCCCATATTTGGCACAGAGCTCCTAAATCCCTTAGAATTTCCTAAATGATGAGAGCAACAAAGGTGTCTTGGTATTCGTAACAAATTAAAAAAATATATATACCTGAGTACATGTTAATAAGATTACTTTTAGAAAGCACCTAAGGATGAGAGTTTGTTGACAGCAGAGCCAACCCTGTGATTAGTGGGTGGAAGTTCCAGTTCCACTTTCCTGATCTCTAGGAAGGAGAGAAGGGCTGGAGTTTGACCCAGTTGCCAATGGCTGATGATTTATTCAGTCAGACATACATAATAAAGCCTCCATAAAACCCAAAAGGGTGGGGTTGGGAGAGCTTCTGGGTTGGTGAGCATGTGGAAGTGAAAGGGAGTGATACATTCAGAGAAGACCTAGAAGCTCCAAGCTCCTACCCTCATACATTACCCTATTCACCCAGCTGTTCATCTGTATCCTTTATAATACTCTTTACAATACACTGGTAAATATAGGTAAACATTTTTCTGAATTCTATGAGCTCCTGTAACTAATTAATCCAACCCAAGTAGGGAGTCATGGGAACCTTCAATTTTTTAATTTTAATTATTCGACTGTTGCAGGCACTTGACTTTTACACCTTTTCAATAAGTCCATTGTGGGAACTTTGTACTGTATCAATTTAGCTAAGCTGGGACTGCACTTTCCAGAATCCCCAATAATTGTGTGTTCAATAAATATATGAACCAAGTTTAAAGAAACTCCTCTCAAAACCCCCATAATAGGCACTTCATAAATCTCAGACTCTTACAAGGGATGAAATTGAAATGAGGTTAAGTGATTTGCCCATTGTTAAATTCTAAACTCCATCAAAGTCAAGAGCACAGTCCAAATTCCTGACTAATATGGCTGTCATCGTCATACCACACCATGTAGTGGATCCCAGTGAAAGGGAAAATGAAACCAGTGACCAGCCATTGCCTCATGAAATTAGCTCAGCAGCTGCCCAGTATCAAAGAGGCATAAATTTAAGCCAGTCTTTTCATCTATACTTCATGCTGGATAGGGGTCATTTGAAAGTCCAGTTCTTCTTTAAAACCCTGCCCAGGAAAAATTGAGATATTCCTAATTTTTATTTCACTGTGTATTTCCATAGTGTATTAGCCAGTGTTCACTAAGTTATGCTGAAAAAACAAATTACTCCACAATTGCAGTGTTCATAAAAAATTTTATTTCTTGCTTGCCTTGTTAATTTATATATATGCTAACATTCCACTTTTCATATTAGTTAAAGCTCAGAGCTTCTCAAACTCTAATGTTCACACAAATCACCTGTGAATTTTGGTAGACTGTAGATCCTGATTAACATGGTCTTGGATGGTGAGATCTGAAAATCTGCAGTTCCTACACATTCCCAGGTTATGATGCTGTTGCTGGTCCACCTTTGAGCAAGAACAATATAATTCTTAATATTTCCTTTCTCAGCTCTGAACTCCTTAATTATAGGTCCTATAATTAACTCTATCTGAACTTCTAGAATCCTATATACATGTGAACATGCAAAACATTTTAAATGTGTTGACCCCACCCTTATCTAATTTTTATTTTCAAAAAGTTTGAACAGAACTACCAGAAACTACTTTCCAAGTTGATATCAATACAATTCCCACACTTCATTCAAACTAAACTTTGGCTTTTCATTTTTGATTCAGAAAGTCTGGAAAACAATTCTTGGAAGGAGCCCTAAACCTTTTCCTAGTTTTAGCTGAGTAAAGTAGATCAAAACAAATTGTCAATTATCATGAAAGCACAGATTGAAACACCAGCCTGAGGCAGGGACTGTGGAGTGGATTTGTCCAACGAAGGCTTCCCAAGTAAGACACAATGTGGCTGGGGTTTGAAGGATGATAAATAATTATCAGAGAAGATTAAGAAAAAGAAAATGGATCCTAAAAGGGAGAGCAGAGCTAGGCAGGCACACAGTGGGTGTACACTGAGTTCTGAGAACTTCTGAATCGTTTAGTTATGTTTGGTGGTAAGGGAGGGTGTCTTTCAGGAATAGAAGAAGAATCAAACAAAGGGATGTGAACAAATTGTGTCCTTGAATTCCATGCTAGGCTATTTGTCATGATGGGAAGCCATATTTAAATTATGTGTGGATGAAGAATAAGAAAATCGGGTCTTTATTTTAGAAAGATCACTCTGGTTGCCGTGTGGTAGATGGATTGGACACAGGCAAAGAGAAAGAGGACATGTTTGTGAAATTTTCAGATGACATAAAGCTGGGTGGAGTAGTTACAATAATAGATGACAGGAGCTAAATTCATAATGATTTCACCATATTTGGAGATTGGATACAACCAATAGGATGAAATTCAATAGGAAAAAATGATAAAGTTCTCCATTTGTGTTTTTGAAAAAATAGTTGAGACCATATAAGAAGGAGGCAAACAATTTTGACAAAATTCCCTAAAACTTGTGGGGGTGGATGTGGTCATGAATTGGTTGACCACAAGTTAAGTCTGTGCCAACAGTGTACTAAAGACCTGAGTCTTTGCCTTTATGGATAGAAACGAAATGTCTGGCTCCTGGGAAGTAATTCTGTCTCTTGTCAGACAACCTTGTTTCATCTGTGCCTTTTCCCACCTTCTACTTTACCATTTTATCAAAAACCAAATCTATTAGTCTCTGATGCTGTAAGGACCAGCACATGTTTACACCAGGAGTGGATGTCTGGATGAATGGAAGTTTTCCCCTTTTCAAGCTTTCAAGATTTTCAAAATGCATTTTAGATTTTTTATTGTTTAGTTATTTAATTATTTTCTTGCTGTTGTCTGCCGCCACTGAGAAGACAACAGAGAACCTCTTGAAGTATTTTCCATTCCTTCTTGTGTTCCAAGTCCCTACTACAGTGCCTGACACAGTCCAGGCATTTAATACTAATGAGGGAATGAATGAATGAATGAATGAGAAGTTAAACAGAACATTAATGTGAATACTAATGAGGGAATGAATGACTGACTGACTGACTGAATGAATGAATGAATGAAAAAAGTTAGAACATTAATGTGAATACTAATGAGGGAATGAATGAATGACTTACTGAATGAATGAATGAATGAAAAAAGTTAGAACATTAATGTGAAAGAGCCGTAGGGGCACATGTAGGTATGCATTCCACATAAGAGTATAAAGGGTGGTTGTAACATGTATTAAAAAGAAAATATACAATCCTGTGATTGTCTTCTCTGAGAAGTAAATAGTCCTTTAGCAACACTTTGGTTTTTTCTACAACCCCAAATCCTATGTGCACAGCTAGCAAAAATTTCCCTATTGAGCTCCCTTGCAGCCTCAGCTCTGGACACTCCCTCCTTGTGATCTGTGAGGGATTTGTGTCCCTCCCTGAGGATTGTTCCCTGGGAGAAGCCACCAAACAATGCCTTGGGAGTCCATTCTTCTGGCGTAATAGCAGCTGGGCATCAGATGTCAGAGTCCCAGGATGGATAAACATGCAGTCTCTGTCTCTTCAGGTTAGAAAGCTATGAGTAGCCTATCTGGCAGCCAGAATTGGGGACTATAAACCAAGAACACATGATAAAACCTCTGGTTAAGGGACAAGCCCTGGGCTCCATCCTATGAGTCAGTGGTGTGGGTTCTGAAAGTCCTTTCCCATGTAGTTTCCAGTGCAGGACCAAAGAAGCATGGAATTTTCTGCTCTCCAGTGAGAGGCAGCCATTTCTAGATTTTGCCATCCTGCCTGAAGAGTATGTCATCACCAGTCAGTTTATTGTCCTACATTCACTTGATAACACAAAATGAAATAGTGGAAGCTAACTACATTTTATGTGACATTTTAAAGGGTATGCAAGCAGAATTATACCATAGTCAAGCAAGGGTTATGCTCCTAGCGGACATGCAAAGGATTCCCATAGTACCGAGGGCTGGTATGAAATTCCTTAATGTTTAAAATGATAGTTACCCTCTGTTTCACTGAATGTATTGACAGTAAGAGTGTCCTTTGCCTTATTTTGCATAAAGGAATAAGAGGCAGCTCTCAGCTCTTATAATAAGTCAAGCCCACAGCCACAATTACACCAGGAAGGGTTTACTTTCTCCTCTAAGAAGGGTTAGAAATATCTAGAACTACATTCTGGCAAGAAATAGTCACAACGTATATTCCATATGCCCTGAAACTGGAAAAGTCAACTAGTGAATTTGTTTTTATTTTTATTTTTCCACTTGGCCTCAATGTCTTTATTTTTTATAGCCTGTTTCTGCTAATCAGAAGAGTAGGACAACTGATCTCAGTTACTATTGTTGTTAATAGTAGTGTTATAATAGTAGCAGTAGAAATAACTCCTTTTGTTGGATAGTTATTCTGTGTAGGCAGTTGTGCTATGGGCCTTATGTAATAATAGTTTCACTTAATTTCATAAAAATCTTACACTTAGGGGCACCTAGGTGGCTCAGTCATTTGAGCGTCTGACTTCAGCTCAGGTCATGATCTCACAGTTCATAAGTTCAATCCCCGTGTCAGGCTCTGTGCTGACCACTCAGAACCTGGAGCCTACTTCGGATCCTGTGTCTCCCTCTCTCTCTCTCTCTCTTTGCCCTTCCCCTACTCATGCTCTGTCTCTCTTTCTCTCAAAAATAAATAAAAACATAAAAAAACAAATCTTACACTTAGAATCTGACCTATTCATGGTCAGGATTACATCACCGTAGCATAGCAGCTCAGTATAAATCAATAAGCCTTTCCTAACAGCATGTCCAATAGTAGCATGGCAACAAGAATTCCAAATAATGGGTTATGCTCACATTTACGTATTGATGACATACTGGTTTTGAGTCATCTGTATTTTCTTTAAAAGGACTATGTCACACAATTGTCTGCTGGTACTCAGCCCCAGAGTAACTTTTCTTTATTTCCCTTTGTACTAATGGGGCTCAAAGCCTGAAAGCTACATTTCCTAGATTCCCTTGCCAAGTGGGTATCAATAGGCCCAGTTTGCCTAGGACTGAAGATTTCCAGAGATGTGGGATTTTCCGTGTTAAAAGTTTCCTTGAAAGGTCCGTGGCAAATGGCAATGGTTTGGTCACTTTACTTGACACTGTATTTCTGTTAGGCTGGTGGTAAGCCCTTGTAGGGGATTAGAAGACCTTAGAAGAGTAGATGCCATTTCTACTACTGGTACCAACATTAACTTGTGTGTAGACTCCTGGTCTCCTGATTAGCAGCAGGAGTGTTACTGTTGTTGGCAATGCCATTTCCTACAATCTGTAGTGAAGGCAGAGGCTCTGTAGTTACAGACACATGGTTAACATTTAACTTTCTTCTTTTATTTCTTAGCCCTTCCAATATTTTATAAATAAACCCCTGTATTAAATTCTTCTCTGCCTGAAATACCTATAGCAGTCTCCTTGATTGAACATTGACCGATAGTCCCATTGAAAGATTGCTCCTGGATAAAGGGAAAGACAAAAGTTAATAGAAAAGTGAAGTGCTAATCAGAGGCACTGCAGTCCAAGTAAATAGATTCTTCCAAGATGGCAGAAGCTCAGAAAATAGGAATGATGTAACTTGGAGAATGTATGAACAACCAGGTTACCAGTGCTGTAGCAGCAATATATTCTAAAACTTTCTAGGTCTCTATGAAATAAGTTTTGGATATTCTTCTAAGATTGACCCATGAATTAGGATAGTTGGCTCCCATTAGCAATTAGAACTGTGAGGAGAAAAGGAAAATAAGATTGATTTTACATCTCTTCTTCTTCCTCATTTTAGATAGCACTTCCTCTGATTAGGTAGATTGCCTTTGGAATTGCTCCCTGGAAGTATCCGTAGCATAGTACTTCATCACAGAGAGTAATATTTTGACTACATGGCTGTATCCAATATTGAATTGTAAACTACTTAAGAATGTAATGTTACATCTTCATGCCTGACATACAGTATGATATTCAATGTGTTCCTTATGCAGAGTGAAATTCCAAACTCTTACCCAAGGTCCCCATGGTGTGAATTCTTGCCACTGTTCTAAACTCATAGGCTATTTTTTCCTTTAATCACTTTTCTTCAGCTATACTGGTCTCCCTGGTATTCCTCGGCCATGCCAGGCTTGCTTCTGTTTCATGGTCTTTGCACTTATTTTGTTTTGTTTTTTTAATCTGCCTAAAATACTTTTAAGCCACATGTCTACATGATTTGCTCCTTACTTCCTTCTGATCTCTGCACAAATGATATCTTTGCAATAAAGTTTTCCCTGACCACCCAAAATAAAAACTAATAAACTAACTAACTAACTAACTAACTCAACAACAAAACTTGCCCTCTAGCACTTCTTGTTCCTCCTGAGCTGTTAAATTTTTCTCCATAGTACCTTTCAGCACTGGACAGAATATATATTTACCTGTTAGTTATTATTGTTTTAAATAACATGTATTCTGGCTCTTAATGATAAATAGGAGATAATTTGTAGATAATAAGTTATAGGTAAAGTAGATGTGTGGAAAGTTTTTGACACAGAGATTGTTTTTAGGAAAATAATTTTACCATGATGTGCAAAAAGGATTTTCTATAGTGGTATGGGAAATAAATTTTCGGGCAGGCTATTCTACTTAATAGAGACACAAAGTAAAAAAGGACCTTGAAAATCATTGAAAGTAGTCATTCTAGAAGACTAGATGAGGATCTTAAAATTCTTTGGGTCATCAGGTCTGAGAAATTGTAAGTCATCTTGAAACTACTGACAACGGTATCATCAGAAAGACAAATTGGGACATAACTAGGGTCACTGAGAGTAACATCATTCACTTGTACGTGTTAGGTTATATTTCTCCGTGTGTGTGTGTGTGTGTGTGTGTGTCTAAAAGAAAATGTAGCTATATTCCAAAAAGATGAAGGAAGTTTAAGAGCAGGTAAGGGTAGAGAGCATAGGTATATCAGTTTGCATCAAAAGAAGGTATTTTAACAAAAAACTCCAGCATATGATTGTCTGGGTGCCAGCAGGTATCTGGGTCAGATAAGCATCTCTGCTCCGTGAAATCATCCAGGGGCTCAGATTTCTTCATTCATTCTTCTTAATCATCCTCTATGATACTGTCCTTATCTACACGATTGAAACTGGCTCACCATCATTTGCATGGACTAGTCCAAGTGAAATAAGAAGTAGAGGAAATAAGAGGACAGCGATTTCCTTTTCAGGAAGTGATGCACAAGTTGCCTGTATCACTTGTGCTCACTTTCCATTGATGAACACTTAGTCATATGTCCACACAAAACTGCAAAAAAGACTGGCCAATAGGCTCTCTGGCTGGGAGACATGTTATCTTTAGAAATCTTGTTCTCTGCAACTGTAGGGAAGGTGGTCAGGGCTCTTGTTTCTTTAAGAGCTGCCTTTCTGGATGCTGTGTTCCAGATTAAATTCTTTTCAAGAGAGCCAAGGCCTACGGATTCAGGAGAAGACAGCTGTGGGCGGGCACTGTGCTAGAGCCTGAGACAGGGTAACAGATAGAGAAACAGGCCAGCACTGTGTCTCAATACCCAGCGTCTTCAGGTTAGCTGCTTTCTACAATTGCCTTCTGCAATATCATCTGTGCTTTCTATGTTTGGAGGCACTGCTTGCTAAGATTCAAGGTCTATGCATCTGAGGAATTCATGGGGCTGTGTATAGGGTGGACATGAAGAGTACTAAATACTAAGTACTCCAGCTAGAAATAGAATTATAACTCCCTTTTACATAGGAAATATTCATATCTGAAAGAACAGTAGCCAAAAACAATGGGAAATAGAAGGGTTATGTAATATTAAGTAAGAAATTACAAATCATTAATCTGAGGAGAAAAATGAGCCAAACCAATAAATACTCTATTTATTATTTATTTACTGTCTTTAACTTGCAGCTTTTCTAAATTGGGTGATGTATTATAATAAATAAAAATCATATTAATTGTATTTATATTATTATATTCAGTGTATTATAACTTTAAATAATCCATTAATTCATCTACTATGTATGTATGTGTATATATAACATACATACATATATGTATTTTTTAAAAATGTCAGATCTACTAAAGGTAGATCTCTAGGAACTGGTTCTGCTCATTTTTGTTCAAGAAAATAAAATTCCACATGTGATTCTGTGTATGTGGGGAACATGACCACAAAGCCCTAACAAAGTTCCAAATGGATTACAGAGTTAACCATAAAACAAAATGAAATCATGGAAAATAAATTTGAGTAGTTATTAGATACCTGGTGGGACAACATTTTAAGTTATAAAGTAAAATAAAAACAAAAATCAATTGATCTAGCCATAAAATTTTTTAACTTGCAAAGAATGAAAAATAATACCATGTAAAAATTTTATGGGGCACCTGGGTGGCTCAGTTGATTAAGCATCAACTCTTGATTTTGGCTCAGGTCATGATCTCACAGTTTGTGATCTCCAGCCCCGCATCAGGCTCTGCGTTGCCAGCACAGATCCTACTTAGGATTTCCCTGTCTCCTGTCTTCTCCTTCTCTCCTCCGTGCATGTATGCTCTCTCTCTCTCTCTCAAAAATAAATAAATAAACTTTAAAAAATTTAAAAAATTAAGAATTATAAAAGTTTTGGTTACATTACACAAAATATTCATACAAATTGATTAGAATAAAAATAGGACTTCAATGATTAAATGCAAAAAATTTATAAACAAAAAGAGTATATGCAATTTAAGAATTGCATTGAAAATATGACATTCATTTTTTTTAAATATAGGCCATTTATTCACACATTACTTGAAATGCATACATTGATGCAGAAAGCATAGCATGAAATTTGGCAATTTATATCACAAATCCTATCCTCTCACCTAGTACTAAAAAGAAACATGAAGAATGAAGGTCTATCTTTTTTAGTAACAAAAATCAAAACAATGCAATTTTCCAATAATAAAAAAGTAATTCAGCAAGAAAGGGTGTGTTAACCTCATGAATATCAGTCATTAAAAATGAAAGTTATATATACCACATAACTGTATATGGTGATACTTAACATAATTTTTATATTACATATCATTTTATATAAAAATACTTAGTTAGAAAGTAGAACAGAGACTTATGTGTACAAACTGATTATGAGCTGATTATATGAAAACACAATTAGCTCTGTGTATGGACTACAGTGATAGGAGGACTCGAAAAAGAAAAAAGTACTGAGATGTTTGGACAGTACGATTGAGATAGATGTTCCTGGGGCTCCTGGGTGGCTCAGTTGGTTAAGCGGCCAACTGCAGCTCCGGTCATGATCTCGCAGTTCGTAAGTTCGAGCCCCGCGTCCGGCTTTGTGCTGACAGCTCAGGAGCCTGGAGCCTGCTTCGGATTCTGTGTCTCCTTCTCTCTCTGCCTCTCCCCTGCTCACACTCTGTCTCTCTGTTTCCCAAAAATAAAAAAACATTAAAAAATTTAAAAAAAGAGAGATAGATGTTCCTCCTTAAAATAGTTCCTTTGTATTTGTTGTAATTCTGTGGCAAAGATGGAAAAAAACCACAAAAATAACTAGAGATATGTGTTCAGTGGTGAATCTTGGGGTCTCTAATCCAAGCTACTTTTTGAAAACTTCAAAAGAAAAAATAATCTATTGAGACATATCATGAAGTTCTAATTCCAGTGCAAGGAGAGGGAACAACTCACAAGAGGAGATTGAATAAGAATGTGTTGGGACCTCATCAAGATTAAAAGCTTCTGCACAGCCAAGGAANAAAAAAAAAAAAAGAATGTGATGAATGCGTATGAAGAACGACAGGAGAATAGAGGTGCCATTCACCAGAAATAAGCCTTCTTAAAACCAAAGCCTTGGTATAGTGGTAGTTGTAATCTGTGTAGTGGCCTGATGGGACTTTTCACCTTTCATCATGCAAACCAATATCTAGGGGTATAGTCGCCGCACAAGTTCATCATTATCCACAGGACTGAACAAAATATCTCTGCTTTGAAATTCTGACTAGAAATCATACGCTACATCTGCCAGCAATTACCATGGGTGTTACTGAAGTGCACACAGCCCACTGGCCCTCGCTAACATAGTTCTCAAACAATAATGCTGGAAAAAGGCACTTTCTAAAACTTTCAAGTGATCTACAGTCTCCCATTCTCCCAGACAACTTCCATAATTGGGCTTTTTTTTTTTTTTTTTTTGTCAAGNNNNTATGTTATTTCATTTTTGGCCACTGACCAAAAGGTCATTGTTGGTGAATTTGTAGCTTTTCAATTTTACATAAAGCAACATCTGAGCAGTGATTTCCTTTTTTACTTTCGATCTTTGACACTGAGCTGCGAAATGTCATCTTTATTTACTCAGAAAAAGCAACCAATTTGGAGAAAAGAAGTGTGGTTGTGCAGTGTTTCAGTGGTTTGATTTCCTCTGCTGTGTATTAGAAGAGGCAGAGTAATCTGCATGACTGGGGGAGAAAATGCCCCTCATTAGCATGATAGCCAAAATGTCCTTGTTCATAACCAAACATGCTGTTTTACTCAGAAGAAAATATTAAAAATAGGAAAATGTAAAATCTGAAATCAGTTGCTCTAAACAATGTCCCAGGTATTGATTTCCCAAGGAACTGTCTGTGTAGTCCATAAACTGTATATTATATAACATGTATCTCAGTCAATGATGAGATCAAAACTATACTAGTTGGATGTTACAGACAGATTCATAATTTAGTTGTTCTTCCAACTCTGTTTGCCTTGGCTCATTGCACTCCGGCTGGCACATCACAAAATGTGTAACTCAAGCCCTGTTTAGCATCATGATTTGGCCAGCCCACTAAAAGCATCCTGGAGAAAATAACACTACATTAAGTGGGAGAGCCCTAAATTTCAATTTAACAATAAAGCTTGTGTTTTTCCCTTAAATGAGAGGAAGCATTTTATTATGGAAATAGCAAAGGTTTTGGAGGCAGACTTTTATAACCCCCAATTTCCTGTGAAATTTATGTAATAATACTTGCCTCATAACATTGCTTTAATAACCAATGAAATGAAATGAAACGCTTGCTTAGAATCTCAATAAGAATTTATCAGGCTCGTGACTTTGGATAAAGTACTTTACACCCCTGTGCCTCAGTTTTCTCATGTACAAAACGGGTATCATATCACTTACCTCAGAGGGCTGAGTAAGGATTCGATGACCTAATAAATGGCAAGCTGTTAGAACAGCACCTGCTAATAATAACTGCTCAATAAATGTAGTTGTTACTGCTCTTATTATTATGCACTGTCTGTGTGCTAATAAGGTATCCCACATTAAAAGAACATGCTCAGAAGAAGTGAAGGTGTTTTGCACATTTTTTTGTTTGGGGCTGGTGGGTAGATAGGAGAATAAAGCTGAGGTGGGAACTGCACAGTAGTGCGGGTGTAATAAAGAGTACCCACAAAAGTACTCACGAGAAGTATTTATAAAGTACTAATTTAGGTTTCAAATGCAAAGGATCTTGAAGACTATGTCAGGTGCTTGTGCTTTTTTTTTTTTAAAGTTAATATACTTATTTTGAGGGAGAAAGGGAGAGAGAGAGAGAGAGAACGCAGCACATAAGCAGGGGAGAGGCAGAGAAAGAAAATCCCAATCAGTCTCCACCCTGTCAGTGGGGAGCCTGATGTAGGGCTCAAGTTCATGAACCATGAGATCATGACCTGAGCCAAAATCAAGAGTTAGATACTTAACCGACTGAGCCACCCAGGTGCCCCAAGAGCTTGTGCTTTTCTATTAGGGAAGATGGAAAGCAATCACAGGCTTAACTTAGCAGGCTATCTGACCATATCCATATTTTTCAAAGATGACTAGAGGGGTTATTACATGATTAATAAAGGGAGGGTAATGAAGGAGATCCTTAGGAAATTCTTGTGGACGGGTAGGGTACTGTACAGCAGACATCAGTAACAGAAAAGAAGAAACAGCTACAGAAAACATCACGGGTAAAATCAATTGGCTTTGTTGGCTAACTGGCTGTGGAGGTTATAGGAAAGGGAAGGATGAACCTGTTTGGAGGTTGCTAATTTGTGAAAATGGTGACAAGATGGGCCCAAGATTGCAAATGTGAGCACGTGATGACTTTATGTTTATGGATTATCCAAAGGTTAATCACTGCTGTGGGGACACTGCCTAGAAATATTGCCTAGAAGGAAAGAGAAAAGGATAGAGCATGGACACTAGAAGTGTGACCAAAGGGACTAAATGACTCAGTTGGTTGTGCTTCTGACTCTTGATTTCGACTCAGGTCACGATCTCACAGTTCATAGGGTCAAACCCTGCATGGGGCTCTATGCTGACAGAGCAGAGCCTACGTGAGATTCTCTCTCTCCTCTCTCTGCCCCTCCCCAGCTCATGTGTGCACTCTCTCTCTTACTCTCTCAAAATAAATAAATACAAACTTAAAAAAAAAAAAAGCATGACTACATTTAATAAGAGGTGACAAGCCACAGCCCTGAGAAAGCAGTCAGAGTAGGAAGTAGACAGAAGGAACAGCACAGAAATCCAGAGAGGTATGCATTTCAGAAGAAACAACACACGAACAGTTACATTTTTAGGAGTATTTAACAATCACTAAAAAAAAGTTAGTCTATTCAAAATGTTTATTTAATGCTGAACACGTGCCAGTCTCTCCCTTTATTCTTTTTTTT
>NW_027527525.1:6675114-6690921 GCF_008692635.1 Crocuta crocuta | reverse complement strand
GTTTTTTTTTTGTGTTTTTGCTAGCTATGTTATTTCATTTTTGGCCACTGACCAAAAGGTCATTGTTGGTGAATTTGTAGCTTTTCAATTTTACATAAAGCAACATCTGAGCAGTGATTTCCTTTTTTACTTTCGATCTTTGACACTGAGCTGCGAAATGTCATCTTTATTTACTCAGAAAAAGCAACCAATTTGGAGAAAAGAAGTGTGGTTGTGCAGTGTTTCAGTNCTATGTTATTTCATTTTTGGCCACTGACCAAAAGGTCATTGTTGGTGAATTTGTAGCTTTTCAATTTTACATAAAGCAACATCTGAGCAGTGATTTCCTTTTTTACTTTCGATCTTTGACACTGAGCTGCGAAATGTCATCTTTATTTACTCAGAAAAAGCAACCAATTTGGAGAAAAGAAGTGTGGTTGTGCAGTGTTTCAGTGGTTTGATTTCCTCTGCTGTGTATTAGAAGAGGCAGAGTAATCTGCATGACTGGGGGAGAAAATGCCCCTCATTAGCATGATAGCCAAAATGTCCTTGTTCATAACCAAACATGCTGTTTTACTCAGAAGAAAATATTAAAAATAGGAAAATGTAAAATCTGAAATCAGTTGCTCTAAACAATGTCCCAGGTATTGATTTCCCAAGGAACTGTCTGTGTAGTCCATAAACTGTATATTATATAACATGTATCTCAGTCAATGATGAGATCAAAACTATACTAGTTGGATGTTACAGACAGATTCATAATTTAGTTGTTCTTACAAACCTGTTTGCCTTGGCTCATTGCACTCCGGCTGGCACATCACAAAATGTGTAACTCAAGCCCTGTTTAGCATCATGATTTGGCCAGCCCACTAAAAGCATCCTGGAGAAAATAACACTACATTAAGTGGGAGAGCCCTAAATTTCAATTTAACAATAAAGCTTGTGTTTTTCCCTTAAATGAGAGGAAGCATTTTATTATGGAAATAGCAAAGGTTTTGGAGGCAGACTTTTATAACCCCCAATTTCCTGTGAAATTTATGTAATAATACTTGCCTCATAACATTGCTTTAATAACCAATGAAATGAAATGAAACGCTTGCTTAGAATCTCAATAAGAATTTATCAGGCTCGTGACTTTGGATAAAGTACTTTACACCCCTGTGCCTCAGTTTTCTCATGTACAAAACGGGTATCATATCACTTACCTCAGAGGGCTGAGTAAGGATTCGATGACCTAATAAATGGCAAGCTGTTAGAACAGCACCTGCTAATAATAACTGCTCAATAAATGTAGTTGTTACTGCTCTTATTATTATGCACTGTCTGTGTGCTAATAAGGTATCCCACATTAAAAGAACATGCTCAGAAGAAGTGAAGGTGTTTTGCACATTTTTTTGTTTGGGGCTGGTGGGTAGATAGGAGAATAAAGCTGAGGTGGGAACTGCACAGTAGTGCGGGTGTAATAAAGAGTACCCACAAAAGTACTCACGAGAAGTATTTATAAAGTACTAATTTAGGTTTCAAATGCAAAGGATCTTGAAGACTATGTCAGGTGCTTGTGCTTTTTTTTTTTTAAAGTTAATATACTTATTTTGAGGGAGAAAGGGAGAGAGAGAGAGAGAGAACGCAGCACATAAGCAGGGGAGAGGCAGAGAAAGAAAATCCCAATCAGTCTCCACCCTGTCAGTGGGGAGCCTGATGTAGGGCTCAAGTTCATGAACCATGAGATCATGACCTGAGCCAAAATCAAGAGTTAGATACTTAACCGACTGAGCCACCCAGGTGCCCCAAGAGCTTGTGCTTTTCTATTAGGGAAGATGGAAAGCAATCACAGGCTTAACTTAGCAGGCTATCTGACCATATCCATATTTTTCAAAGATGACTAGAGGGGTTATTACATGATTAATAAAGGGAGGGTAATGAAGGAGATCCTTAGGAAATTCTTGTGGACGGGTAGGGTACTGTACAGCAGACATCAGTAACAGAAAAGAAGAAACAGCTACAGAAAACAACACGGGTAAAATCAATTGGCTTTGTTGGCTAACTGGCTGTGGAGGTTATAGGAAAGGGAAGGATGAACCTGTTTGGAGGTTGCTAATTTGTGAAAATGGTGACAAGATGGGCCCAAGATTGCAAATGTGAGCACGTGATGACTTTATGTTTATGGATTATCCAAAGGTTAATCACTGCTGTGGGGACACTGCCTAGAAATATTGCCTAGAAGGAAAGAGAAAAGGATAGAGCATGGACACTAGAAGTGTGACCAAAGGGACTAAATGACTCAGTTGGTTGTGCTTCTGACTCTTGATTTCGACTCAGGTCACGATCTCACAGTTCATAGGGTCAAACCCTGCATGGGGCTCTATGCTGACAGAGCAGAGCCTACGTGAGATTCTCTCTCTCCTCTCTCTGCCCCTCCCCAGCTCATGTGTGCACTCTCTCTCTTACTCTCTCAAAATAAATAAATACAAACTTAAAAAAAAAAAAAGCATGACTACATTTAATAAGAGGTGACAAGCCACAGCCCTGAGAAAGCAGTCAGAGTAGGAAGTAGACAGAAGGAACAGCACAGAAATCCAGAGAGGTATGCATTTCAGAAGAAACAACACACGAACAGTTACATTTTTAGGAGTATTTAACAATCACTAAAAAAAAGTTAGTCTATTCAAAATGTTTATTTAATGCTGAACACGTGCCAGTCTCTCCCTTTATTCTTTTTTTTTCTTCCATTGTCTTTCTCCCCATTCCTCAAACACCACACAGACTAAACTTCTTTGGATTCCTCAGTTCCCTTGCAACCGCTTCAGTTCCTGGATGGTAGGCAGATGATCCAAACATTATCAAAGGGAGGGCTAAGATAAGATGTGGTGACGTATGTGATCTGTGTCCAGGGATCCCCGCCCACAATGATTCAGAACAGAGCTCTGCTGTGTTGTATTGTGTATCTGGACAAAAACTGAAAAATTCAGTCCTGGGTCTAGAAACGTTTCTCAGTGTTGTAAGTAATTTTTATTTTTAAAATACCTGAATCACCCAGTGAATTTTTTTTCTATTTGAAAGCTGGGGGTCATGTAAATAGGATCCTCAGGAAGAGCTCCTTAATGGGCAAAAGAAACAAATTTTTCATGGTCAGCTCAATGCACAATTAATGACTTGGTTCAGTTTTATGCCTAGTGCTAATAGTTACATAATTTGTCTTTTATCCAACTTGCTTCACAATCTACCTGTTCTTTAGCTGCTTGAAATAATATAGTAAATCCACGGTAAACTATAAAATCCTATGAACCCCAAATGCCACTACGCTTTCTAATTTTGGGGTGCAAATGGAGTCACACTGACATTAATAACTCAAAAGTTCTTAACTTGTCTATTTTCACTAAACATCCTACCTTACCAGGTAGAATTTACTTATTCCTTAGCATTCAGTTAGCAGGCAGGATCTATGTAATCTTCTTTTATTCATATTTGATGTGAGCTGCTTGTCCATTGACAGTGCTTTGGATGCCCATGTGGGAATAATAATGTCCAGATTTGGGGTGCTATCTCCTGTTCATGAGCATATCAGGTCTTAGAATGTCAAGTTGGTTCTAAGTACAGGTAAGAAAAGTATCTTGTTTTTCTAATCTGTACCAAGATTTGTCAACTTGGCCCCAGATGGACATTGTTTTTGACTAGGGTCTCCAATAAAATATCTCTTCCATTTGTTGGCCAACACCCTTATAAATACTACAGAAGAAGAAATGATAGTACAAGAAGTTAGGAATGGAACATAAAATACCCCATATTCTTCCTCTTTATTATCTTTATCTTTCTATTCTTTTTCCAATGTTCCATGACCCCATGTTCAAATTCTTTCTCTTTCTGTGGTTACAAAACAGAAGTTTTATGTATTTCAGTTAACTCAAAAAATTCTCAGGGTGGGGCTCTTTATACTAGAAGTATCTATATTCCAGCAATTTGTTTAAATATCCTGTTATACTTGCAAAATATAAAAAATTTACTGTAATATGTAGATATAAATGTATCTCACTTTTACTGAGACACCAAAGGCCGAGAGAAATACAACAGGTGCTGAAAGCCATCCCATAAACTTGAGTGTTTGCCTGAAGGTTCATAACATACTAAGAGATTCCAAAACAAGTTCTGTTCAGTCTTATCCCACTATCCAACTCTAGACTGCATATGAAGAAGCAAGCAAAAGAGACTATTTTTTTAGAAGAGATTTCTTGTTTTTAATGTTTTATTTATTTCTGAGAGAGAGAGAGAGAGAGACAGCGTGAGCAGGGGAGGGTCAGAGAGAGAGGGAAGTACAGAATCTGAAACAGGCTCCAGGCTCTGAGCTGGCTGTCAGCACAGAGCCCGACGCGGGGCTTCAACCTACGAACTGTGAGATCGTGACCTGAGCCAAAGTCAGGTGCTTAACCAACTGAGCCACCCAGGCACCCCAAAAAGGACTATTTTTAAAAGCATTGCTTCTGTGCTATATTTCTTCTTTTTCCATATCCCCTAACAGGGGAGTGTATTTCTATCTTGCATTAAGCCAATGAAAAGAATTTTGAGGAGATAATTGAGGAGCGATTCATACAATTTGGGAGTTTGGTAAACTTAAATACTATGAATGAGGCTTGGAAAGTCTAAGTGTCATAAGCTATGACTGGATTGCTCTCAGAACAGCATGGGGTGCAAAATCATGAGGTTGAGAAAAACTCAACTGATTATTGTTGGCTTTGAAGATGAAAGAGAAACATGGGCAAAGGAATATAGGCACCTTCTAGAAGCTGTAAAGGACGAGAAAAAGGGTTCTCCTGTAAAGCTTCCAGAATGGATTATAGTAATGTAAAACTGTTGCTCTGGAATCTAGGCTGCAGACAAAAATTTGGTATAGAGCTATGCTAATTGCCACACTGGCAAAATGTGTTACTGAGCACTTAAAATGTGACTAGTCTGAATTGAGATGTGCTCTAAGTATAAAACACACACTGGATTTCAAAGACTTGATACAGAAAGTCAGAATGTAAAATATCTCATTATTTTAAAATGGATTATACTGCTTAGCTTGTATTAATATTTTATATATGATGGATTAAATCAAATATATTATTAGACTTAATTTCACCCCTTTCTTTTTGCTTTTTAAGTGTAGCTATTTGAAAAGTGAAATTACACATTTGACTCCCACTATGTCTCTACTGAACAGTGTTGATTTTTAAAACACCTTCTGGAAATGTACCAGTTAGGTTTTTCATTTGTTAAATCTGCAGTATTTCAAACATTTCTGTAATAAACACTTAATTCTCATAGCACTCATGTATGATGAGTAGGGCATAACTTGTCATTCCTAGTCTTTAAAATGTGAATGTTGAGGCTCGGATAAAATAAAACAACTGCAAAATCTGACATAAGCAGCAAGTGACCGAGCTAAGACAAGACAAAGTCTTGAAATATCTATCAAGCCAAGGCTTTTTTTTCCCTACTCTCCCATTCTGTGGGCAGTGGAGCCCAGTGCCTCAAAGAGTTCTCATTTTCTCTAGCAGAGTTACTTAAAGGAAGGAGCCCAGAAAACTTGAGCTCATGAGAAAGGAGGGTCTTCTATCTGTCTCAGCTCTAGAAGAGCATCCACAACACTGAACTATGTAATACAAGTTTCCCACAACTTATTAGCGATGCTCAGTTATAAAAGCACTCTGTAGTCATGTGGGCTTGAGGAGCACTGGTTTAAAAATTTAAAAGCACTGGATTTCTTTTAAGACATTTAGGATGCATTATTAATCTCTCAGAGGGAGTAGACTACAATTTCCAAAACTTATTTTCAAAGATTGTGGTGTTCTGAAAGAGGTAATTTAGAAAATCTGCCCTACAACAAAAGGAAGATTCAAGGACAGGGTTGACTGTTAGCTCCTTGCCATGTGTGAGCCAATCTCCAGCGTTGAAAGAGGATCTGAAGGAAGAAGTGGCAGCTTGTTCCCCAGCTGAGATGCATTTGCTAGCTTTGGCAACTGTCCAGGACAAAGATGGATGTTTAAAAGTGATTCTTAAACTATAGAAAATTAGAATCAGTTCAATAATTTGTTTAGCATCTTAATAAGATTGAAATACAGAGCCAGAGAACTGTTCTTTTAAGCCACAAGAACACGTTGAGTGCTTGGAAGCATTCCCTGACATTCTGGTGACATTCTAAATGAAATTCTAGTAAAATGGGAAAAGGACATTTAATGGCCAAAAGTTCAGGGAGAGATTTTGATATTTGAAACCGTTAGATTTGCCAGTATTAATGACTATCAGTTGGTAATAAGAAATATGAAATTTGTTTTCCAAAGCATCTTTTCATTAAGTGATAAAATATATGCCAACAAACACATATTAATTTCCTTTTTTATTTCCTTCAGACTAACGAAAACCAGATACAGGGACCAGAAATATCAGTAGGAAGAACAGAACAAAAATCTGTTTATTCAACAACATTTTGTGCTGGCTTCGTTTTAGATGCTAGGGATTCAGTGGTGACAAAATAAAATCTATGCTCCCAGTGGGGCTTACAGTATTGTGAAATTCATGAAATAAAAATATGACTGTATGTTTCCAAGCAATTAATTCATTCCTTAGACACTAAGAAAGTGAATGAGCACCTTTGTGTCAAACATTGTGCTAAGTATTATGGATGTGAAGAGAAAAAAGACAAAACTCCTGTCATGGAGGACTCTACAGTATAGTGCAGGCAGCACACAAGAAAACAGCTAAAGACTAACTGCGTGTCCTCTTACCCAAACCTGTTGCAGCCGCATTCTTCTGCTGCTTAGTAATTGGCCACTCCATTCATTCATCTTCCTAGACTAAATATCTAAGGATCCTTGACAACTGTCTTTCTCATCATCCACATTCAAATCCCATTGTTCTTCCATCAAAATCTATTTTAAAAATGTTCAACCACTTCTCACTATGTCCACTGTCAACATAGGCCAAGCCACCCCTATCTTTCATAATAGTTTCCTAAACTGGTCTATCAGCATCTATCTATCTATCCATCTATCTATCTATCTATCTACCTACCTACCTACCTACCTACCTACCTACCTATCATCTGCTCTCAGTGGGGCATACAGAATGTTCATAAGATATGATTTCTCTATTTAAAATCTACATTTAATCTGCCCCAAAGCATTTATAACAATCTACTATGTTTTATGTGTTCATCCATTTATTTGTGTATTGTCTGTATTCCTCCTCTTAAATGTAAATTTTTAAGAGAAGTGAGTGGGTCTACTTTTTATTTTTTTAAAAAAAGTTTATTTATCTTTGAGAAAGAGAGAGAGAGACAGAACACAAACAGGGGAAGAGCAGAGAGAGACGGAGACACAGAATGCAAAGCAGGCTCCAGGGTCTGAGCTTTCAGCACAGAGCCCAACACGGGGCTTGAACTCACCAACTGTGAGATCATGACCTGAGCCATAGTCAGACGCTTAACCAACCGAGCCACCCAGGCACCCCATGAGTGGGTCTACTTTTCATATGCAAATAATCAGGTAGTTTATCCTGTGTAGTAAATTATATAGTATGATAAATATTTATATGGTGTAAGCAACAATAGTGTCACAGATGAGAGTTTGATCAATTTTGCTTTGGGTTCAGATGGTGGAAAGATCAGGGAAAGTTTTGTAAAGGAATTATAGCTTGTTTAAGATGCTGTCCTCTGACTTCTATCTCTATGCTTTCCATATAAAAATAACCTCTAATTGATAAAATATTTCCTTATCACTTATCCTAAACAGCCTCTTATTTGAGACATCTTTCTTGATTCTTAGTTCAGATATTTAATAAAAATTTATTGAGTTCCCTTTGTATGCGGGCCCAAAGTATACAATCATAGATGAAGTAAACCTGGCCACCATGAGCATGCGGTAAGGTAGAGGCCATGAGGAGGCAAATAAAGAGGGCTATGCATTTTTGAGTCTTCTGTTTTGTTTCTCCCCTCCTTCTCATATGCATCCTGCTATCAGCTTAAACTTTTGTGCTTCTCTAGTACTTTTGCATCCCCCGTTTCCAGCAAAAGTCCATCATTTTTATGTAAGTAGATTTTTAGTTTAAAATGTAGCTACATCGTACAATCCTGCTCAGTTCAATCTATTTCAGTTTCTCATGCTGAGGATCACAAATCTATTGGTTCTGTTGTCTGGTTCTTAGGCCCCACTAACAATAGGTTGGAGCTGGCACCATTTTGCTTTGCTAACAAGTTGTGTGGTGCAATGTCCCCATGATGGCCTGTGACAATAATTATGGTTGCAAAACAATACTAGAGGGGAAGGGCAGGTAACATAAGTGAATGAAGTAAGCTGGCTGTGTTATGAAAAAGAAGTTGGAACTGTAGTGAAGTGGAGAACCTGCACTCAGTGACCGCAGATTTAGGAACTATTGTTGCCGCTTGTATAATGTGCAGAAGGGAACATCTTTTCCCCTTTCTCTAGGTGGGATGACCTCCTGGTCTCTCTCCATGCTCTCATCCACTCCTACCCGGAGATAAATGACTGATCAAGTTATTTGGAGGAACACCTGGACTTCATAGCCCAGCTTCTCTCTTGCTTTTTCTCTCTGGCATTTGTCCATGTGAGAAGGTGCATACCTTAGTGTGCTCCTGCGTGTGGTGTTACGGAGTCAGGTCCCCACATGAGAAGTCCAGCAGTAGTCCAGTGAATAAGCCTGGCTTTTTCTGTAGTTTGATAATAAGAAGGCCATTATTTCTGCTTGCCTAAGGCATGTCTTTCATCTTAGACTTTGTCAGCAGTAAATGAGATGTTTTGATCGTCACCTGCCTTAATCTTTTTTCTCTCATTTTTTAATTTACTCATAAATGCAAATGAAAAAAGGAGTAGTGTGACTTATTGGGTAATCACAAATCATGTGATTAATGTTGTTTGACTTTCTAATTTAAAAAAATTTTTAATTAAAAAAAAAATTAGGTAGGCTTCATGCCCAGCACAGAGCCCAACGTGAGGCTTGAACTCACAACCTTGAGATCAAGGCCTGAGATGAGATCAAGAGTCAGACATTTGATTGACTGAGCCACTCAATCACCCCGATTTTCTAATTTTTAAACAGAAACCAGGAGTTAATATATTTTGTATGAAAAACTCCTGATTCTGCAATGTTGGTAAAGAACTCACATATATATATATTATTAAATGTTATTATTTTTTTTTATTTTGAGATACAGAGACTGTGCAAGTGGAGGAGGAGCAGAGAGAGAGGGAGAGAGAGAATCCCAAGCAGCTCCCTGCTGTCAGTGCAGAGCCTGCCATGGGGCTCAATTCCATGAACCATGAGATCATGACCTGAGCTGAAGTCAGTCAACCAACTGAGCCACCCAGGCACCCTAAGAACTCATATATATTTTTAAAATCTTGAATTCTGAATGAAATATATCTATAGGTCAGTTTTCATGAGAAGCGGCAAGCTTGCAATTATGCTCCAAACCCTGTGGTTTGGGGTCAGAATAAGCATCTAGATTTCTGTCCCAATCCTTTCTGTTGAATTCAGTCCTCACTTAGAGCTGGCATCCTGATCTTTACCCCAGCTGACTAATCTGGATTACTGATATCTCAACTACTGAACCATCCCTCTCCAGCACCTTCTCCTCAAGGCTAGACCCCCATCTCCTCACCTTCGTTCTCTTCCCAACTACAAACTATAGCTCTTCTTCAATCTTGCTCTCTCCCCACATCCCAGTCTCTAGAATGACTGCTCTCTAGAGGTCTTTATAGTCTTTCTTGCCTTATCTTCAAGCTCTGAACTCTTGGATCAATGACTATACCTCACTGACCCTTAATCATTAAGATGTATTTAACTAGTCATCACCACTCCTTTCCTGTAGGAGGACAAAGCCCAGTTAACCCATATCCCTCTCCATTCTCAGATTATTCCTCTCTCTCAATCTACCTCCCATTGGGTTCCAAAAACTGCATGGTATAAACATGAACCTTGTAAGATTTGAGTAAATTCTAATTCTTCTTTTCTCTCCCTTTCCCACTTGGTACATGGCTGCTGATAAGAATGTTTTCCTTTTTCTCTTATAAAATAGGAATCACTTACATAAGTTATTATAAGTTTCTTGTTCTTATTTCCCTTAGCACATTCCTTATTTTTCTTACTTTCTTTCAAGTTATGGGCTCTACTGACAATCTCTTTCACTGGTCCTCATTCAGCCAGTCTGACAGCAGCCCAGAGGAAGGGCAATCTGAATTAATCTGGTTTAATTGTGGATTATTTTCCAAAGCTTGGACTAGTCAATAAGACAACAACTCAGCCTCCCTTGGGACCACCCATTTAGTTTTCAACTCAGCTTCTTTGACTTTTTTCCAGCCATCTGTTTTACTTGGGCAAAGAGAGTCAGTCTTGATGTCGACATGTTTTTCCTTTCATCTATATTTTTGGCACCTTCAGTTCATTCAGAGTTAACTCCAAAAAGGAAACATTTACCATCCCTCAGCAGCTGTTCAGTCCTGGAGGAGGAAGTAAAGAATCTTGTTTCTCTTCCCATTGGCCTGTCCTCCCTTATTCTGGCCATAGCTATTCTATCATCCTTTTACTCTGGCCTGCCTGACACCTGGATGCACTGATTTTTGCTTTGGAATGAGAATAATAGCTTCTGAGCTCACCTCTTGTCATTCATTTTTCAATGTGTATGAGTTCTGAATCTCAGTCTATGGTCCAAGGCTTGGAGTACAACGGCTGACATTCAACCTTTAACTCCACCAGTCATCAAATAAACCACATCATCAGTTGGACTTCACTTTCCCCATCTGTGAAATGATCTGTAACAGAGGTCCTGTATTCAAATGTCTTTAAATATGTATGGATAAAGGAACAGAGAAACTACTAAATTGAGAAACTCTCTGGTATAAGGCAAATGGGCATGACAGGGATTTAAAACTAAGAAGACATAGCCTACCTAAAGACATTTACTGGCTCAGCTAAATCTATCTGCAAGCTCATTGGCTAAGGACTGGCTTTGGCTCATAGTGTGTGAGCTGTGTGATATCTTAGGCCCTTACATTCTGTAAACCCTAAATCCCCCGTCTTACAGCTCTTTCCTCAATGGTTTTCCCATAACTAATATTTGAAAGAGAATACTAGATGTAATGTGATGGATGATAGGGTATCGTTTTATAAATCACACTAGCCAGCCCTTTGTTCATAGAGGTAGCACATTAGCCTGAACTGATTTAGTCGTGCTCACTGGAATGGGGGCAGATATATAAATGCATTGCAGAAAGGGTATAACACAACTTCTGTGGCTTGAAAAATACAATTCTCAAATACTATTTGCTTATCAGAGCTGGAATTTGGAGAAGGCAGGATGAAATGTGCAGAGATGACATTGACTTTCAGGAGATGAATATCAGCATCTTCTTTACCTTGATTTTTCCCATTATTATACACTCTCTGATGGTTTGGAATGGACTTGGCTTTTGGAAAATGCCCAAAAAGAGTATAGGTAACCTTCATAGGTCTCAAGCATGGTTACAAAGGTTTTGGAAGCATGCCAGTTATAACACAATGTGCTGAGGTTACAGCCACATTGACCTGCAGGTACGATTGGAGGCCAATGGCTAGGAAGGTAGGTATGAGTAAAGATGAATACTCTTACTTAAACCTCAATAATCCTATGGTTAGTTCAGGAATCTACACCAACAGTAATATCACAAATATTTGTAGGATCATACTTGACAGTCTTCAATAGCAACATCTAATGGTGACAAGCAGCAATAGCAGTAGTGGGCTGATTCTCACTCTCCAGCTCACCCATTACCTGCATTTGGAAGAACACCTGAGCAGTCACCATTTAAACCACACAAGTTTGGCTGTTCTTGGAAAATTCAGGGTGGAGAATGTCCCCAGAAATGGGAAAAAAAGTGATTTTGTGAAATATAGGAATACTGGCTCTTGAACAAAAACTTTAAAACTGCAGTATGTTGTATCAGTCAGCCATTGCCACAGTAATGTTGTGTAACAAATAATCATGGTATTTCTGTAGCATTTAGCAATCAGCATCCTCACAGATTTATGAGCTCACTAGAGTGCTGCTGATCTAGGCTGAGCTCAGCCAGGCCGCTCTGCTTCTTACTGTGGAACTCTGTATCGGCTGCAGCAGCTCTGTGGTGCACATCTCTGATCCTTTTTGGACGCTCAGGCTAGCTGTGGCATGTTCTTTAAATGGTGTTGGTAGAGGTGTCAGAGGTAATATTCAAATGCACGTGTATATTTTAAGTGCTTGCTTGTGTCATATTTTCTAACGGCCTATTAGCCGAAGAAGTTACATGTACATGGCTGAGCTCAAAGGGATGAAGCAGGAAAATATATTCCTCCTAGGAAGAAAAAGCTATATGGCAAAGGCATGAAGAATCAAGGCCAGTAATTGAATCTACAACAGATGTGAACATATTTTGTATCCTGAATTGAGGAAAAGGGCTTATCAGATAATTATAGATTTGGATGAGCTTCAAGGTTTTATATGTTGCCTGTAAAATAAAACACATTGCCTTTTTGCCATAGTGATATGTGGTTGAAAAATATATCAAAGATCCTATGTGAGATGTGTGCTTATGTGCATATATACAAATATGCTTATATTAAGTGTAGGTTGAATCCTATGGCAGAGACTGATCACCAATGTGCCAAGCCTCTACTTTAATAATTAGTATTGCTGCTAAGAAGTGGCTGTACATCCAGGAACTGGATTTTTCAGTCTTCCTTGCACCTAGGTGATGCCAAGTCCTTGCCAATGGAAGGGAATAGAAGAAGTGTGCCATGGCTCAGGTTAAGTTAATTGAGATGCAACATTCTTTTTCCATCTGCTCCTCTTCACCTTGTGAATGCAAAAGACTCTGAGCCCCCATCTGATAACTTGGTCTCAAGATGGAGTAAGTATAAGCCTTTGAATCGTGTGCAACACTACCTGCCCACCAGAAGCACTGACATACCACTACATGATTAAGAAATGAACCTCCACTGTATTTATGTTATGTCACTACACTAAGATGAGGATTTCTTATAGCAACTAAAACAGTCATATGGAGAAGAAGATACTGAAGCTCCCTTCTTCCATTCTAAATGTTTCAGAGCTATGATATGTTTTAATGAGTTATTAGACTTAAGTAGAAAGAGAAGCTGATTTTCCCATCATCTGCTACACTGGGCTGTGCAAATGCCAGATGAATAAAGAATAGTAAAAACCCTTTGTGTTCAACATGGTGAGAAATATATGGAGACCTGTAAAGCCATATTATACAAGTTAGTTACAGAGCAAATTTAGGACAGTTTGTGAGATCAAGCCCCATATTAGGCTCCACACTGGGCATGGAGCCTGCTTGGAATTCTCTCACTCTCTCTCTCTCACACTCTCTCTCTCCCCCTCTCCCTCTCTCTCTGTCCTGCCCCCCCTCAGATCCCCCCCCACACACTCTCTCAAAATAAATAAACAAACTTTAAAAAAAGAAAAGTACTCAATGTGTTACTTCATATAAATATTTTCCCAAGAATACAATGTAAGAAATATCTTTAATTTATTCTGTTAGTAACAAGTTGAAGCTGAAGACTGCCAGAGGAAGGATTGGGGATTATCTTCTGTTTTCAACCAAATTAACAGCTATTTCTGGCATTCTGGTGTTAACCATTGTCTTTCAGCTCTGTCTCTCCAGAAGAAAACCAGACAGTTTGTAAGTTAATGAAATGTTACTTCACCAAAGCCAGACCCAGAAGTTTGCTAGTCCGTGGTCCCCATATATTCATTTCAGATAGTTCCAGCATTCCGCTTTATGAATAAAGAGAAATCACCCAGCCTCATAAAGAGGGTTGATGGCATTCCAAAATCAATTTTATAGCGGGCACTCTCATTTCTCCTTGGTCGTACCTTGGCTTGGAAAACTGTTTTAAACCTTCAACAGAGTGAGGTTGTGTCAGAAGAGGCCCCCTTTCCCTAGGAGCAGTTTAAATTTCAAAGCAAACAGCTCAATCCATTTTGCAAGCATTGTGGAGAGGTTCCCTTGGAAGATAAAGCAAGTTCACTGAATGCTAAAGTACAGTACATGATATCCCTTGCTGGGAGAATTTTCCCTCTCACATAATTGCATAGGCCATATGGTTCCTTAACACACATGCAACTCAGATATAACAGGGACTGGCCGTGATTATTTCATTATTTCTCTTGATTCTCTGTGTTCGTTTTCTATAGCTGTTGTAGATTATTGGCACAAACTTAATGGCTCAAAACACAGAAATTTATTATCTAAGTGATACAGGTCAGAAGGCCTACATGGGTGCTTATTTCTACATACAAAGACATTAACAAAAACAGGAGACAGGCTGGACTTGGCCTGCAGGCTACAGTTTGCCTGTGACTACACTAGTAGCCAAGGGACCACATCATATTCATTCCTTGTGTTTCCTGAGCCTAGCAAAAAATAACTTGCACAGACAAGGGACTCAGTAAATACTGTGTTGTTGAAATGATTTAAGATACTTCCCCTAGGGTACAGATTGGTACAACCCCTCTAGAGGGTGACTTGGCAATTGCTCTTAAATTGGACCAAGCAAGTGACTTCTAGGAATTTATGGTCCAGCTGTATTCTGTTGAATCTCCTAAGGAATGTCAACAAAGGTTTTTATTGCAGTATTGTTGTAAGAGCAAAAAGTCGGCATTCCTCTGAATTTCTTTCCATAGGAGAGTACTTACAGGAATATTGATGATTTAATCACCATGTGAAAACTGTGTGAATATCTTATCTTATTGGGGTTTTTATTTACTTTGTTTTTTTTAATGTTTATTTATTTATTTTGAGAGAGATCTAGGGGCTGGGGGGTGCAGAGAGAGAGGGAGACAGAATCCCAAGCAGGCTCTGCGCTGTTCTCACAGAGCCTGAGGTGGAGCTCAAATCCATGAAGGATGAGATCATGACCTGAGTTAATATCAAGAGTTGGGTGTTCAACCGACTGAGCCACATATATATATATATACACATATATAGATGAACATTAAAATTCCTGTAAACCTGTCCAACAAATTGTTAAGACTCATTATCTTTGGGTTATGACCAGTGGTTAGGAAGAAGAAATAATTTACTTTTCATTTTATACTTCTCTTTACTTTTTTCCTAGGTCCATACATTATTTATAATGTAGAAAAAAATAGTCCCTGTTGCAGAATTGGGCATCATATATTTATCTTTTCTGGTTCCTATGATCTTAAAATATTTATACTCTGGGGTGCCTGGGTGTCTCAGTCAGTTTAGTGTCTGACTTTGGCTCAGGTCATGATCTCACAGTCTGTGGGTTTGAGCCCCAGCATCAGGCTCTGGGCTGACAGCTCGGAGACTGGAGCCTGCTTGGGATTCTGTGTCTCCTTCTCTCTCTGCCCCTCCCCCACTCATGTTCTGTCTGTCTCTCTCTGTCTCTGAAAAATAATACATGTAAAAACAAATAACATTCCCTTATAAAAAATAAATAAATGAAAGAAAATATTTATACCCTTGTTTTTGGTAATTCTACAGCTGAGATTTCATTTGTAACTATTAAAGACAATATGAAAATGAATGCTAACACATTCATTTCAATATTATGATAGTTAAAAATTGATGAAAACTTTAGTGTTCAGGAACAGGAGAAGAGTAAATAAACAACTGTATATTCATCTAATAGGGACATTATATCATTTAAATTTATACAGTGGATAGTTTTGAGTATCTTATCTTTATAATAAAATCTCTTGTGCTTTGTTTTATTATTATACCAAAAAATAAAATAAAATTATATGATGGAAAAATTATAATATGGGAAAAACTG
>NW_027527525.1:6576408-6675076 GCF_008692635.1 Crocuta crocuta | reverse complement strand
TATCATCACATACATATTAAGGAAACATGTACCCAGAGAAAAGGGCTGCAGAGTATATAAGATACTCACCGTATTATTTTTGAGGCATAAAAACAGAGCTGACTTTAATCAGAATTTCTTTCCCCTTTTACTTTGCTCCATCTTTCTCTAATAAATATTCCATTTCTAGTATGGATGATACAGATTACTAGGTGCAGGTCAATGTCTATGTTTATAATAAAGGAAAGAGGGAACACACACTACGTTTTATCTCTTATTAATTCATGGTCATCATGAAACAGGGCATTTTATGTTGAAAGAAAAGAGTATCATTTGTGTGATATGAATGAGTGCCATGCTTAGAGGAAGAAGAAGAAAAAGAAGGAGGAGGAGGGGAAGGGGAGGGAGTAGCGAAGAAGAAGGGAAAGGAGGAGAAGGAAGAGAGGTAAAGGAAAAGGAAGAAAGAGAAGAAGAACATCTCACAGTCATCTACGTTCAGTTCCTACATCACCACCCTCTTTAGACGAGTTTGTAAAACTGGGAACGTTTCACTCTCTTCCTCCAAAGTATATTTAAGGTTCCCCAACTGCAACGGTAGTAGTAACTTGTTCTTCAAGCATGAAATTCAAGAAACAAGTATCCTAGAACAGGTGTTTTCCTAACCCAGTTCACTGTTTTTTGTAAATGACTCAGCTTGAGGCTACCTCATGAACCCTGCTAAGGATCAGAGGTAAATAGAAAGGAGGCAGTGTTATCAAAAATCTTATTTTTATGAAAAACTGAGAGCTCTCATAGGAATCAACTCATCCTAAGGAAAGGGTTAGCTAAGCATGACCCTGAAACAGAGAGGTGGATGTGGAAGTGGAGGGGTGATTCTGATTATGGGTGAAAAAATGGTCTGTTTCTTCAATTTATCTCCTAACCTTCTTGCCCAAAATTATATTCACTTAGGACCCCACTGACAGTGTTGTAAGTAAATTAAAATAAAGAAATCATTATAAAACTCTCTAAGATATTGAACCCAAGCTGTTGACGTTGAACCAAATATAACATAAAAAGAAAAAGACGTCTTCCTTCCTTCGGTTGGTTGGTTTGTTTGTTTTTGTTTTCTGTTTTTTTTACCTCAGGGTTCCAGTTAATTGGGAGCCAGGGAGGTAAAAAACAAAGGGACAAAAATGTACTTAAATATGGAATAGTTTGAACAGACCGTCAGATGTTAATATCCATAACTGTACCATCGACCAAGGTGTTTAATATTGCATGGGGGGGGGGGAATTGTCTACTGAAAGTGTGGAAGAATGTGGAATATGATATTAAAAGAAACCAAACTGCCCACGTTGTAAAACATATGCTATGGTTTAGGTTGGGCTCTGCTGATATAAAAAAATACAAATCTAAATATTTCTCAAATTCACTCAATCTTTCCATTTTTATTGTCACCATCCTTGACCAAACCACTACTTTGTCTCACTGGGATGATGAAGAATGTCTCCTTAGAGTAAAAGGAATAAATCACAAACTCAGAACTGCTTAAAACCTTTCCTGGCTTCCTGCTGACTTTCAAATAAAGTCTTGACATGCCCTAGAAGACCACACTCGGTCTCGACCATGCTTGTCTCTCTATCTTAATCCACTATGTGTCTCTCCATCTCTCCGTAACTGGAGACTGCCTTGGTTTCTCCTCTCTCTGGGTGGCCAGTTTCTTTGTTTAGGAACAAATAACCAACAAAAAGAAGGGAAAAGAATGTTCTAAACTAATCCCCCATACCCAAGCTGGATTACATGGTCCCATGAAACTAACTTTTCCTCTGCAAACCAGTATTCTATTACTTAAGTTTGTTTTTCTTTGTGTAATTCACTTTTCAATATCTATTTGTCTCTCCAGACTGTAAGTGTATGTATGGCATTTAATAGGAAGTAAATGAAAAAAGAAAAATCGACCTCTCTCATATTTGTAATTATATCCCTATCCAACAACGCTCTTGTGTGACAATATTCAGCTTACATTTACTTATGTCAGATATGGTTTCCCTGTATTGGGTTATGTGAAAGCCCCTTGATTCAGGTCAGGTGTGTGGTGAATGCTCTATAATGATAGATTCAATTTCTTCATTTTTTGATGCTGATGCACAAGAAGTTTAGATCTTCTGGCATCTGAGTGCTGCTGAGTCATTTCTAGGTTCCTGGGCTATGCTGCTGAGGCAAATGTAGCCTCCAGAGCTAAAGTTTTCAAGTCTTTCAAGTAGTTATACAGTCAGAGACTTTGAGAGCAGATTCATGAGCCAGGTCAGGAGATGTCCTTTTGTAAATTCTGGGCAATGTTACTGCCTTCCTCAGAGCTGTGACTACCATGAGGCAGCCTAGAGATTCCTCTGTATTTGAAATTAGGCAGCCTACTTTCAGAATAGCTTCAGACCAAGGAGCAAGTAACCCTTGGAAGGCCCCCGTCCAGGGACCAAGGATTCACGGGCATAATTGCTGCCAGTAGCAGGAGATACGATGGACAGCTGAGCCATACCATTGTTGAACCCATTGTTGAACCAAAAAAATTGTTGCAACTCATCCAGTCCTAAGGTTACAAACTGGCGGCATGTGAACAAGGATTGGGCTTCCAGATGTGTTTTGTTTGTCTTATACAGTTTTTGAAGACTTGTTCAGTCTCATATAAGAATACAGATAGCCAAACTTCCTTGAAAAGTTAGACCAGGCCACATTGTCACAAGAAAGCAGTGGAACAATGGTGTATAAGTATAAGTGTATAAGTAGCCTCCCTCACTCCCTGCTGGAATATGGAACCCACTCATTTCTTCTATGGGCAGTTATTTTGTGACCCTTTTTCTAATCCAATCACCCTTTTTTATAATGAAGAAACCGTCTCTTTCTGGGGGCGGTTTTCAGAAATGAAAAGCAGGATGAGATGATGTGGCCTCAGTATCAGCAAACTAATGGCAGCATCAGAACTAGAATCCCAGCCTATTTCTCTTTGTCCCATGTTATACTGTGGGTGTCTCTGCCAAGGATCCAGTGTGTTAGAGGGTAGATGCTCCCCTTCAGCGTTATCTCACCAGAGAAGTTAAGTGCTTGTCCCGAGGTCACACCACTTATAAATGAATCAATGACTAGGCTTCTAATTATTTCTACATCCCACATAGTATTCACAATACAAGAAAGAGCATTTAGGAATTGAATTGAATTAGATTGTGTGCCCTCTGTGAGTTGTCTTATCATCAAATTTCTTCCTACTCCTCCTTTTCATTTGGTTACATTGAATCTAGCCAAACACATTAACCAGATGAGAGGGGTTACACATTGTTTTCACAGGAAATCCTCCCTTCCTCCTTCAGTTTACCTAAAAGGATGGGAAGTGGGGAGGGGGGTTTGCCAGTGTATACACACACATGTCGATGTATATATTTATACACCACACATATCCATATACACATATGTCTGTAAAACAATATGTGCTCACTGCAGCATCTGGCTTTCTGTGAAGTCTTGACCTCTGCTCCCTCACAGCTGTGTTGGCTCAGAGTTTAGAGCAAGGCTTGCAAGACTCCCTGAAGAACATATGTTTCTAAGCAATCCCCTAGTTCTCTATCTTTTTTTTTTTTTTTTTTTTGCAAAGGGAATTATAAAAGGTTACCACCTAAGACCTTGTACTGGTAGCCCTGCTTCCCCGAAGAATTTCTCATGGTTGAAGCAATCATCCACTAGAGACAAAGTTGGTGTGAAAAATCATGCTCTGTAATCTCTCTCCCTCCCTCCCCCTCCCCCACTCGTCCACAAAAGAGTTGGTAATATTTTACTTTTTAATTGCTATGCTCTTCATACTGAATGAACTGCTTTGTCAGGAAGGAGGAGTTGGCCACTCTGGACAAGAGTAACCTTCTTAGCCTCATTGTTTCAAAGAGGCAGATAAAAACTTCAGTGGCAATCCAAAACACTCTGATTCATCCTCAGCACCTTGGCCCTGTCACTTCCACAAGCGCTGTCTTTATAGAGCTGGGTCTGGCTTGGTGAGTTTGGGGAGGTCCACCATGACTGAAAGTGGCCGGCCAGCATTGTTTGACATAGGTCCTGCACACAGGTGGGAAACAAACAGCAATGAAAACACAGATGCTCCAGATGCCTGATGCGCTTTTGTTCGGGAAGAACATCTTGTATGTCGTGTTATAAATGGCTGTGTGATAATATAATTTTAACAAATTAAAAGTATATTTAAGACAATAAGCTTTGGGAAAGCACAGTTAGACCTCCCAGTTTTAGTTTATAAAAACTGGGTGAATTCCCTTGACATTGCTTGACACCTTTGGATTCCGCCAGCTGAGAACTAGGGCATGATTGCGAGAAAGGAGAGAGAATTCACCAGTTTTGCATTCTCAGCTTGCTGGATTCTGCACTTTTAATCCACCTCTTTTCTCTACCCCCAAACATCCTTCCTTTTGATCTTTCCTAGCTCAATAAAATATTTGGAATGTTCCTTGATTTCTCTTTGTCTTAGAAATAACATCAATTCATTAAGAAAAAAAAATTAGTTGTCTTTATCTTCAAGATATAAACAGACTCCAGTAACTTATGAATGCTTTCACTTCCACCTGCCTTTTATCATTGCTCTGGAGAAAGAGTAAGAACGAAATGTGAAATTACATTTAGCTTCGACGTATCGCAGTCACATCTTAACTGGTCTTGCTTCCAAGTTACCCTCTTAAAACCGGTTTTTTAAACAGTAGCTGAAGGGATCCCTTAAAAATATAAGGCTGATCATTTTCTCCTCTATCCTGTATCCTCCAGTGGTTCCTTATATCTTTCCATGCAAAAGCCCAAGCCATGGCTTATGAGGCTATAAGTGACTGATCCCCTATTTCTTCTCTCATCTTAGACCCCCTCCACCACCACCTAGTTGCCAGAATGACTTTATTCCTCTCATGTTTAATTTAGGTCAGTACTAAAATACCACCTTGTCAGAGAGCCCTTCTCTTTCCCCTGGTTGATATATATTCTGCCCCCACTCTACACACCACATCCGGCCTTTTTTCGTAGCACTCAACACCATCCGACATATATTCACCTGTCTACTTGTTTATCATCTTTTCTCCTCTCAACAGAAAGTATATTTTATGAAAAGAGGGACTTTGTGTTTTCATTCATTACTTTATACCCAGTTCTTTACAGACTAACTGGTCCGTAGTGTTTAGTACATCTGTATTGAATGGATGCATGAGTGGCTTGTCAGAGTCACAGAAGTGGGGACAATGTAGAGCCAGTGGCAGAGCTGATAGGAGAATATGCAGGATGCCCTTTAGCTGAGGTTTAGAGAATAAGAGAGGTGAGTAAATGGCTGCATTTGTGAACTGAAGTGGTCAATGCTGGTAACGTAGGACTGAACTGAGTTACCGATCCAAGGACTGCAAGGTAATTACCAGAATGTAGAGTCAGCCTCTTGATGCTGAGTTGATTTTTGCTGAGCACTTACTATATATTTGTACTCATTCCTGAGGCTGTTGTCACAAATTACCACAAACTCAGAGGCTTAAAACAACAAAAGTTTATTCTCTCCCAGTTCTGGAGGCTAATCGTCTGAAATCAAAGTCAGTCGACACAGCAAGGCCATGCTCCCTCTGAAGGCTCCAGGGAAGAATCTTTGCCTTTTCCAGCTCCTGATGGCCCAGGCATTGACTGACCTGCAGGCACATAACTCCAGATTTCACATCCATCTCACATGCCCTTCTTCTCTTCCCGTCTGTGCATCCTCTCCCTTATAGGGACACCAGTCCTTGGATTCAGGGCCCACCCTAATCCAGTACGGTCTCATCTTAACTCAGTTGTATATACAGAGGCTCACATTCTGCGTTTCCAGATGCACATGAATTTTGGGGAGGCACTGTTCAAGTCATTATAATACTCAAACCCTTTATTTGGTTTATATCCTTACAACAGCTCTCTGAGATAGATACTATTATTGGTAACATTTTACAGACACCAGAAACTGAAGCCCAGAGAACTTCAATAAATTGCTTAATATATGTATATATTAACCTAGAAAGTGGGTTCAAACCTAAATATATCTGACTCCACAGCCATCTGGTTTGATTCCTTGACTATACCATGCTGACTCCAATCCTTACCACAATAATATGTTCAGAATATGTTGATGGTCGGGAAGGTACTTATTTTAGTAACCCTATATTTAAAACCATGGAACTGGGCCATCTCGCAAATACAAACAACACTTGTAACTTCTCCCAGCACTTTTACAAGTCTCTGAACAAAAGCCCAAGTATCAGGAATATGAAAGAGTCCTCATGCCATGATTCTTCAAGGCCTGACATCACTGAGCAGATAAGCTCCCGTTAGGGCTCTGGAGGAAGTGGGGGGGATGAAAGTAGCTCCCCACAGGGGTGCTGAGCAATCACTGGGAGAACAGTCTTCACCTTGGATGGAGTGTGAAATTAAAGGTAGTTGTCAACGGGGCTAGGACCACCTCGGGATCTACTTTAGGCTAGAACACACACGAAAGGTGAAACAAATCATTGCAGTGTGACTGTCTCCTGTCTGCTCAGAATGACAGAGTCACTATGCATGGGTTTATCTGTAGCCAGAAGACAGGAAAATTATACCTTGTCCTGTTTTTCTCCTCTGACCTTTATAAATAATGTGCATTGCAACTACAAGTAAAAATTTTCAGGATGTCCCCTGTGAAATACTCCACAACTTTCCAGCCTGGGAATCTGTTTACTTCTGTGATCGAAAACTTCTCCTTGGTTTGCATTAACTTTTTACCAAACCCCTGACCTAGAAGTTATCATTGGTTGAAAGCCAGCTGGTCAACAAGAACACTTAGGGGTTTAAATTTTTGTTTAGGCTCCCCTTTCTAGGAATTTAAATACAAAATGAGACAGTTCAGTGTTCTGACATGGCATCTGTTTCTTTCTCTCTGCAGCTTTTCTCTTCTTGACTCTTTTTCCACCTCTTCCCCAGCCATGTCCCCTTCTCCTCTTCCTTCTTCCTCTATCTCTCCCTCCCTCTTCTTCTCTCTTCTGTCTCTCCTCTCACCCCTGCCCCAAACATCTCTCTCTCTCTCCCCACTCTCTCCAGTCTTTCTTAATCATTTTGATATTTGTCAGATCCTTGTGGCTTTATTAAGCCAGGCAATTAGTTTTTTTGGTCTAACATCTTAAAAAATAATTTCCGCCAGCTCCCTAGCTTCCAGTGTGCATTGGTGCCAAGATCGTCCAGAATGTTTACAATGCCGAGAAAATTAATGGCGGCTTTCAGGCGCAAACTCCTCTGCTTCCCTCCCAACGCCTCTGGACTTTTGCTCAGGTCTGCCCCACCCTCTCCTCTCTGGTGTGCCAGGGACAGAGATGTTCATCTGTCTTGCTTCCTCAACCACCCCCCTTGAAAGTTGTTCCTTCTCTGCCTAGAAACATTGCTAAATGTTTCTTACATTCACGTGTCCCTGCCTTTCTTTTTTATCCCTCCCCTTACTACCAGCCTTGAAACAGTAGACTGTGCTCATTGTCTTATTTCCACTTTCTCTCCTTTGTATTCTGTGGATTTCTGCGACCCCCTCCACCCCACCATTCCTCAAAAATTGCTTTGGCAAAAATAATCACACATTTGCTATCATTAAATCTGATGGTCTTCTTATTTCCCAAAAGTGATACCACTTGAATTTTCTGCAATCTATTGCTTTTATTGACCAGTCATTTCAACTTTCTTAAACTGTTTTGGCCCTCTGTTTGCATAACACAACTGTCTCCTGGTCCTTCAAACTCTGTTTACTTTGTAATTCCGGCTAGGGTTTCTACACCCTTCGCTTCATTCTCCAAGCTTTCTTTCCAGTGATGCTGTCCTTGATGGTTTCTCCTCTCTTCCCTTCCCCTCTGTACCCCTCACCACTGGTTTGTCTCAAGTACTTCCAGAACATCACTTGTCACTCTTAGACTGATGTTCCCTGAATGCAAATCTGTCCAAAAGGTACCCGGGGGTTACAAGTCTGGGAACTTTGGGAAACAGAATTTTCATAGACATAATCTGGCACAGTGGCAATAGATTTGGGTTGTGGTAGGAGAATGGCAGAGCATAGGAAGATATGGCCATTTCAGATGTACATGTGAATTTCTAGACATACCCAATACGAGTTGGGTGGGGGTAGCACAGACTTTTCAGGTTGCTGGGGTTACATGTTATGCATATTGGGGTAAGGAATATAGTATACTGTTTACAATGTGATCTCATATGGACCATCTACTTTGGTGAAGCTTAAGTAAAATCAGATCACAAGGTCCTTTTGACAGATATGTAAACTGAGTCTCTTGAGGGACTTCAGAGTCAGGACAGGTCAAAAGCACCCTTTTGCTCACAGTGCACAGTTCATAAACTCTTCTGAGGAGGGCCACTGATTTTCCAGCCAGAACAGCTACTTCTAGGGAGATATGTGACAATATCACATCTGGGGCTGCAGGGCCATATTTTTGAGGATTGATTGGGGCATGTCTACTGTTGTGAGGAGGAGAATGTGGAGTGGGGAATCAGACCTCCATGGGAAGTCTGCTGGAAACCAGTCTGTGTCCAGGTGAATTCTTCTGGGATGACTCTGTGGAAACCTTCGTCTCTGATCTTGTCTTTTTGTCAGATATTTGTTTTTGTTATGTTGGTGATTGCTCATTTGATTCCTAGTTTTGTTTCCTTTGATTAGGGTTTGTAGCACTGTACCTACAACATTAACCGCATTTAGACTTGGCATTTTCCATAGTAACCTATTTTGCTCATGCCTCAATAAATGGAGAAATTCTGCTAGAAAATATAATTCCAGCACAAGAAGCAAGATCTTGCAGTGGTCCTACTTAACACCTAGGATGTAACACACCTTATGATCGTATAACTATATGTGAAATTTATCTAGCTCAGTGGTTCTCAAACGCCTGGGGGCGCCAGAATCACCTGGAGTGCTTATAAAATCACTTAGTCTTGATCTACTGTCCTGGAGTTTCTAATTCAGTACACCTGGGATGGGAAGTGAAAATGTGCATCTCTCACAGTTTCCCCGATGATTTTGCTGGTTTGGGGATTACACTTTAAGAATAACTGCTCTAGTTTGTGGAGTCCCTTTGAAAAATGGTGGAAATCAGTACTCAAGTACTAGAAGTTATACATAGAAAACTTTTCAACAATATTTTCTTTCTCTTCTAGTTATTTCTTTTTTTCTTTATGATTTTTTTTTTCTTTTTCCCTTTCTGTTTCCTTCTGTTCCTCCCTCCCTCCTTTACTTTCACTAAATCCCCACAGAACATTTTCCTGCTGTCTGGCCAATATATGGTTTGGTCATGGAGAAACCAGTATCCATTCATTCCTGGCTGTTGGACCCAACAGTAGAAGATTCCTCGAACTCAGATAGATACACAGTGGATCCAAGTGAAACATTTGAGGTTTCAGATCCCAAATCAGTTAGTTTGCTTTCCAAAGTCAAAGTAACAGCATAGCCTCTAGGGAAGGTTTTGCCACTGCGAACATTTTTACTCTGAGCTTTCAAAACAACTTAATGCAAGGGTGGGAATCTGAACATGCTAAAATTCAAAACAGGATGCTCCAAGTTAAAACACATGTAATGTCAGTGAACCATTTTTTGAAATGTTACCCTTTGTCCTCTATCTGTTAAGTATAGTAAAGCCTTGACTAACCATATGAAATCAGCCAAACTGAACCATTAATTGCTTGGATATTTTGTTCTCGTTGTTTCACAGTATCTGAAGAAAGTTGATCTGAGCAAACAAACAAATTTCAGAGATTTATTAAAAAAAAAAAAAGAAGACGTACTTTGGGGCCTGTTTATATACACTCAAGCTCTTACATATTCATATATAATTTGGGGCAACAGAATTCAGTATTATTAATACTCAGAAATGCCGAACTGAAGCTTCAAGCTTTCAAGAAAATGAATGCACTAGAATTGATTACTTAAGGCAGAAAGGTAGGGGACTTATTATTAAAACAAATAAAAATAAGCTTAAAAATAAAATGTTTCAAAAATAAATTGAATAAAGGTTTTCTGGTTAATCCTTAATTAATCAGGAATTATAGGAAACTGGAACTTTCCATTTGAAACCATTTTGTTTAAATATTACTCTGTCCTATTGTCCTTCAGCCACTTATGTTCTTATTTAGCTCATGATCTAAGGGCATCTCTATTATCAGGTCCTGAACTAGGCGTTCTCAAATATGTTATATATTCATCCTGAGAGCACTTCTGAGTGGTTGAGTTGTAGCTACTAGATAGAACAGCACAAATTCAAATTTAGGATATCTGCTGGTAGAGTTGAAAGACAACAGGTCTTCAAGCTGGGAAAACCTAATTTAGTCCCACGCTGACCACATGCAAGCCTGTGAATGTTGGGTGATACTTCAGTGCTTCCAAGTCTATTTCCTTGTTTGTAAATTCAAGAAGAAATGTCTTTTGCAAATCTATCTTTCAGAGTTGTTTTCAGATTAAATGTGGATTCAGGTCTAAGATATTATTATGAATACTTTTTTTTTTTTTTTTACAAAAGTGAGTTTAATCTTAGGCAACAGCAAAATCAGTCCTGGTCATTTCATATGTAAACCTTTATGTATTTGAGAAACAATTTATCTCAAAGATGAAGAGCATGTCTTTTGCAAGCAGACTAATCTGGATTCCGATGCTTATTTTAAAAGGACTTAAGTAAGTCACTTCTGTTAAAAAATCATTAAGGAAGACAGTTTAGGTAATGCAAATAAACTTTATTTAGTACTTCATGAAGTGGACAGTCTCCTTTCAGAGAACTGCAAAATGGGGAAGAAGCCAGAAAGTGTTTACAGGATAAGAAGAAAGAACAAGGAAGAGAAAAACAAGAAATATATGGTGGGCTGAGGTCACATAGTCAACCCTGTTTGGGATGAAAAGGCCCAGAGTTGGGTTGGCATTTGGAGATCGGACGACTGGATGTATTGCCTTTCTGGTCAAGCGGAGAATACCAGGACAGGAAAGTTATCAAAGTTTCAGTTTGTTGATGTGGCACTGTGATATTGTGATTTGTACAATATATATATTTGGTCACTCAGATGACCATGAACTCTGGGAAGGGGAGTGGGGCTAGAAGTTGAAATAGCCATTGGCCAATGATTTAGTCAATCATGACTATATTATGAATCCTCCAAAGAACCCAAATGGACTGAGTTCTGAGAGCTTCCAGGTTGGTGAACACGTGAAGATGTGGGTAGGGCAGCACAACTGGAAGAGGGCATGAAAGCCTCTAGCCCTTTCCCCCATACCTCACCCTTTGCATCTCTTTATCTGGCTGTTGACTGTCTCCTTTATCATCACGTTTAACAAACTATTAAACATAAGTTAGCATTCCCCTGAGTTCTGTGACTCACTGTAGCAAATTGAACCTAAGGAGGAGGTCATTGGAATTGTCAGTAGCTGGTTGGTCAGAAGCACAGGTAACAGTCTGGAGCTTGTGACTGGTGTCTGAAGTGGGGTTGGGGGGGCATTCTTGTGGGACTGAACCTATAACCTGTGGAATCTGATGTGATCTCTGGGTAGATGGTGTTAAAATTGAGTTGAATTCTCATACATCTTGCTGGTATCTGATAATTATTTGGTGCAGTATGTGGTGGGAGGGACCATTCCCCACATTGGAATTGGGACCAGGAATCAAAAAACAATCACCCTGGGCAGGAGTGGCTCCATCTTGAGCCTAGAAGGTTTTCAACGCTACTAATCTCCGTGAACTTGTTTTCTTCATCTTTAAAATGTGATCATGATAGGGGTGCCTGGGTGGCTCAGTTGAAGTGTCTGACTTCAGCTCAGGTCATGATCTCATGGTCAGTGAGTTCGAGCCCCATGTCAGGCTCTGTGCTGACAGCGCAGAGCCTGGAGCCTGCTTTGGATTCTGTGTCTCCCTCTCTCTCTGACCCTCCCCCACTTGTGCTCTGTTTCTCTCTGTCTCTCAAAAATAAGCAAATGTTAAAAAAAAATGTAGTGTTATCATGATAGCCATTTGGTTGGATTGTTGTAAGTCTTAAATATAATAGCAATAACTTCACATCAGAAGTGTTTAGTATAGTGCCAAGGAATAGTAAATGTTTAACTAATGATACTCATAGTATAAATTCTCTTTCTGACATCTACTGAAGTGGTGGTTGTATTATATAATCCATGTTGACTCTAATTTGTACTTGACACAGATCAGAGAGGATTTCACTTTACAATGGAGTAAAAGAGGGTTTGGGTAGGAATAAATTGCTGCATGGATGCTTTGAGCTACCCTTTGTGACCTTGAGAACATATTTTTTCAAAGTGGGAGTCCATACTAGCTGTACTTGTTAAAATAACGATTCTTTAACTTTGTGCTTCTGGATGTATCTTATAGTGATATATATATGTATATACATGATATATATTATATACGCATATTCTTTCACACATATAAATATGTAACACTTGGTATGTATAAAATATATGTTAGATACATAATATGTCATATATATAAAAATTGGCAGAAGACTTGAGGAATAAGAGATATGTAGTTATATACATATTTATATATATTGTCTTATATACTACAGATACTATAAATATATACAAATTAATAATACATATTTAATAATAAATATAAGCATGTATTTATGGTACATATAGTATATAAAACTTGAAGACATGTCACTATATTTGTTTATGTATAACATATATTATATTTATATAATATATACATAGTACTATATTATATAATTAAAATATTATCTATAATTATAATATATAATATAATATAATGTAATATACATATACATGGAAAACTGGCAGTTTATTTTTCTTTTTTTTTATTATTTTAAACATTTATTTACTTTTGAGAGACAGAGAAAGACAAGGCATGAGCAGGGGAGGAGCAGAGAGGGAAAGGGAGATGCAGAATCTGAGGCAGGATCCAGGCTCTGAGCTGTCAGCACAGAGCCGCACAGAGGGCTCCACCTATGAACCATGAGATCATGACCTGAGCCGAAGTTGGATGTTTAACTGACTGAACAACCTTGGCGCCCCTCTTTTTCTTTTTAATTTTTTAATGTTTATTTATTTTTGAGAGAGAGACAGAGACAGAGTGTGAGCAGGGGGGAGGGGCAGAGAGAGAGGGAGACACAGAATCCGAAGCAGGCTCCAGGCTCTGAATGGTCAGCACAGAGCCGGATGCGAGGCTTGAACTCATGAACCGTGGGATCATAACCTGAGCCAAAGTTGGACACTTAACCAACTGAGCCACCCAGATGCCCTAGAAAACTGGCAGTTTCTTAATAAAACCATTTAACTTTATCAGTCAAACCTACATTTATTTGATGCACTAAATCAATTTCGAAGTATTAATCCAAAGGAAATAAAAGCCTATGTCCACTAAATCTGGTACAACTGTTCATAGCAGCTTTATTCATAACGCTTAATCAGTCCACCTTCAGGAAAATAGGTAGACAAACTGTAGAATATTCACATAATGGAAAACTACTTAGCAATAAAAAACGAACTTCTGATATACCTAACATGAATTTCAAGAACATTAGGCTGAATGAAGGAAACAAGATGCAAAAAGAGTTCCCACTTCATGATTCCTGTAGGAATACATTTACATGAACCCCTGGAAGAGGTAAAACTAATCCGAAGTGACAGAAGCCAGAACAGCGGCTGCTTTCATGGATGAGTGGGGAGGAAGGGTGGGAACAGGCAGGAGGAAAACTTCTGGGATGATGGAAACATTCCATATCTTGTAGAGGTTTAGGATACATGCATGTCTGCATTTACCAAAACTGATGAAACTGTACTTTTAAGGTCTGTTTATTCACTTTATGTAAATTATATCTAAATGTTAGAGATATTGAGTTTGAGTAAATGCAGGCTTGTGCTGGGTTTTGAGAAGAGGAGTGTGTGTGTGTGTGTGTGTGTGTGTGTGTGTGTGTTGCTTATCTTACAGCCCTGGGAGAAACATTGTGGCGATTATATAACCATGCCCACCTAGGGGAAGAATAAAAAAAGATAAAAGGTACTAAATCAGATATAGTCTTACTTTAAAATTTTTCTGAAACATCCCTTAAAAGCATAAAATGTTTTTGCTAGGAACACATAAAGATAACAATATTGTTTTTACTTTGATCTAGATCCTTACTTGGCAAGTACCTGAGTGTCAAGTGTAGTAAACATGACCAGATTTTGCTGCATTATGGGGAATGATTGTACTGTGATCATTTGGAAAATTAAAAAATCCCAAATGTTACCACCGTAGTCAAGTTCAAAATGCCAGTGTCATCTTCCTATCCCATGACAAAAAAAAAAAAAAAATCACTTTTTTGGTCTTTGAAATTAATTAGATAATAATCATATAGAGATGCAGGAAAGAGTTTTCCTCAGTCTACTTGCTTCAGTGGCCCAGGTTGACAAAACATTGTTGGTTAATACCCTATGGGTGCAAAAGTTATATTTTGAAGATTTGTTCTATTTATAGCACTAAGATCCAGTGCTGGCTGTGGAATTATTGGTGTGCTTGCATTGATGCTCGTGGTTGACCATTAAGGGAAGCATTCAGATGTCTGTGGGAAGACTTAGGGAAAGGATGGCAACAGATAGCATGTGGTTAGAAAAACAAAGCCAACTATTGTGTGGTAGAAAACCCAAGCCCAACCGAAATAGAGCTTGCCACAGAGAAAGTGGGTTTTTTGAGTCTCAGCTGTTAGGTTTACTCTGATTCTGCAAGATATCAAGGAACAATGCTTGGATATATTCAAGTGTGGTGGACATTTGTGGCATTTCTTTTCTAGCTAAAGAGATAATTTTTTAAAATATGTGCTTACTATTATTACAGGCTCAATTAACTGTGAGTTCTGCTGGTAGAATCAGAATTTTAGTAGGACAGGAATTCTAAATGGAAAACAATCAGGGCAAATATTAGACTTTAGTGTAAACAAGTTTATGTATTGATTGATATTTTTTAGTAGCCACAAGACTGTGATCATTATTCATCATTTGATTGTTGTCCATTTGTAAAATTGTGGTATTTGAATCATCTCTGTACTGGGAAGTGGAAGAAAATACAATTGGAGAGAATTCTGAGTATACTGGAAATATCTCTGCAAAACCCTAACGTGAATTCAGTGTTCATTATTATGGCAGCACTTTACATTCTTTCTATCATTAGATCCACCCTACAGCACTCTACACCTTTTATGTACCATATACGTATGAGGAAATAAGGCCTTAATTGATTTATGTCATGTCTGTCTCTAGTAAGTGACTGATTTAGGACTAGCCCTAGGATTTTTGGTCCAAAAGTCATGATATAGCAGAAGGCAACCACTAAAACTTACACCAGGCCGGTGGTAATTTGGTTGTTAAGTTTGCACACATACAAAACAATGATTCAATTGATAGAATTCTTTTCAGAGAGTAATTAGACTACAGTAATTGAAATCTGATTCAGTGAAAAGAGATGAATTAACCATTTATCTAGATATGTTCTCTTTTCACCCATGGGTATTAGTATCTGTAGCAATTTACCTTGGTACAGATTTTTTTTAAGATTATTTATTCATTTTGAGAGAGAATATGTGTGAGCATGTGAGTGGGGGAGGGGAAGAGAAAGAGGAAGAGAATCCCATGCAGGCTCTGCACTGTCAGCGCAAGCCTAATGCAGGGCTCGGACTCAGTAACCGAGAGATCATGACCTGAGGTGAAGTCAGGTGCTTAACCGACTGAGCCACCAAGGTGCCCCAGCCTCAGTACAGCTTTTAAAAGTGTTTTCACAAACTTTCTATTTCTTTTCAAACTTACCAACTACCACAGGCTGAAACAGGATGGGCCTGTTATTATTTGTATTATTGTTCCCATTGTATAGATGAGAAAACTGAGGTTCAGAGAGCTTTAGTAACTTCCCAAGATCAAGCAACTAATTAGTGACAGTTCAGTGATAATGAGCTAGTTCAATCTTCCTCTTTCCAGAGGAAAGACCACTTTTGCAAAGACTACTATCTACAAATGATCTAGCTGTTTCTTTTCTTTTTTCTTTTTAATGTTTTATTTATTTCTGAGAGAGAGAGAGAGAGACAGCTTGAGCAGAGGAGGGTCAGAGAGAGAGGGAGATACGGAATCTGAAGCAGGCTCCAGGCTCTGAGCTGTCAGCACAGAGCCCGACGACACAGGGCTCAAACCCACGAACCATGAGATCATGACCTGAGCCGAAGTTGAAGTCGGAGGCTCAACTGACTGACCCACCCAGGCGCCCGATCTAGCTGTTTCTTATTCACAGGGCTGGAGAACTTTGTTGGTAATCCCCCCACATTATCACAGTGTAAGCAGCTCTAATGAGCTCTAATCGCCAGGAAATGTTCTTTTCTCATTGTCATTAACAATGACAGGAAATTGGGACTGTTTTCTTACATTCCTTCATTTGCAGCAGAGCAATATGAGGGAAAAGATCATTTTAGTTAAAATAAATCTTCACTTGATATAGTTAGCTTAGAAAATAACCAAACATTTTGCAAGTCTGGATTTTTTGAAGGAATTAACATGAGTTTATAGTTATACTTTAAAGAGAGTCAAGGCAGTAAATATCCTAGTAATGGAAATATTCAACGAGAGATGTCCCTGGCACTGGGAAATTATTTGAAGCTATTTTCATCCTGCCATTTCATTTAGTGTTTCTCTATTGAGTGGATCATTTAAAACTGTCAAAATTTCGTGAAACCCACTAGGGGAAGCCCTTAAAAACCTCTTAATCCCGAAATTAAAGATCACTATAGCTTTTTGATAATACAGCAATTGTTTAAAAAATCCGCGAGCAAAAGGACCCAAAATATAAAACGCTTTTCTCTCCATGGTGAGAACTGGAATTTGTGACTGAGGTTCCTCTTTAATAAAGGTCCCTTTCTTACCAATCACCAGCTGAATGAATTCACCTCCTGTATCATACAAGCCAAATCATACCATACATTCCCAAAGTGAAGGACTTATTTTTTTTTACTCTAATTTCTTCACTTTGTAACCCGACTTGAAGTTCATCTTATTATCATCATCATTATTAAAACCATGTCATGCTGATGGGCAATACAGTTACAGGGAAAGGGAAATAGGGAACAGATTACTTGGATGTAAAAGAACATTTGGTTGGCAAAGACTCTAATTGGTTTTTCCTGAAACATGTCCCTCCCTTTTTGGAGGTTTTATGTAGACTGATTTTGTTGATTAGGTCATCCCCAATGGGAAAACAATTGATGCCAGAGCCTCATTAGAGATGTGTGGGATCACATTCTAGGAGAGGTTTCTTTAAAGAAATGCAGGAGATAGAGCTGAGGGGAAAAAAAGGAAGGACCCTGCTGATTAATAAATACAATGTTTCAAAGAAATCGTCAGAGACCCAGGATAATGAATGGCTTAACTGCATTGATCAGATGTTGGTAGGTACATTGCTGTGAAAGAATTTAAAATCTTCTTAACTTTGTGGCAGTCCCTGTCTTGATTCATTTTTTTTTTCCCTCCAGAAGTAAATTAACTGGTTCAAAACACAAGGATTCATTAGTCTAAATAATGCCACTTACTCCTTGGAAATTACAATGTGCTGTCCTGCTTCCTCTTAAAGCAGGGTTTCTCAATCTTGGCCCTATTGACATTTTAAACCAGATAATTCTTTGTTGTAGGGCCTGCATTTTTGGAGGTTTAGCGGAATTCCTGGTCTCTGTCCACCAGAGGCCTCGTAGCAGCCCCCTCACTGTGACAACCGAAAATGTCTCCAGACATTGGGGCGCCTGGGTGGCTCAGTCGGTTAAGCGTCTGACTCTTGGATTCCGCTCAGGTCATGATCTCATGGTTTTGTGAGTTCGAGCTCCTCACTGGGCTCTTCACTGATGTTTGGAGCCTGCTTGGCATTCTCTCTCTCTCTCTCTCCCCCCCACCTCCTCTTCCCCTACTCAATGCTGTCTCTGTCTCTTTCAAAATAAATAAATAAAATTAATTTTTTTAAATGTCTCCAGACATTGCCCTTGGAACACAAAATCACCTCCAGGAGAGATATCAAGGCAAATACCAATTGCAAATTATACCAGCCAGTTCATTTTGCATGTGACTGTGTGCTCAATACCACTGGTAATAGCTGCTGCAATACATTGGCTCCTATAATGCTCCCATCAGAGGACAAGCGTGTCATTTAGGAAGCTTTGGTTAAAAGCACAAAAACTGAATCCTCTGGTAAATGTAAGCAAAAAGAGAAGTTATAGGAATTTCAGTCCTGTGAAATGAATCATACAATTGAAGGGAAAAAAGCACCTAAACAGCCAGGTATCAGAAAGGACAGGAATCAATGAAACTCTTCTTGTCCTTTACAGAGTTTCTGTCTTCTAGATCATAAGAAATGATGGATGACTTTAGGGCTTGTGCATTAAAGAAGCCCTCTTGAACTTAATTTTCAGTCACTGGTTTTGAGATTCAGATTCCAAGAAAAAGGTCTGATAGCCTGTACTGACTCACGTGATCATCCACTGACCAAGAGCAGATGCACCTTGACCATCATGATGCAGAGACCTTAATTAAGGGGGCAAATTTAGATACTATTACCGTAAGAAGGTATGAATATATTCTGGAAAGAACAGAACAACCAATATCTACNACTAGTGCTCGATCGCTCTCTCTCTCTCTCTCTCTCTCTCTCTTTCTCTCTCTCAAAATAAAAATAAACTTAAAAAAGATATTGTCAGTGTATAAGAGTCCCTAAACAGATAGTTATTATTAAAACTAAACCGGAACCCCTCACCAAAGAAGATCTAGAGATGTAAACCAGCATATGAAACGATGGTCCATGTCATATGTCCTTATGGTTCTTGGTACAATCACACTACTCACCAGAACAATATTTTCCAAGAACTCATGTTTTGGAAGCCTTGTGGCTTATCGGGTAGTCAAAGTCCATAGGGTGAGGGAGTTTGATAGCAAACATATAAAGAAAGTGCGTGGGGAAGCAGAGTGCCTGGGTGGCTCAGCTGGCGAAGTGTCGGACTCTTGGCTTTGGCTTAGGTCACGATCTCACGGTTTGTGAGTTCGAGTGGCACATAGGGCTCTGCACTGATGGCGTGGAGTCTGCTTAGATTCTGTCTCCTTTCTCTGCCCCTCATTCATTTGCTCGCTCGCTCTTCTCTCAAAAATAAATAAACATAAATAAATCTACACCTGTTTAAAAAAATAAATTGGTTGGGAGGCAGAAAGAGAAGGCAGTGGGAAAACAGGGGACCCTCTCTCATATTTATTTTAGTCCTTTTATACATGTATTGAGTACATCCCACATTCCAGACTCTGCTAANACCTGTTTAAAAAAATAAATTGGTTGGGAGGCAGAAAGAGAAGGCAGTGGGAAAACAGGGGACCCTCTCTCATATTTATTTTAGTCCTTTTATACATGTATTGAGTACATCCCACATCCAGACTCTGCTGTTTACATGCATTGTCTTTACAATCTTTGCATCAATTACTGAGGATTGAGGATGTTTAGGTGCCATTTTCTGCTTAGAATTCAGGCCCTACACTGCCAATAAATTTCCAAACCTCAGGAAAAAAGGCAGGGGAAAATTGGGGCTCAGGTCAATGTATTTCCCTTTGCTTTATGATCTTCACTCTTCAAGTACTGACCGTCATGGTATTTTTCTGATGTCTACAGTTAGTTTTTTGCTTTGTTTTGTTTTGCTTTGTATTTTATCCATATCTTGTCGTTGTTTTCTGGCAGAAAGGTGAGCTTGATGTAAAAAAATCCATTTCATAGAGGAAACAACTGAGGGTTAGAGTAATAACCCAAGGTGAGGCAGCTAACATTACAACCCATCTCTCACTATAACCCAGAACTTCAATTCTATTATGTTAGTACCCTCTTAATCCATTGCTTTCGTTGAACTCACTACTCACTTGCAAATCTCAGAATATAGTGGACATTCTGTGTTCTACTTGGATATTTTTATGAAATAAATGAATTAGTAGTTGATTCAATTCCCCCATAAGATACAAATACCACTGCAAAATATCATCTGATGTTTAAAGGACCTTTGCTTCTAACCATTATTTTTTACTTACTTGTTCTATTTTTAAATTACATCAGAATAAAAATAAAGCATATCCACTCAACACAGTAACCTATACTTAGTGATAAACATTAAGCAATTCTTAAACAAACATGAGGAATTACTAGAGCAACTGAAATAACATAAGCTTGCAACATGCCAAGAAGGCACATGTGCTGAAAAAAGAACAGGAAAAATGATTCTGTATTGTTTACTGCCACCTTTGTTGAAATAAACTCTGGATGAGCAACTTTTTCTATGAAGACCTGTGGTTTTGCTGGTGGTTTTTATGAATCTGTGCAGCATACAATTGATGGTTTTTCAGTTATGAAGAGAATTACTGATATGTACCCAAACACACTTTATGAGGGTGAGAACATTCAAGCACTGGCTAGAAAATTGGGAAATCTCAAATTTACTATAGACATCAGAGAAAGAGTTTGTCTTTTTAAAGTTTTTACTAATGTACAATTTCTATCATGGTTTAGTTTTCTTAAGACTTTAATTTTTTAGAGAAATTTTAGGTTCACAGAAAAACTGAGAGCAAGGTACTGAGATTTCCTGTATCGCCCCACCCCCACATATGCGTAGCCTCCTGCATTATTAGTATCTCCCACCACAATGGTCCATCTGTTACAATTGCTGAGCCAACATAAACACAGTATAATCACCCAAAGTTCACAGTTTTCATTGGAGCTCACTCCTGAAGTTGTACATTGTATATTGTACATATATATATGATTAAATAAAATGCATAATGACATGTATCCACCATTGTAGCATCATACAGTGTATTTTCACTGCCCAAAAAAATCCTCTGTGCTCCAACAATTCATCCCTTCCTCCCCAACCCCTAGAACCTCCTGATTGTTTTACTATCTCCATGATTTGTGCCTGTTCCGGAACATCATAAAATTAGAATGAAGGAACGTTTTAACAGGGCCCACCAAACATTTAGCACCAGACTTGGGAGTAGAGTTAAGCAATCCTCACGAATGCCACTTAAAAGCTCTAAAACATGTTTGCAAATTTTTAATAATTCTCCAATGAGAGATGAGGTCTGTATCCCCTTTCTTTCAATTTGGCCTGATTCCAGTGACTCACTTGTCACTTGTACATGTAATAGAAATGGCATTGTGCAGCCCCCAAAGCTAGGACAGAAAAAGCTGGGGTTCACATGGTTCACTTGAACACTCACCTTTGAAGCCTCAAAACAGCATGTAAAAATTCTACCATCTTGAGGCTACTATGATATGTGGAACCTCAAGCAAGAGGGACCATATATGGTCCAGCCTCCATAGGACCAACCTATGGAGGACCATAGATCCTCCTACCAACAGCCCCAGCTAAGTCCCAGCAGACAGTCAGCATCAACCACCACATATGTGAATTAAGACACCTCCTGATAACTCCATTCCCAGCTGTCCAGTCATCCCTAGATGCTCAGTTTCTTTAGCCAAGTTCCAGACATCATGGAACCCTCTCTGAATTCCTGACCTTCAGAATATTGAACTTAATAAAATAGTCAAAAAGTCTTGAGGTAGTTTGTTACAGAGCAATACTAATGGGACCAGTCTCTTCTGTCCTGTTCCTAACTCTAATGTCAGTAGTATGATAGGTGCTTAGGAAGGCAATTAAATTATTACAGCACACCAAGGGAACATTTATATCAGGGGTCAGCAAACTTTTAGCAGTAGATCCTCAGTTAGGATTTAGCCAACTCCTTGAATGCTACAATGAATCAGTGTCCCAACCTACGAGCTGTCGAACTAAACAAAATAAAACAAAAACAAGCTTTTAATAGATGGGTCACAATTTTCCTCTCTATCACATGTTCTGCCAATATCGTTATTGACTCAAAAGTCAATGCAAATGACCCATCCGACCTTCCTCTAAGGCATCTTGACAGTCCCAACGTTTTACTTGATGCATTCATACCCTTGTCATTTGGAATCAGGCTATACCGATCCCTTCCAGCTTTTGCAACTACTTGCTTTTCCATCTCTTAGGAACCTTCTCTTCCTTATCTTTCCATTTGTTTCTCCAACTGTCACCTCCTGACTTCATTTAATTTGCTACTGACATAGATTTCATGGTTAATCATGGCCACAACTCGAATACCAACTCTTGCTGCCTTTTATTTCCAAAGCACCCGTCTCACAAACTAGGACCTATGTCAACTCTCCATGTACTTTCTCACCTCCTATAATCAGGCTGTAAGGAAAACTGAAGGAAAAGAATCACTGCATTATACAAATTGTTGCCAGTATGCATGTATGATTCTTCAGCGTCATCTGGACATTAATCTCAGCCAGTTAATTTAGCTTTCACTTGTCTTTAGCACATGGTCTAGAGTTTACTTCTTTCCTGTATTTAGCACTTACCCTTCATTCCTCAAATGTCCGCTTCTTCTACATAACCACAAAAACGTGTACACCCTCACTTTAATCTCCTTATTTAACTTTTCATTTCATCTGTATCATCCTTACTCTCAGATCAGAGGAAGAATTACCCTGTGTGTATGGACCAAGTCTCCAGCTACACTCTTATCTTCTCTCCACTCATATCCTTTGGGGCTAGTTCCATATGTGGTTTATTTTTCTTTTGTATTTAAACCATTTTAATTCAACTGGCTTTTTCCTCTCCCACCCTTTAGTTTTTCTTATCCTTAAAAGAAAGTTCATAAACCTTCCCTTGCCTCTGAGACTCTCTGTACAGACCCTCTTAGTACTCTGTTTCCTCCAGATTTAAGGTCCGTATGCATATCATCTAATATCACTATCTCTATTTCACTTCCCATTCATCTCTCATATATTCCCATCAGCATATAAACATGCTATTTGTCTCCAATCTTAAAATATAAACAAACTTCTCTCTATCGTACTGTCTCTACAAGATTGCCCAATTTCTTTGTACACATTTATATAAACATTTCTTGAAAGAGTCATTTCCAATCAGGTTCTCATCACCACTATTCCACTAAAACTGTTGTTGTCAGGTCCACTAATTACTTCCATGTTGTTAAATCCAATTGCCAATTTTCAGGCCATGTCCTGACCCCATACTGGACCTCTCTCCTTCTACATGTATTTTGCATAGTCAGCCCATAGGCTTCCATATTTTCTTGGTTTACCTCCTTCTTTCTCTGTCTTCATCTGATTCCAAGGCTTAGCCATTGTCCCTCCTCTCATCTCCTCTTGCTGTCTTGTTGATCTCATCCAGTCACATAGCCTGTTTCCTCTATCAGCCAACGATTCCCAAGTTAATAGCTCCAGATGAGACCTGTCCCACAAGCACCAGACTCATATAACAACCACCTTATTGAGATTTACTTTTAGATATCTAAGATTTATCTCATTAACACATCCAAAATTAAAGTCTGTACTTCCTTCTGAAACCTGCTCCATTTGTGACCTTTCCCATCTCAGACACTGGTCATTCTACCCTTGAACGTTCTCCGGCAAAAACTCTGTGAGTAATCCTTGTATGTTCTCTTTTTGTTAGACCTACATATAGCTTACAAGGAGATCCTACTGGCAGATCTACCTTTAAAATATATTCACAATTCAATCAATTCTTACTTCCTCCAATCTTACTTCCCTAGTCTGAGCCATCCTTATCTCTTGTCTTAACAGTATTTTCACTGGTAACTCCGTATCTGTATTTGCCTATCCTATAGCCCATTTCAAACATCATGGATATAGTGTTTCATTCCTCTGCTTAAAATCCTGCAGTGGCATCCAGTTCACTCAGAGGAAAATCCAGAGAGAAGACAAAGGTTGTCAAGCTCTGCATGACCCTCCATCAGCATGTCTTGACCCCATTTCTTTCTGCTCTCCTGCTTGCCCACTGCACTCCAGCTGCACTGCCATTTTTGCTATTCCTCACACACTTTCCAGGCACTTTGCAGGGACTTTGCACTGGCTGTTTCTTAGGCCTAGAATAACCTTCTATCAGATACACTGCTGGCTCTGAATTCTTCAAGTCTTTGTTCAAAGCGTCTTATTTTTTTTCCCCTTAAGTGTTGGAATTTCCCAGGACTCCATTCTTGCTGATTTCCTTTTCCTCTCTTCATGCAATTTCTCTGCAACTTTAGCCTTAATTTTTTTCCTGTATTTTAATTGATATGCTGAACATGGAAAGATCTTTAAGGAGACATTTGCATTGAATATATTTTTTATCTCACTCTCCCTTTCTTCTCTATTGTTTGGTGCCAGACCCCTAATATCTAATACTTCTCCTTTCAATCAATGTATATCCAGCTTATCTAGCTAAGATCATTCTCCTTAATATGGAGAGCTTCTCCTGAGAAGCACTTGAGGCTGTGCATATCAAATGGGAAATCCCTATCCTTGTGGATACGTGAAAGCACAAAGGCTACAAAAAGCCCTATCCTAACCTTGGTGGATATTCATAGAACATAAATTATTCTCAGGTGCTAGTGAAAATTATTGTCACTAAAATATTGTTTCTGTATTGGGGCACATGGGTGGCTCAGTCAGTTGTGTTTGGCTCTTGATTTTGGCTCAGATCATGGTCCCAGGATCATGGGATTGATCCGTGTATCAGGTTCTACACTAAGCATGGAGCCTGCTTGGATCTCCCTCTCTCCGTCTGCCCCTCTCCCCTGCTTTCTTTCTTTAAAAAAATATATTTCTCTTTTTTAAAAAAATATTTATTTGGGAGAGACTACAGGTGGGGGAGGGGCAGAAAGAGGGGCACAGAGGATCCCAAGTGGGCTCTGTGCTGAAAGGCTGATAGTAGTGAGTCCAATGTGTGGCTTGAACTCACAAACCACAAGATCATGAGCTGAGCTGAAGTCAGATGCTCAACCATCTGAGTCCCCCAAAATTTATTTCTATATAAACACTAACAAAAGAGACAGATATTATGTCCAACAATCTTCTGAGAAAAAAATATTCATTTTCTTTTTCTTAGGAGTACTTCTCTGAATAATTAGGAATATTGGACCTAAAAGCTATTAGTCTTACCTGGAGTGTTGTGCATGGTAATTTGGAATTCTAGTGGAACAATACATCTTTGAAATAATAGAAGTAAGTCTCCAAGGTAAAAGAATTTCAGGTAGCACAAATACATATGGGAGAGAAAACTGTAGTCTGAGTTTTTTCCACAATATATAGGACTCAATTCCTGTTCTGAGTAGGTATAATTGAGACCCAGCAAAGATAAAAATAAGTAGCAGTAATAGAAAGTCTTAGGAGTCATCCTAGACCCCTCTTTATCTCTCATCTTACACCCTCCAGTATGTGGTCATTCACCTCCACTTCTTCGGCATCTCCTGTCTGTGCTTTCCTGCTTACTCCCGCTGCTGCCATCTTGGCCCAAATGCCCCTCGGTCATCCCTGAAACACTGTAATGATGTCTAATGTCCTTCCCCTTTCTTTCTAGTTTCATCTGCTCTAATCTATTCTCCACAAAGACCTCTGAATGATTTTTCTAACATGTAAATCAATCAGGTCAAGCTCTCTTCAAAGGTTTCTCTTTGTGTACAATGTAGACCCAGACATTGATGTCACATAAATTTGCTCCGTGATCTTGTCTCTACTGTTTCTTTCAACTTCTGTACCTCTACTCCTTTATACACTTTCTACTTCAGCCCCCATTCTCTGCATCATAGACTGTGGAGCTGCTGGCTTCTCCTCACGCGACTATTTACATTCTACTCATTCTGTCTAGATGCCCCTCTCTTCTACCGCATTGCTTTTACTTATTTTTCATGGTGCATATGAGCCTCTCTCCTTTTCTGGCACCAACTTCCTACCTGGTTCACTTTGCATTCTTAAAGAATTTGATAATACGTATTTATTACAGTAAACATTACTCAATTCTACTATCATAAGTGATTTTATTTTTACTTTTCTGGAGTGAGAGCTATGTGAATTTAGAGACTATGGTTTTCATCTCTGGTCAAGTAGTGCTAAGTACAATGATAGGCTAATGAATATAAAGATTATATCTATTTTTTTAAGTAAAGAAAGGTAAGAAGGCAGGAAAGAACAGAGGAGGGAAGAAAACAAAGAAAGGAGGAAGGAATGAAAGAAAGAAGGTAGGGAGGGATGGAGGGAGGGAGGAAACGGACCCAGAGTCCCAGAAAAAATGTTTTGTTCCAGAGTTAATTATGGGAATGAAATTTCTGTCTTTTCTTATCTGGTCCTTCCTTTCTGCAGATATTTTAGGCTCTTGTCGCTTTACTACTCTGGAATGAGGATATTTATTTGGACAGTAGTGAAGCTGCAAAAATTCTTTGGCTTTAGTGGTTGTGGTTATTTCTTTCTAAACCCATAGGAGGGGAACTTCAGCTAGCTGCTGCCTGTGGTGTCAGCTACACTGTTTGAAGTCCCTGGTGAGGAGACAGCTGGATGCCACAGTGGCAATTTGGGGCCACAGAGAATTGTTAGCTGAACTTGATGTTCTAGTTGGCAAGTTTGACACATATTCTACTCCCACATAATTGGATAGTGTTATGATCGCATCATACCACCAGCCCTGCTATTATCATAGAGGGGCTTTGTCATGATAAGAAGGTATGGTAGCTTCCTCATAATTATGATTTTGGCCAGACTAGCTTCCCTTCCTCTTAGATTCAAAAGTGAATTGAGCATGGAAGTACTGACATGTTTGAGAAATTGATTGCACTTAGATTTTTTTTCCGGGTTTGATAGAACTAGCTTCACGTCTGCTTAAAGAAAGAAACATTTACTTTCCAAGTTCAGCTTCTTGCTCTTGGAAATAGAGTCATTTGAGAATCATTTCATTGTTAGAAATCTCTTCATGATGTGAAATGTGTAGAGTTAACACTACTTCTTATTTTAGAGTAAGAAAACTGAAACAAATCTTGCATGTTGCCCAGTTGAAATTCCTTATTTTACTTTTAAGAGACCCAGAAAGGAGAGAGGTGACCTCTCAGCGTCACACATTAGTTAGTTACCAGAAGAGCTAAGATTATGTTTCTCATGCCAGTGCTCTTCAGTTCATTGTGCTACAGACAAAACTTGTATAAAGCACTGGTTTTTTTTTCCTGAAAATGGAAATGGGTTTATTCTATTATTTTTTTCTTTCATAGTTTATTGTCAAGTTGGTTTCCATATAACACCCAGTGCTCATCCCCATAAGTGCCCTCCTCCATGCCCATCATCCCCCTTCCCCTCTCCCCTACCCCCATCAGCCCTCAGCTGGTTCTCAGTATTCAAGAGTCTCTCATGGTTTGCCTCCCTCCCTCTCCCCAACTGTTTTTTCCCCTTCTTCCCCATGGTCCTCTGTAAAGTTTCTCCTGATCCACTTATAAGTGAAAACATATGGTATCTGTGTTCCTCTGCCTGACTTATTTCGCTCAGTATAATACCCTTGAGTTCCATCCACATTGCTACAAATGGCCAGATTTCATTCTTTCTCATTGCCATGTAGTATTCCATTGTATAGATAAACCACATCTCCTTGATCCATTCATCAGTCGATGGACATTTAGGCTCTTTCCATCATTTGGCTATTGTGGAGAGTGCTGCTATGAACATTGGGGTACATGTGCCCCTATGCATCAGCACTCCTGTATCCCTTGGGTAAATTCCTAGAAGTGCTATTGCTGGGTCATAGGGGAGTTCTATTGTTAATTTTTTGAGGAACCTCCATACTGTTTTCCAGAGGGGCTGCACCAGTTTACATTCCTACCAACAGTGTAGGAGGGTACCTGTTTCTCCACACCCTTGCCAGCATCTAGAGTCTCCAGATTTGTTTATTTTAGCCATTCTGACCAGCATGAGGTGGTATCTCAGTGTGGTTTTGATTTACATTTCCCTGATGGTGAGGGATGCTGAGCATCATTTCATGTGTCTGTTGGCCATCTGGATGTCCTCTTTGGAGAAGTGTCTGTTCATGTCTTCTGTCCATGTCTTCACTGGATTATTTGTTTTTCAGGTGTGGAATTTGGTGAGTTCCTTATAGATGTTGGATACTAGCCCTTTATCTGATATGCCATTTGCAACTGTCTTTTTCCATTCCATCAAGTTGCCTATTAGTTTTATGGATTGTTTCCTTTGTCATGCAGAAGCTTTTTATCTTGATGAGGTCCAATACTTCATTTGTGCTCTTGATTCCCTTGCCTTTGGGGATGTGTCAAGTAAAAAATTGCTGCGGTTGAGGTCAAGGAGGTTTATTCCTGCTTTCTCCTCTAGGGTTTATTCTTTTATAATGTAATGATGAAGGGGCACCTGAGTAGTTCAGTTGGTTAAGCATCTGACTCTCAATTTTGACTCAGGTCATGATCTCACGGTTCATGGGATTAAGTCCCGAGTTGGGCTCTGTGCTGAGTGTGGAGCCTGCTTGAGATTCTCTTTCTCTGCCCCTCCCCCACTCGTGCTCACGCGCGCTCTCTCTCCCTCTCTCAAAATAAATAAGTAAACATTTATAATCGAGTGATAAATATAATACCTGCCCATTGTAGAAAGATGGTAACATATCCAAAGAATGTTGATTAAAAGAATGAAGCCAATTTTGAAAGTGGATTCTAATGACATGAAACAGGGTTTCATCCGTAGCCTAGTTCTGTTCAACAATATTGACATTATTTTGGATGAAAGCATTGAAGGAATGCTTACCAAATATGTAAAAGATACTAACCTGGGAGAGAGAAGTAATGGTGGGGTTTGTTCTAAATGAGGAATCAAATAATAGCTAATGAGAATCTAGTATGAGCCAGGTATAAATTAATCTCCAAAACAGTCCTACAAGGTAGCTATCCTGTGTGGGTCATATCCTAGTCAGGAAACAAGAATTACGCCAGCTATTTTGATTGGAAGAATATTGGGAATTGGTTAATCTGGGCTTGGATTCTGAAATACAAAACAGGAAATTCTGAGGGAACAGAAGAAGCAGCTTCCATCCCTAGCCTGGGGGAGTAAAAGGAAGGGGTTAGCGTTTTTCAGGATCTAGAAACTCAAAAAAAAAAGGCTTCACAGAGCTAGCTCTAAACCTCTGAGGAAAAAAGCTAATCGGTTAGTATTACTTGTACTTAGAAGCTCCCAGGAGTCCCTGAGAAGCTAAGGATTCAGGCTTCTGAGGAGGGGGTGACACCTGGTTGATTCTGATTCCTCAAGAGCATGGAGGAGAGGCCTCACAGATCTAGGGCTTAGACCTTCCAGCAGGGGACACTGTCTGGCTGCTGCTGGTAGCTTCGAGGGGATGCCTTGAGGCTGGTTCTGGGAGTGTCAAGGAAGCTGAAGACCAGAACCAACTGCTTCTGTGTGGAGAAGGGTTGTTGCTAGTATGATGCCGAGTAGAATAGCAAGCTCAAGGAAGTAGCCCTCGTCCCTCTTCCTATCTTCCAGTCCCCTCTAGTTTGCCCTACAGACAAAATTTAATAGGAAAAAAAAAAAGAGGAAGAAAAAGAAAAAAAAAGAATAGGAACTCAACAAACAAAGGAAAATTCAGTTTACAGCCTCAGCCTCATACCACAAGATAAAATATAGAAGGGAAAGATTTTGTCATTCACTTAGACTTTCCACAAATGTTTATGGAGTGCCTACCACGTGCCAGGAATCACCTGTACTTCAACCTCTTCTGTGAAATGGGGATAATTATGCCTACCTCAGAGAGAAAGAGTAAAGGATAGAAAGTATCTGAGGACTTTCCACAGTGTCTGATAATGATTATCTACTGCGGCACAATGAAAATGGCAAGCCCTCAATTTTCATCAAATGCTGATGATATTCAAGAAGATCTGATTGACCTGATTCCACCATGGTGTTTTAAATGGTGTGATTTGGGGGGGGGGGCACCTGGGTGGCTCAGTCGGTTAAGCATCCAACTTCGGCTCACATCATGATCTCATGGTTCATGGGTTCGAGCCCCACATCAGGATCTGTACTGACAGCTCAGAGCCTGGAGCCTGCTTCGGATTCTGTGTCTCCCTCTCTCTCTGACCCTCCCCTGCTCACACTGCCTCCTCTCTCTCAGAAATAAATAAAAACATTAAAAATTAAAAAAAAATAAATGGTGTGATTTGGAATTTCAATGGATAGAAAATACACTCTCCAGGATTTATAGTCTCCACCTCTCCACATTGCTTACATCTTGCTGTTTCACACTTGTAAGCCTAGCTTCCAGTCTGAGTTTTGAAGATCTGTTCTAGAATGTGATTCTTTACTTATCTCTTCCCTCTCAGATGACTAGTTCTGTATTATAGCAGAGCTTTGGTTATCGATTTTTAAAATTCCTTCTAGCTACATGTTGGTCCTTTTCACACAATGAAAACCTAAGGAGTAGTTTCTACTCTCTTAAGTAGAATAAACCAAAATCCATGAGTAAAAATTCTTTTGGTATTAATTTTTGAAAGTTTAGAGTTAAAGAAAGAGATAAATGATGACTACTGCATTTTTCTTTAAAGTTTTTTTGAACAATTTTACATGATCAGATTTGGGTATGGTAGTTGCTTTGGAGAATTAAATCCATTTCAATGATTTTTTTAGAAGTGTACTCCTTTTAATCTTTGCCATATTGTCAATTAGTATTTAAGTACTCCCTAGCCCAAATACATCATTTCTATGTTGATTTATTTGGGAGCCGATCTTTCTAAATTCTTGGCCAGTGAAATCATGCTAATAAAGGACTGTATTAAAATGCTCTGTTCTGTATTTTTGAGGCTTTTTGTTAGTTATTTTTATTTAGGAAACATTTTCTAGACCAATGAACCATAGGGTAATCAGGTGACCTGCATTTTTCATGAAAAATAAAATGTTTCCAGATGGTGTGAAACACTTGGAAAGGATGTGTTGTTCAGCCTACCCAGAATGTTCCTAAATAGCCACTTCTGGTTTTAGTAAGGCAGTGTTTCCAAAGTTGCTACCTATTTCAAGCATAAAGGGGACAAGGGGACAGCATATGAAGTGGCTAAGCATTGAGAACAGCTGGAACTAACTAGATGCTGTTAACATAACAGATTAAGCAGATCTATGAGAGAAGAATCCTGCTGTAAGAATAGGTTAACCAGTCCATAAATCAAGTTGTGAGGGAGTCAGGTGTAAACCCATGCCACAGAGAGTGTCTATTTACCTTATAGTGTTGTCTGCAATCTTGATCCACCTTTCAGATACTCATAACAATTCTCTTTTCAACTCTACACAATGTGCGAAAATAACTTTCCATGAAACCAAAATAAAACTCACTATCAGGAATTGAAGAAATGAGTATATCAAATGGTCTGAAATGCTCTAAGTATTCATTAAACCGGTCAGTTTACCTGTTCCCATTCCTTAAGCCTGCACCCTGAAGAGAGGGTGGCCCTGGACATTTGTCCCTACCCTGATGGTTTACCTCCTCCCAACTATCCTAATTTACTCTGATTCCTGATAAATACCTGCTCTTTTCAATGCTTGATTCTTGCTTATACCCTCCCATCACTTCTTGGACTTCATTCTGGAAATTTCTCTGGATTTTTCCTGTGTCTTATCTCCCTCCAATTCACATTGCTAATTTTTGTTCCAGGCCATTCTGAGGAAGTACTTAATTGAGCCCTGCCCTGCCCCTAGGACTGATGTTCTAAACTGTGGTTCCCAAGATCATATTGGTCATATTCCTCCCAGGTTAGCTTTGGCATCATAAATGAGTCAACATTTTCACCATGAGTGTCACTTTCAGGCCATAGAAGACTTGGGTCACACAGGAGCCCACCACACTTCTCTAAACCCAAACCTGTAGAGCCAATTGTACATACTCCTTTGTAATGCTCCTGCTGGCAAAGATCTTGGGTAAGGCTGCTTCATGTAACTGTCTATAGGTCACTTCCTTATAGATCGGTTCCTTTGGTCTCTTGGTCTGGGCCACTCTCCGGGCAGTTTGCATCATCTTCATAGTGCCCTCTCTTATCTTTAGTTCTTTGTATGCTTTATGCATTATTTTACATAAAGAAATTAGTAACTACATCTTTAATGGTCATTGATTTGAATATTCAATAGAAAGAAAGGACTCTCTTGAGCAGCTTCCTACCAGTCTGGACCTTCATTTCTTTCAGATGATCCACCCGCTCCTAGAAGCAAATTCTTTGCATCCTCAAAAAAAAAAAAAAAAATTCCTGACTTTCCATATTCAGTGAACATTTTCTCGGGTCACCATCATTAACAGCTTCTTTTCCGAAGTGAATGATCATGCAACTGAAATTTGTATACCTGTCTTAGTCCATTTAGGCTTCTATATTAAATTTCATAAATTGGGTGGCTTAAAAACAACAGAAAATTATTTCCTACAGTTGTGGAGACTATGAAGTTCAAGATCAAGGTGTCTGGTAAGAGCCCACTTTCTTATACATGGGTGTGATTTCACTGTGTCCTCACATGGCAAGGGGCCATTCTTGGGCCTATTTTATCAGAGCACTGATCTCATTCCTGAGGGCTTCCCCCTGATGACCCACTCACCTCCTAAAGGCCCCACTCCCAATACAATCACACTGGCAATTAGATTTCAACATATGAATTTTGAGGGGCACAAACATTCAAACTATAGCAGTACCTTTCCACTCACTTTAGAATATCATTTTAAGAAGAAGAAATAATGAAGAAAGAGCTTATAAACATCATGTGGTTCATACAGTGGGGTAGGAGGGACAGAGACTGCTGGCCAGTCCTTGGTGAAGCACTCTCAATGCAGTCTTTCTTATTCTACTCGAAGTACCTACTCCCTTTGGAGTCTTTTCCCACACTGCATGTGGCCCAGTGGGGGCTGTCAATTATTTTCTCTAGGCCTCAGCACAAGGATGTCCTTCCTCAGGCTGAACCAATCATAACACAATTGACCCATCGGGTAAATCTGTAACCCAAACAAGTCAACTCCGGATTCTTTCACAGCATTGTTAAATGACTCTTGGGGAAAAAATCATTCCTTCTGCTGGCTGTGATGTTTTGCTGATATTACTAGATTGGAAGTTAAGAAGGTGGTTGCTGGTTATCATTTTCAATGACATTCAATCAAATAAAGTCAAGCAGAGACCATCGGAGACTAAATATAAATGAAGTCAGAGGAAGACAGTCCCAATAAGCTAAGTCTCTTGACACCATGCCCTATCCCCTGTAGCTCTTTGATTCTCTAGTATTCTTCCTAGGCATATGAGCCAATAAACTCTGTTTATGCTTGTTAGAACTGAATTTCTGCCACTTGAAATTCAACATCTTGCCCATCACAAGATGTGATGATTTTAATATGAGTGTTAGTAGGAGAGGAGATTGGTAAGGCATTCCTTCAGTAGACTCAAAAAATGTTAAGGCAAGAGTTTTCAGGCTTTTCTCTGTTGAAATATCAATGACAGATAATGTCCTTTGGTGAGACATATTTCTCTATGTAGGTTCTAGAGTAATAGCAGCTGCCATTCCATCCTTTTCTCTCATTCTTGAAATCATATTAAAATGTTGCTGTTTTGGCTATCTGGTGTTACATAACAACTACCCCCAAAACAAATGTATCATAAAACAATGAACATTTTATTAGTGCACACCTGAATGGTTTATTTCTCTCCCATAATGTCTGGGACCTCAGTAGTAAGGACTCACATGGCGAGAGTGGCTTGAATGGCTGGATCCTGGAATTTCTTGGCAACTTCTGTCCTCAGGTGTTGGCAGTTTGACAGAGAGAATGGACTGAGCTGGAACTGTTGACTGGAATGCCTATACAAGACTCCATCACTGTGGTTTCAAGGTAGTCAGACCTTTTATGTGGCAGCTCGGGACTCCCAAAGAAAGTGTTCTAGTGAGTAAGTAGGAAGTTAGATGACATTTTAAGATTTAGCTTTGGAAGTCACATAATGTTTCTGCCATATTCCATTGGTGGATGTAGTCACAAGTTCATCCAGATGCAAGGAGAGAAGACATAGACTTCACTTCTCAATAGGAAGAATGTCAGAGATTTGTAATCACATTTGAAAACTGCCATAGCTAGTGACTAGAAAGGACACTATTACAGGAATGACTTTGAAGCCATTCTAAAATGTGTGTGTGTGTATGTGTGTGTGTATTTAATCACAAGATAGCATTAGTAGCAAGATGAACATATCTTAATTTTGTAGCAAAATAAAATACTTGAATTGCATAACTCCCGGTTTAGGAGTGGGCATCAGGGTACTATCTATCTATACAGATTGGGTAAGAATGGAAGTGAAACAGTGTAGTAAAAAGAATTGGCAGAGATGAGAGGGTTGGCAAATGCTAAAGCCAAAGTTGCAGACAATCTAACGTTTCCAGTTATCTCTAGCAGTAGGATTCTATTTTCCATATCCCTGATTCATTTAATTTCTGCTAGAGTATATAGAGATGACATCTGTGGGCAGAATGCAGAAAGAAATTCCATGTGGCTCGAGCGGTGAAAGATGGCTGAGCAAGGTCAGCCAAGACGTCGTGAAAAATAAATAAGAAAATGGTAGACTACTTTAACCACCCTCTGTAACCCTGGCATAGAGTTGCTTGATTTGCTTCTGTATTCTGAATAACACCCCACTCCTTTCTATAGACAATTTGAGGACATGAGTTTTTGTGTCAGATACAAGCTACCGACAGCTTCTCCACTCAATGGTTGCTGCTTACCCCCAATCACTCAGTCTCAGGCATTTATGTGCATTGTGGAAAACTCCTCCCAAACTAATTTAAAAAAATATATAGGTATCTAAGTGATGAATCACTGCATTCTTCTCCTGAAACCAATATTGCACTGTATGTTAACTGACTAGAATTTAAATAAATATTTTTTTAATTAAAAAAATAAAAAAGAGTAAAAGCATGGTACTTTATCAGTGTGATGTCTTCTGACAAGGGGAAGCATTGGGACTGCTGCATCATCATCACTGAAAGTGGTTAAGAGTGAAGACTCAGATGACAGTCCCAGCTCCAACTTTTACTCACTGTGCATCATGGGCAAGGGATGTGACCTCCTTGGCCCTCAGCTTCCACAGAAAAAAATGACCCTAATGAAAGCACTTACTTCCTTTGCTTGTTATGAGAAGGAGGTGATGCGTATAAATACATGGGGACAGTGACCATCACAAATGTAAGCACCCAGTAGTATTAGGTATTGGTGCTTGCTGCCTGGTTCCATGTATGAACAGGGCTCCTGAAGCATGTCTGATATGAAGCTCCTATGTGGATTAAACTTTCTTATGAAGCTGAAGTGACCATAAGAAATTCATAAAATAGGGGCACCTGGGTGGCTCAGTCAGTTGAACGTCCGACTTCAGCTCAGGTCATGATCTCGTGGTTCGTGGGTTTGAGCCCTGCATCAGGCTCTGTGCTGACAGCCGGCTCAGAGCCTGGAGCCTGCTTCAGATTCTGTATCTCCCTCTCTCTCTGACCTTCCCCTGCTCATGCTGTCTCTATTTCTCTCAAAAATAAATAAAACATTAAAAAAAAATTCTAAAAAAAAAAAAAAGAAATTCATAAAGTAGTAAAAGCACGTGTACCTCAGTTCCATAGCATTTTTTCATATTCTCGTGTAAGTAGTCACGGCTTGTCATCATGGTTGTGGGACTACTCATCTCAAACTTCAGAATCTTTTCTCTCCCCAACTGTGAAATCAGTGACCCCTAAATTACCTCTCATTCTCTCTCTCTCTCTCTCTCTCTCTCTCTCTCTCCACTTTCAGTGTAGACAAAACAAAACAAAAACCAATTAATATTAGAACATCTCCGTGTGAGTAAAACACCAATTTGCTTCAATAGATAGGGAAGTCAAGCTTCTGCTCATCCAATTCCAAATGAGCTTTCCATAACTGAAAGGCCCATTAATGCATTTCCCCAAACCAAGCAGGAATTTACTACCTGCAGTGAATACTGTTACTAACCTTGCCACCTGATATGGCATGATAGTAGAAACTGTAGCAGTTTTAAAAATATCAATGTTTGATCTTTTTTCTAGAAATTGGAAAATGTAAGAAAAAAGAGAGCTTTTTTAATTATTAAAATCATTCTTCAAAACTTGGAGATAAAACTATCAGTATCTTCTTGGACATTAGAAATTATTATGAGCAGGGTGCTTGGGTAGCTCAGTTGGTTGGGCATCTGACTTCAGCGTGGGTCATAATCTCATGGGTCGTGGGTTCTAGCCCCCCCGTCAGGCTCTGTGCTGACAGCTCAGAGCCTGGAGCCTGCTTTGCCTCTCCCCTGCTGGCAGCCTGTCTTTCTGTCTTTTTAAAAAAATTTTTTTAATTCTTATTTATTTTTGAGAGAGAGAGCATGAGCAAGGGAGGGGCAGAGAGAGAGGAGACACAGAATCTGAAGCAGGCTACGGGTTCTGAGCTGTCAGCACAGACCCTGTCATGGGGCTTGAACTCACAAACCATGAGATTATGACCTGAGTCAAAGTCGGTCACCCAGGTGACCGACCGAGCCACCCAGGTGCCCCCTGTCTCTTGAAAGTAAGTAAATGTTAAAAGAAATTTTTTCTGGAAATTATTATGAGCTTTGCAGTTTGAGAGACCAGAATTTGAATAACTGGCTCAATTATGGATGAGTCATGTGTTTCGGGGCAAATCCTTTCTTCCTGCCTTGCCTCAGTTTCTGCCTCTGGGGGGGTAATAATTCTGACTTCATTGGTTTGTTTTGATCATTAAACAGTATAGTAAGTGTAAGTAACTGTCATGCAGAAGACACTCATGTCAGTCTTCCTTTTCCCTCCAAATAAAACGTTGGTTTTATTTTCTGCCCCTCAAATCTACATGTTAATGAATCATATTTGGATTTGTCTCAGATTTGAATTACAGTCATAGTATGTTTGATTGTGCCCAGTTGACACAACAATTGTTCATTTTATTAAGAAAATATTAAAAAGAGAAATACTTTGGGGGATCAGATCTAAGATTTATCCAAAAGACTTTTGGACATTTGACATGGAATTTCAAGGCTAAAATATTAAGGGTAGTCAACAGTATTTGCATCCTCCTCAAAACTCCTTAAGGGTAATTTGCTATTCTTTGACATCAACAAAGTTTAGAAGAAATGTCCTATATTGAAGGCAACCATTACTAACAGAAGTTTTCAGTAGAAATTTCACGTGTATTCGTTTGATTTACTTTTTTTAGTATCCAAAAGTTTTCTCTAATTATAGTTATGTGGAATTTAGCAGAACTCTTGGAGATCATAAATGGTTATTGATTGATTTTTATTTGTTTAGATACTTTCACAGAGCTTTCTCAGTATTAGAATATAATAGAATAGAGCTCTGGGAACAAAGAGAATTGAATTGGTAACTCATTTCTACTACCCACTGGCTCTGTAACAGTGGGCCAGTTATATAGCCTTTCCAACCTTTAGTTTTTGTATCTATCAATTAGAAAGTGTACTAGTGCCTACTTCTTAGGGTTGTTAGGATTATGTGAGATCATGCACTAAGCCCATGCTTTGGAATATTAAATACATCTTTTCCTTCTTCTCCCCTTCTTTCTCCAATCATCTTTCCAAATGGCAAGAACCCCATTATTTATTTTGACCCACACAATGGGTCCTTTATGTTTTTCATAATTTATGATTATTTATTTATTATGGGAAGTTGATCTGGCCTACATGTGGTATTCCAAGGAGTAATAGGGTGAGGGAATTTTATATAAGAAGTAGATAATTTTTTATACTCTATTATGGTCAGTTTCTCTGTTAAAATGAATAATTCTGCTATTCCTTTAAGGAGGGTGATAATGTCACATTGCTTTGATTTTAATGAGATCTGTCCTGAAGGTAAACCCATTGAGGGCTCCTTTATGAAACACCAACCCCAGCTGTTTTATATTCTTCAGGTGTTATGTAAATCTCAAATATTAATATTTTACTATCTAGTAAAAGAGATGAAATAAGATTTTTGTGACTGCTTGTTTCATAGGTTGCAAATAAGACTGGGTCATTGTCTTCTTGATTATTCAGCTGCAGAGTTTCTTTGCATTAAAAAAGCACGGTGAAAATAACAGCCAGGAATTCTGTCATATTAATAATTAGAGTTAGCATAGTTAACCTTTAGAGAGAAATTTTTTGGTACCAGGAACTGTACTAAGCCCTCTTCATGTGCTGTCTTCTCTAATCCTCACAAAACCCTCCAAAATGAGTAAGAGTATTAGTTGCAGATATTTTTTTTTTAATCACCGCATTTTAAAACATGAAAGGCCTTAGGGCACCTGGGTAGCTCAGTCAGTTAAGCCTCCTACTTCGGCTCAGGTCATGATCTTTCAGTTCATGGGTTTAAGCCCTGCATCGGGCTCTGTGCTGACAGCTAGCTCAGAGCCTGGAGCCTGCTTCAGATTCTGTGTCTTCCTCTCTCTTTGCCCCTCCCTCACTCATGCTCTGTCTCTGTCTCTCAAAAATAAATTAAAAAACTTAAAATTAAAAAAAAAAGTGTTTATGGAGACATTGGCTGTTGATGGGAGGCAGAATGCAGTAGGGTCACCTATACAGAGGGGACAATCAAACAATTGAGTGGGGGCAAGACAATTAGACTGACAGTAAATTATCTGGTAAAACGAAACTAGGGGCTTCAAATATAGATGTGTAACGAGAATGAAAATGAATAAGGCTGGTGTGTGCAAGGCTCATAGGGAATGACTGAGTCTGTAGAGAACTGAACAGAGGGTGTGGCTATCCAAAGGAAACAGCAGCTGCTTGGTGATACATGAGAACATTGTCACACAGGAATGAAGACCTAGTGTTGCCAGAAATTCTGAATTTTCAAGACGGGCAGAAATCAATATTTTCATGTGCTCCCTTCTGATTTTTAAATGTTGACAGCTCATAGAACATTTTCAATAGGATCAACTCAATTAAAATATTTTAGAAGCAACCTAGCCTAGAGACTGTCAGTTTGCTTTTTTGAACTTGAGTAATGAGAAACTAAAAAGTCAGTTGGTGTAGACTGTAGAAGATACTGAATGCCAAGCTAACGACTGATCTTAAATTATAAGGCAAAGAAAAATAACAGTTGAAGGCTTTTCAGCAGAAGTGGTATGAAGCGTGCTGCTGGAGAATGATGGCTTTGGCAGCAGTCCACCAATGGTTTGTAGATGAGAGAAAGAGCCATCAAGATGGCCAGCTTTGCAGCAATTACATTCATTAGGGTAGCTGAATGGAATTGAAACATAAATAATGGTAATTTGTCAAATAACAGCTTCTTATCACCATTATCAACTATTTAATTCTACTTTTTGGGGTATATTAGCAAAAATACATAAAAGAAACAATAAAAAACAAAAGAAAACTTACCTAAAGATGGAGCACCCCACTTTGAGGAATCACTCCTAATCATAAAAACAATGGCTTATCACAGAACACAGATGCTTTTGATCTCCAAGATGCAATGATGCATTTTCTACCTTCTCATCTTCCCTTGGCATGATGTACCTTCAGAGTTGGACTCTCCTCTCAGGCCATATCCTGACATTATTACCCCAGTCAGACTGTGAAATTTGATAAGGGAGAGGTCCATTCTCTGTATTTAGTAGTCTCTATGAAAAACTGAGATATAAGAAAGAAGAAAAAGAGTGCCCACACCAAGTATCCCACACATATATAGGATGAGATTTTAAAGTCAGACCCAGAAAGTTTGTGTTTCTTTAAAATGGAATATGTCAGATTCATTTCTACAATATTGCATCTTATTGAATGTCTATATTGTGCCAAGCACTGTAAGGAATTAAAATAAGATAAAACTTCCATCTCACAAGGAGCATGTAGCTTAATTATTTGATTGTTTATTGGTGACATTATGATATGGGGAAAAAGTAGCACAATGCAAGCTAAGAAGTAATACATTTGATGATGGAAACTAGGGAAAGTTCTAGTCCTGTGCCTTTTGATGGAGAGCGATATTAAATTTATTTAGGAGAATTATTAAGTAAGAAGAGATAGTTAAGATAGGCTTTGAAAAAGGATTTGGATATTATGAGAAGAAAGTAGGGGTAGCAACATTTGAAATAGAAAGAGTAGCATAACATGAGGTCAGAACAGGGAATGTTTTGGGAATGTTCAGCTTGTCAGGAACATAGGGGAAGTGGTCAATAGAGTTGGGAAATAAGGTTAGAAAGATAGGGTGGGACCCTAAAGCTTACTCACATATTTTGGTTTTGTAGACATGGAGAAACCCTTAAATTACTCTATTCAGAAAAATGATACAAGAGAAACTGGACTTTGGGAATTTAACCCCCTGCGGACTCTTAAGAGGGTTTCCCGAAGTATGTTCTAAGTACCATTGGTGGTATACAAGATTCTCTTTGATGGTTCACAAATGAACATTTACTTACTAGACCCATATCTATTTTAATGCAAGCCCACAGAGTGGCTAGGGTATTTATATGTAAAAATAAGAGTTGAGAAAGAATAAGATCCCCAGAATTGGAATGATTAGATTCTAAAGGTTTGGGAATGCAGAGAACCCTAAAATTTAAGTCCCATTCATCCCAGAACGATTCTTATTTGGGTCTCTTTACATGAAGAAAGAGTTTCTTTCTTGCAAGGGAAAACTGCTTCTCTCCAGGAAAACATAGAAAATGATAAGATTTTCCCCCGGGTCTCACCCCTGAAAGTGACTTGGTATGCCTTCATGGAACTTCCAGTCTATTGTGGGAGACATGCATTAAACAAAGAAATGAGAAACAAGTATAAAATGGCCACAGAGTAAGACATACAAGGAAATGGTACACAGTGATTTCAGACACAGGAAAAATTATCTCAGTCACAGAGACAGGGAAGTTTATCCTGAGGAAGTGACCTTGAATTGAGGTCTGAAACCTGAGGGTTGAACAGAAATATGGGGAGGGGATCTGGAAGAGCCTTACCTGTAGGGAAATGAGCCTGTAAAATCCCTGATGAAGAAGAGCCAGAATAATGAAAAACTCAAAGATGTTCACTGGAGTAGTAGTGGTACAAGCAGGAGAGTGTGTTGGGAAATCTGAAGAGGTAGATGGGTAGAGTGTGCCTGCACAGGGCTCAGAGACTATGTTAAGAGTTTTTTACTGCTCATTTTTAAAATTAATTTTTGAATAATTTTAATTTAATTATATTTGTAATATTTATCCATATTTGAGAAAGAGAGAGAGAGAGCATGTAGGCAACAGAGAGCGAGGTAGACACAGAATCTGAAACAGGCTCCAGGCTCTGAGCCGTCAGCACAAAGCCTGATGCGGGGCTTGAGCTCATGAGCTGTGAGATTATGACATGAGCCAAGTTCAGTGTTCAACCCACTGAGCCACACAGTTGCCCCCAATTAATTTCAATCTTTAAGGGGTGCCTGATGGTTCAGTCAGTTAAGCATCCAACTCATGATTTCGAGTCAGGGCATGATTTCCCAGTCATGGGAACATGATGTTTTGGGTTTGGAGCAGAGCATGGAGACTGCTTGGGATTCTCTCTCCCTTTCTTTCTGCACTCCCCCACTTGTGTGCATGCACACTCTTGCTCTCAAAAATAAATAAAATTTTAAATTTTAATTTTTAAGATTTAGTGGCAACGTTTTATTTATTGCATGGTTTATTTCTGTTTATGGTTTTCTCTTCATGATAGTGAAAAAGTTGTTTTAAATAAATTAATGACATTAAAATGATGAATCTATTTAAATAAAAATGTGGATTAACAAAATTCCTGCAGGTGACATATGAATGACTGATATTGGGAAACATGAAACTGTGGCTTAAATGTTTGGTCAAATGATGGCACATCACAACTGTAGGACCAAAGTCTGGAGACTATGTCTCACTAGGCCAGTTTTGACACTGAAGACTATTGTAGGCCAAACTGTTACAGTCTCTTCCAAACAGTGTTCTATGCCCTTTGGCAAACTGGACTCATATTAAACTCTTGTATTCCAAGTACAATGGTATATCTTATTTTGTTTTAGACACAGTGGTCAACCTGCACCATGGGTGGTCGTCAGTATCTTAGCTCTTCCCAAGTATGAACTTTGGCTGTTACTCACAGGGAATAAGATATGAGATCAGGGACAGAACAATACTGATCCAGACATCATTATGTTGATAGCAAGTGTGTTCCATACTAAGAAATCCTGAAGTTTACATTGGCAGCTCAGAAACTTCCTCTGAAGCCATGACTTTGCCATGAGGAAGAATTCTATGAAAGCTCTTGCTTTTTATTGTATGGAACATTAGAACTTGAGAAAAACGGGGTTTGCCTAATCTCAGCTCATCCAATTTACAAATGAGACACCTGAAACTCAAGGAAATGACTTATCTAAAGCCACATGCATGCTCATGCCCTGCATCAACCTTTCGTTTCACACCATGTCAGGCAAGAAGAGTGCCAACAGAATCAAAGAAGGGGGATTGGAGAGTGCATTACAATAAGACTTGTATGTAATCATCATCCCCAGACTTTCCCTGCTCACAGGATTCTGTGCTCTGTAGTACATACACAACCATTGTGTTTGGTCCATGTGTGGTACTGTTAAAACACTGGGACCACTTCCTGACTCCAAGAGAAGTGAACAAAAACAAGAACATACAGAAGTGAAAGGCTTGCTTGTCTTCTGTTTCTGAATCATGCACATTTGGTCATCTCTACCATCCACCGACTGCCAGTCAAGATAAATTTCATCTTGAAAAAGGATGACCTGTAGAAAAGACATCTGGCTCTACTCATTAATTATGGAGAGCTTCTTTAAGAAATAATATTTAGTTTTGGGAAGAAACTTCACTTGCTTCTCAAGATGCAAATGATGTGGTCATTTAGGCTAAAAAGCAAAATATGTTTCCTGTTTTAAAAAGTGGAGCAGAAGAGAGAGTCCTTTGAGATTTTTTCCTTTATGAAGAATTTAGATCACTTATCGCATGAATTATGATGCAGACACAACCAGATTCCTGTGGCAGGAAGGGACTAGCAAATGCTTTTTCCCAGGAGCAGTCTTTTGTCCTGGAGCAGAGAGAGCTCTAGCTTTATCAGTGTCAATTACTTAATTCTTCTATTTTAGGCTCCTTTTTCTTAAACAGGAAATTTCTGGGGTATAATTGCATCCAAAATAGTATGTAACCAGAAAAAGAAGCACTCGTAATATATGATAATGACAAAGAAATATTTCTTTGTAACAGCGTGAAATAAGATTAATGAAGCAGATGACTTGTCATATTAAAAAAATTCTTTAACTGGGGGAATCATGGTTTTTGCCTTAATTCGTAAGCATTAAAAGGAGACTCTAATATTCTAAATCTCTGTTGACAAACAACTATGCATCCAATAAAACTGAACAATAGGGAGATCTCTATGCTTTTCCATCTGGATGCAAGGATATTGTATTTTCTCCAGGTTTCTTCACTTCCCTATGTCTGGGAACCAGTCTGTACAAACCATGTGACCATTGGGCTGACCCAACCAACGAGGAGACTCACACCCCAATCTCCACATCTTCTTCCTGACTCCCCTCACAGGAGGAGATACACATTTCATGGTCTAATTTTGCCTGTGTTCTGGCAGCTGCTCAAAGGGAGAAGCATTAACGTTAGATGGACAGCTCACATTGTAGAAGATCATTTTCTTTGGCTATTTTAAATACAGAACATGGTTAGTACCATTTTTTAAGGGTTACAGTGATCGACATGGGCTTTGGCACCAGGAATACCTGGATTACTGGATCCAAATCCTAATTTGCCCATTTAGTAGTTGTATAATCATGGGTAACATACTTAGCATCTCTGAGTCTCTGTGTTTTTCATTCATAAAAATAGAAGTCATTACTCCTTTCCAAGATTTTTCTGAAATTTAAGTGGAATAAAATAATGAATAAAAAAGCTAGTAAGATTTTGGAACATAATAGTTGTGTAGCAATTAATAGTGTTTCAATTTAAAAGTGTTTCGTAAATTCCAAGTTTTTTATTCCTGATAATAATAATTTAGTGCTGTATTCTCAACTGCACCTAACAAAGTGTTTGTGCACAAAATTGTGGTTCAATAAGCATTTGTTGCATTCAGTTCAATTCCCAAGTCTGAATGAGCAATAAAACTGACACATGCTGTGTCTGCCAGGAAATACACTGGCAAGGCTCAGATTGTTCACATGTGTTAGTTGGAAATGGTCTAAGAGGAGAGAGAAGCCAGGCCTTTAAAAACAGCACTTTGGAAACTATCCAGCAATCAGCTTCACTTATCTTGCAGAAAAGCACGAGGAAGGGGATTCTGTTTCTGAGCTTTTCGGTAGCCTTCATTAAAGCCAATGTCCTGAGATGTTGGTCAAGACTCTATTCTATACAGCAACTGGATCTTGTAAGTCTACTTTATTTTTTATCATGAATAAAAAAAAACAGAGTAAAGAAAAGTACCTTAATGAAATAATAATCAATACAAAGTATTACTACAAATAAATGAAAATGATTCTTATATATTTTTAAAAAACAAACAGAGACATATATCTAAACAAGCGTAGTTAGGACCAATACAGAGCAAATACTCAAATACTTTAGGGGCTGGTAGGAAACAAATGGTGCTCTCAAAATGGATTATTTGAAGAGAGTTTAACAGAATGTAGGAAAACCACAAGTTGATAACATAATGTCCCTGGGATAGTAACATCAAAGTCCTGTTATCACCTTACACCAGTGGTAATGGGAATGTGGAATGAGTCATGTGGAGATGCTACCTTGACCAGAGCTGTGAGTTACAAAGTTGAGGGGTGCAGTCAACCTCTCAACAACCATTCAGGAAAATGGTTCAATCACAGGGGAATACCTTAATCTCACTTTCTTTCTTCCAATTTCTGCCAATGTTCCCATTTGGAGCCAGATGGCAAAGATACCCATTGATGTCATCTATATAAGAGTCAGAGTAAGGAGGAGAAAATGGGATGTAGGTTTGGAATGGTCCCGATAATTGAATCAGCTTTCAAAGTGGTTCTAATGTATCTGAATACAAAGTGGCTTGAGGGGATGCTACAGACTGAATGTTTGTATTCATATGTTGAAATCTAATCTCCAATGTAATGACATTTGGAGTGAGGACTTTGGGAGGTGATCAGGTCATGAGAGGATTAATGCCTTTATAGAAGAGACCCCAGAGAGCTCCCTTGCCCCTTCCACCAGGTGAAGACACAGAGAAAACGTGGCTATTTATGAACCAAGATGCAGGCTCTCACCAGACATTGAGTCTGCCAGTGCCTTGATCTTGAACTTCCCAGCCTCCAGAACTGTGAGAAATAAGTGTTTGTTGATTATAAACCACTTATTTTATGGTATTTTGTAATCGATTGGATAAAGGAAAAGGAGTTAATTGCTCCCTTTATAAATGAAAATGAACTGATAAGGAGCTCTGGTGCATTTCCGTTTTTTTGTCTCTAGTACAGAGATTCAGAATAATGACAAGTTGCTTTTCCTTTTACTACCCTAACTCCTCACCATCACCAATACTACATTCACCCTCCCTGGACTTCCAACATGCATTTCTAATAGTTATTACACGTGCTTAGTTTACCAAGTTGGAATTCCTTCCTGGTAGAAGTTGACATCATGTCTGTATTTGTGAGTGTAGGATAGATACCACCTGCCCATTCTTCTTTTGTTACATATTGGTGTGAGCTGGGATAAAGGGAAATGATCATTAAATTAAAAATGACTTTGGTGAACGAATAGAATGTGATTTAACAATATGGTCAGTCTTTATGAATGCACTGCATAGTAATAACACTGTTGTATAGCCTTGTAGAATTTGTAAAATGCTATTCATATTATTTTTGCTCAATTTTTAAAATATGAGAACCCAAACTCAAAGAGATTAAGTGGCTGTCCCAAGGTCAAGGAACTTCTATGTAGAAGAGTGAGAACCTGAAGCTACATCTAATATATGCAAATGCAGACGTGTCTACTGTAAATATTGGTGCACATGGTATGGACTGAGGATGGCTGAGTGTCTTTCTGCAGTCTCCAAGTCCTCTCACTTTCATGTTTCTATTTACATGTTTCCTTGAGATTAGCTCTGAAAGATTCCTATTAAATCGACAATGTTGTCAGAAAAGGGGGACCTTATATGAATTATTAGTTTATCAGATTTGTTTTCTAGAAACCTTTTACAGAGAGAAATGGTACAGAATTGTTAAGTTTGCATGAAAGCAGGTTAAAAAGGAGTTCGTCAGGAGACCCTGACAGCCATGGAAAAACATTGTACCCAGGTAAATTGGGGAGCTTTTATAAAGAAAGCCAAATGCGACCAACTCATCCTGCTTTGTATAAAACATTTGGGTTTTAGCACTGAAAGTCTCACATCCTCAAAAACTCCTGAGACCTGGGTAAACAAAGATGGTTGGTCACCACCCTGTAGTGAAACCCTACATTATTCACTATTTGGAAAGCACTGCTTTCATGAAGAAATCATAGCCACTTCTGCCTACATTTCTTTGGCCAAAGTATGTCACATGAATGCTCCTGGGTTCAATAAAGTAGAGATACATGATCATTCTACTGGGAGCAGGAAAATTAGACTATTTGGTCAAGACTAATACAATCCACCATGACTGGTAATTAGTGCATCTAATGATCCAGTCTAGAGGGAATAGAGGAAGGCTTCAGAGCTCTAACCTCTACTTGTCATGGAGACCTAGGTTATTAGTCACCTGCATCCTCTAAGTTTTTACCAGAATTTAGATTTGGACTTCAGAACTGGAGGAAGTCTCAGAGAATATCTGGTTCAGTCCTCTGTCTTTGAACTGGTAATATGTGACTATCTTTTTCTTACAAGTGAGGCATCTGATGTCTAGGCAGTTGGATCCCTGAGCTATCCCAGATAGGAAGTTGTAGAGGAAAGGCTCAATCCTTTATCTTATAAATCCTTCCTCCTTCTCTCTTTACTGCTCTTGGATTGCAATTTGGCTCAAGATCTTTTTGTGTTAATTCTCCAGTTGTTATTCAATAGTCTTCATTTTTAAGGTGAGGTCAGCAACATCAACTCTCAAAAAATAAATATCTCAAATTATAGTATTCCAAGTAAAACTTTGTTTTCTTGGCTTAGTTTTCTTAATTGTTCTAGTAATTTTAAATGTGAAAACATAATTATATCATTGAGTTCATCTCCTAGATAGTATAGAAAACAATCCCCCAAAAGAAATGATATCAACTATTTGCCCTGATACTATAATTGGTCTTGGACATAAAATTGATTATTGGACATTGCACAAATATTTTGTTTAGATGTCCCCACGTTTTTATTGAAAAAATAAAAATCTCTTAAAGTTGTGTTGCCTTGAACTAGATCCAGAAGAGTAATGAGAAACTCAGAGGTGGTCAGGACATATGGTACAGAAAGTTGTTGTGAGTTCCTAAACTTAAGAGTTCTGAAGGCCAGGGAAGAAAGGCCTCTCTTCTCTTCTCTTGGATAGATCTTCAAGCCAAAGAAAAATGACATGCTTACATATTTGGCCTTTAGTGTCATCCAAATATACTGAAAGATTATTTTCAAAGAGAATAACTAATGGCTATGTCATTCTTAAATTAACTTATTTCCTTCTTGATCAATTTGGAAGCCAGAAGGAGCCATCAGGAATAAGTAATAAGCCATGTACTAATAACACCTTCTAAAGTCTTCTGCCCACTAATATATTATTAATTCTCATACCCTCCTACCTGTTCTAATTCATTCTTTGTGCTAGTACTGTGTAAACCATTCCCTCACAAAGAGCCTAATTGGCTCTCAACTTCATTGTACAATAAGAATATCTATTTTGGGGTGAATTTTGAAACCCTCATAGCCTAATATCACCCTACTTCTTTATCATTTTTCTTAGTGTAGATAGTGTGTGTGTGTGTGTGTGTGTGTGTGTGTGTGTCTGTCTGTCTGTCTGAACTGTAGTTCATTTACTTAAACACTTGAGATAATCTAAGATGAACTTGATTCTATACAGGCATATAATGTAGCATGTTAGAATATGACATATATTTTTTCCTGACTCCCCTATGTATTTATGACACTAGTTTTTCATCTGTAATATGAGGGCTAACTAAAATAAGCATATTAAATGCTTAGAATACAATAAGAGCTTTACTGGCTCCTATTTCATACAGTAGTATGAAATAGGAGCCAGTATGGAAGCGGATATATACACATAGGGGGTATAGGAGCCGCAGCAATAGCGATACTGACCTTCATAGTACAGAGTCCCTGAGTGACATGGCAAAGGTTGCCCTCATCATCTCTTTTCCTCATCTCAGAGATGGGCTGTGTGTGATGTAGCAGAGACTGTGAGCTGATCACCAAAAAACATATGTTATACTCTTTTCCTGGGCACCCAACTAGGATATATTTCCCATTCTTCATTGCAGTTAGGTATGGCTATACAAATAAGTTCTGGCCAATAAAATATGAGCAGAAATTATGTATACCACTTATAGGCCTGGTTTGCAAAACCTCTGATCCATTCTCCATCCTAATTTCTGGGCTTGATCGAATAAAGATGACTCTAAGAGCAACTTTTTAAAGCCATGTTAACCTTCAGCTTGCCTGCTTGACCAATCCTATTGAATGGGTTTGAGTTATCATACATGTTGGGGGATTTTTTGTTATTGTCAAAGCAGTTAACCCCCACTTAGTAGTACTCAATTTGTATCTTAATTTTTATGTCCCTTATATGGATTTGTCCATTGGCTTCATGGTAGAGCAATAGGCAACTGATAGCAAGGAAACAGATATTGAAGACTATAAAGATGAACACCCATTTTATGCAGAATGTATCAGCTATTGCTGCATAATAAGCCACTCTGAAACTGAGAGGCCTCAACAACAAGAGGAGTTGGAAATGTCACTGTGAAAGATCCCTAAGTGTGTAGAAGTAAGACTAAAAAAGGTTTTGAGCACCAAAAGCCCATTGAAACTTCAGTTAGATGAAGTACCTGTCCCCTGCAGCAAAGTTCAGACTGATGGTGTTACCTCCTTCACACCTTCACTCCTCCTTACAGGCCTGTTGTTTCATAGGCTTCAGGGAAGCCACTATTAATTTGAAAAAAGTGTCATGTGAGCAAGAAAATGAAGAAAGAAGTCTAGGAGCATATCCAGGAAGAAAGCTGGAGTTTGTGAAACGTAATTATATCTTTCAGAACTGGCCAAAACATAGGTATTGCCTCAAAAAGCCTCTAGTTATTAACAACAAACAAACAACAACCTTGGACCTCTAAGCCACAGAAGTAAGAGTCATGCTCTGACAGCTGTGCTTACCCAAGGCTTCCTTACACTATAAATTCACCCTGTGGAAGAACCTCCCAATGAGGGGAGCCAAGGCCATGGGAAACAGTGTTCCTAGGAGCTCCTCCCAGGGAAAGGAATCTGGGCCTAATAAAAAACTTTACCTATCTCTGGAATAGAAGTGCTTCATAATGCCTACCCAGCAGGATTCCATCACTGACATAAACCAGTGACATCTGAACATCTCTGTATGTCTCATCTCCCAAATGAGAATTTATATTATAGTTTTCCTGCCTTTGTTCCACTATTGTCCTTTGGATGTGTGTGTTTGAGGTGGTGCAGTTAACATGATCTTTTTAGTTTACAATTTACTGGAACGTGAGGAACCACATCTGTTCCTGGGCATATGGATGGATCACCTTTTTCACCCTCTTTGTAGGTGCATGTGGCCCTGTGATTGAGTTCTGGTCAATGGCATAGGAGCAGGAGTGAAAAGTTTCTCTTCTGAGCTTGCACCTTGGTGGTACACTCTTCCGTGCTCTCCTTCCCTTCTGGCCAGCAGGAATGAATTAAATCTTCAAGGTAAATTTGGAAATTATTTGTTAAAGATAGCAGAAAGCAATACATGGTCAGTGATTTCCATTACTGAAACCTGGCGAAGGCTGGAGAATAGTGACTGCAACAGTGTTATGGTATACATGGAAAGCATGATTTGATTTGATGTTACAACCAAATCAATGAAACAGTTAAAGACTCTGCAACATGATTTTGCTGCATTTTTGTATGTGCCTCTTTGATGCTTCCCCTAATGTTTAAGCCAAATAGAATACCATATGCCAGAGCATTGAATGAGAAATGTTCCATTTTTTTTCTATAACTTTAATTCTTATAAGCATTTACTAAGTGTCTGAAGAGTAGAAACTCCCTTTTCATTTTCAAAACAATTGTTTATGTGTACCAGTCCCAGCCCATTACTCATGTTACTTATGCTACTAGATTTACAAAGAAATCAGCTCTGAACAAAAGACTCTCTTCCTGCTTTCATTTGTGATTGCGCAACTATTTCATTACCCTGAAGCTATGGAAAATATTTTAGGGATTTTATTATTATTATTTTTTATATCAGAAAGATTACTTTTTGTTAGTAGTTTACTTGTCATCTTTAATCACACATACAGATATAAATATTTTACAGCTAGAATTATGCACTCTAATGTAGGTTCATGGTGATGAGTTATGCGTAGCTCTTGGTTGGCCTCACCCTGCCAACAGCAGCAGATATCTATAAATATCTCACCATCTCTGTATGCCCTCTGTAAGTGTTTGCAGTATTTATTCTGTCTGTGAAGTTTTTCAGATGGAAGATTTATTTCCACCCATTCTTTGACTTTCTTAGTTTTTTAACATTTCTGAGCCTTCATTCCACTGACTGTAAAGTGGAGATATGAAACCTATCTCTAAAATATAGAACCAGCTTACATAACATTTCCCACCCTGCATGGTACTCTGTGCTCAGTAAATTGTAGCCAATGTCATTTAGTATTTCAAAGAGTCAGTGCATGGCACTGAAGTCTATTTAAGATCAGGACTCTGGAGGCTAAAAGACTCATATCAAACTTTCGCTTTGCCACTAATTAGCCACAGGTCTTAAACAAACTACGTATTTTTCTATGACTCAGTTTTCCTGTCTGTAAGCAGGGAAGAATAATATGACCAATATAATGGGTTGTCATTAAATTGATTTTTTTTTTTTAAAAATTAAGTGCGGGGCGCCTGGGTGGCTTAGTCGGTTAAGCGTCCGACTTTCGCTTAGGTCATGATCTCGCGGTTCGTGGGTTCGAGCCCCGCGTCGGGCTCTGTGCTGACTGCCAGCTCAGAGCCTGGAGCCTGTTTCAGTCTGTGACTCCCTCTCTCTCTGACCCTCCCCTGCTCATGCTGTCTCTCTCTCTCTCCTAGAAATAAATAAAAAACGTTAAAAAAAAATTTAAAATTTAAAAAAAATTAAGTGCTTGGGGTGCCTGAGTAGCTCAGTTGGTTAAGAATCCAACTTCAACTCAGGTCATGATTTCCTGGTCTATGAATTGGAGCTCCAAGTCAGGCTCTGTGCTGATAGCTCAAAGGTTGGAGTCTGCTTGGGATTCTGTGTCTCCCTCTCTCTCTGCCCCTCCTCCACTTACACTCTGTGTGTCTATCTCTCTCTCAAAAATAAATAAACATTACAAATTAAAAAAAAAAAGATGGAGTGCCCAGGTGGCTCAGTCGGTTAAGTGTCCGACTTCGACTCAGGTCATGATCTCTCTCAGTTTGTGGGTTTGAGCCCCAAGTCAGGCTCTGTGCTGACAGCTCAGAGCCTAAAGCCTGCGTCAGATCCTGTGTCTCCCTCTCTGGCTGCCCTTCCCCTGCTCATGCTCTGTCTCTCTCTCTCTCTCTCTCTCTCAAAAATAGATGTAAAAAGAAAACATTAAAAATTGTTAAAAAAAGAAAAAAGAGGGACCACATTCACATAACTTTTGTTACAGTAAATTTTTACAGTTGTTCTATTTTATTATTAGTTATTGTTGTTTATCTCTTACTGTGACTAACCCATAAATTAAGCTTTATGATGGGGATGTATGTGTAGGGAAAAATATAGTATATATAGTGTTCAGTATTAGCTGCAATTTCAGGTATCTCCTGGGGGGTCGTGGAACGCATCCCTGCTCATTTGGACCAGGCACCCATTCCAAAACCATGTCAGATCTTTTGGCTTTGCTTCTCTTTGGGCCACTTGTTCCAGCCCAGCTACTTCTAGGGCAACTAACTGGTGTGGACTTGGACCAAACTTGCAGCAAAACTCAACAGCACCTTGACTAGTGTCCGTAATGTGCCCCCCAAGCTTCTTTCCAGCGGCGGTACTAAGGTACAAGATACTATTAGGTCTTCTTATGCTCATATGGACAACCTGAAGATGCAGGGGGATTTCACCTACTGATTGATAACAGAGAGGAAAGGGGCTCTCCATCAGTTCTGCAGTAGCTGGAATCATTGTAAACAGCAGCATAAGTATTAGTGATGACAACAATGTCAACTCCCCTTCAAGTGTCTCCTATGTGCCTGGTGGCATGCTAAACATTCCACATATCCTGTTGCTTGTATCCTCTCAGTCTCAGTTTGCTCCTCCATAAAATGGGGATGCTATCATTGCTTATCTCAAAGGGGAAATGAGATAGCTTCTGTCTAGCAGACAGCTCAATGCCTAGCACACAATAAATGCTCAATTAATACTACTTTTATTATTGCCATTGTAACTCTCTTCAGTTTCTGAAGTATTGCCACATGGAAAAGGAGAATCCTTATCTTTTCACCCCAGAGACTAAAATAGAAACCAGTGAATGGAGGAATGCAAAAGATTACAAATCCATAAATGCAAAAATTTTGTCAACAATTAGAGCTATTTCATAGAATGAGATGTCCACACAATCACTGAGCTACTCACTAGAGGAATCCAGGATGAATGAATTTCTGCGTGGGATGCTCTGAAATAGCACTGTCTAGCAGTCCTTTAATGCAAGCCCACATAAAATTTTAAAGTTTCCAGTAGCTATATTTTAAAAAGTAAAAAAGAAACAAGTGAAATTAATTTTAATAATATATTATTATTATACCAAATATTTCCTAATTATTATGTATTTTAACATATCAATATATTTTAATGATATATTTTGGTTTTTTAAAATGTTTATTTATTGACTTGAGAGAATGTGTGAGCAGGGGAGGGAGGGGCAGAGGGCAAGGGAGACAGAGAATCCCAAGCAGCCTCCATGCTGTCACTGCAGAGCCTGGCATGGGGCTTGATCTCATGAACCTGGAGATCATGCCCTGAACTGAAATCAAGAGTCGACTGCTTAACCACCCAAGCCACCCAATCGCCCCTCTGATCTGTATTCAGATGTTTTAAAAGTAGATTCTCCTACCCATGTTGTTCCAGACACGCTTGAAACTTTTACAGTAATAGAAGCGTTAGCTTTTATATTTAAGTTAAAATGAATTAAAATTCAATATGATTAAAAATTCTTTTCTTCAGTTTCACTCACCACATTTCAAGTGCTTAGTAGCTACCTGCAGCCAGTAGCTTTCATTCTCAGCTCCAAAACACAAGTGTCAAGAAGTAGGAGATTAGATGGCCATGTGTAGCAACATGGATGGACCTTGAGGGTGTTATGCTGAGCGAAATAAGTCAGGCAGAGAAGGACAAATATCATATGTTTGCACGTATGGGAGGATTAGGAGGAACTTGACGAAGGAACAAGGGGGAGAAGAAGGGCAGAAATGGTGGGGGAAAGGGAGAGAGGCAAACCATGAGAGACTCTTGAATGCTGACAAAAACTGAGGACTGATGGATGTGGGGGTGAGGGGGGATGGGCATGGAGGAGGGCACTGTGGGGATGAGCACTGAGTGTTATGTGGAAACTAATTTGACAATAAACTATTTGTAAAAAAAAAAAAAGAAAATCATATTATATTAATAAAAAAAAAAAAAAGAAGTAGGAGATTAGATTAAATGTTCCCTGAGTTCTCCAATCCCAATGAGTCTATGGTGAAATCAATTCAAGAGAAATAGAATTCAATATCTATTCTATGTCTGTTAGATGCCAAGTATACTGCTAAGCATTTTGATGGAATTTAAAGAGTAATAAAAGATTATTGGACAAGTAAATGATGCTACTAAAATTTTGGTCAGCTGAAAGACTGATACGCATAAAATGAGCCATTCAAAAGAAGTAGCTGGGTGATTTTGGAAGTCTCCTCAACAGATACAAAAGAGGTGGCATTAATTAATGGATGGGGATGAAAGGGAAACTCACCCACTCCACCTCAAGCACAGCACAAGCAATACTTTAGGACAGCAGTGTGTGTGTGTGTGTGTGTGTGTGTGAGTTGTGTTGTTTTTGTGAAAATTTGACCTGTCTTGTTAGAGCATAAATGGATATCAGGGAATCAGGGATGGGAAAGAAATTATTTATTAGTAGAGGTCAAGGATGGAAAAATGAGATAATAGAGCTTCTGGATATATAGATAATCTGGCCAAATTGTCTGCTATCTGGATCTTGGATATAACATCCCTTAAAAATTTAACCAGTTTTAGAACTAAACAACAACCTCTCTGTGCTTATAAACCACCACCACATGGGGGTCAAAGATGTATAATTTTCAGGCTAAAAGTTTGACACAAACAAAATTAGGTTAATTTTAAAAATTATTTTTCATCCAAAGTTCTTTTATTTTTTCCTTTTCCATAAACTTGAATGGTAAGACTCAGCTGTTTTCAAAGCAGGCTTGCTTGAATAAGGAAGAGGACTAACATAACTATCTTTAAAGAGATAATTAGATGAAGTTCTTTAGACGTGCTTTACCAATTAATCTTCATAGCAACACCTTGAAGAAGCATTATTTATTTACTTCCTCTAGTCTACAGTGTGGAAATTGAGCACTTAACGCACTTGAAGCACTTGAAAATTGCACAGGTGGTACTTGAATCCTGAGCCTAGCATTCCACATATGATGCTCACCCCATTACACTGCGAGGTCCCCAGATATGCTGAAATAACTTTAATAATAATCATGACGAGGTGGTACGCACGCTCCTTCCTTTTCTGAGTGACGGAAGTGCCAAAATATTTGCAGCCATGTCTATTTCTGTACATCTTACCAAGTTTCCATTGGCTTAGAAAACTTCAAAAGAAGTCTCCAGGGGTCACGGTTAATTTCTCATATAGATCAGTTAGCATCACCAAGTCCCATGTCCACTTGTTGCCTGCATAACTCCAGCTAACTACTAGTCCATGGTCACTGGAAGAAGTGGTTTAGAAAATGCGAATCAGGTTACTGAATTCTCTCTCATTAGTGGGCCAGGGTCGTTAGCCTTTGTAAGTCATTGGACAGGTTAGAGATTTTACTGTGGGCTGGATTTTCTTATTTAAACTGTCTCTTTCCAAAAGATATTTGCAAGGGCATGGTTTTCATTCTAGATAGAAAAAACAGTGACCCAGAGAAGCAAAAGGAGTCATTCAAGTTTCCTGTCCTGTGACAGCTCTGTGACTAGGATTTGCCCTTAGCCCAGAAATATTTTCACAGTGGCATATCACCTCTTAAAAATCAAAAGAAGTGGGGTGCCTGGGTGGCTCAGTCGGTTAAACATCCAATTTCGCCTCAGGTCATCATGTTGAGGTTCATGAGTTCAAGGCCCCAAATAGGGCTCTGTTCTGACAGCTCGGAGTCTGGAGCCTGCTTCAGATTCTGTGTTTCCCTCTCTCTCTCTCTGCCACTTCCCCACTTTCTCTTTCTCTCTCTGTCTCTAACTCTCTCTCTTTCTTTCAAGAATAAATAAACATTGAGGCAGCTGAGTGGCTCAGTCAGTTAAGCTTCCGACTTGGGCTCAGGTCATGATCTCTCAGTTGGAGAATTCAAGCCCCACATCGAGCTCTGTGCTGAGCCTGCTTCCAAGTTCTGTGTCTCCCTCTCTCTGCCCTTCCCCTGCTCTTGCTCTGTCTTTGTCTCTCTCGCCCTCTCTCTCTCTCTCAAAAATAAATAAACATTAAGAAATAAATAAACATTCAAAAGAAGTCACAAAATATCAGTACAAGAAGCTTGGATTGTTTTGTACCTAGAATGCAATTGTTTGTAGGTCTAAAGAAAATGCATTATCAACTAGAACATCTACCCAACAAATTTAATGTAGTACGTATATGGAGTGCTTACTCTTTGTCAGTCATTGAACTGACTACTTATATCATTATTCCCCCTAATCTTTAAGAACCCTGAAGTTATATGTTAATTTATCCCTCTTTTACAGCAGGCTTGGGGAAGTTGGGTGTCTTTTTCTAGGTAATTCAGCTGATAAGGAGTTAGACTGAATTCATATTCTCTCTATGGGAAGGAAATTCTTGGATCTTGTTGGTTGGAACTTTCTGGAAATTGATTTATTTTACAGATTTACCACCAAATTTGGCCTGAAGGTATTAGGAAATCCTGAAGCAAGGAGGCAATAATGCCAAGCCACAGGAATTTGTCTCTTCATTTATTCAACTCAACAATTTATTATATCCTGAAGAGATACTGTATTGTTGGAAAACTCTTAAAAATTAAATGAAATGATGAGCAAACACATCCAACAATTGGAAAGAAGGATCTGTAAGGGTTTAATTTCTTAACTGATGAATCTGTTGCTTTTTTGTATTGTTTGGTGAAAGCACAAATCTATAGAACACTCAATACCCATTCCATGAAAACAGCTGCAGTGCATGGCCAGCGTATTCCCCAACATATGGACAATTTGAGTCCTTGAAGGAGAGGATATTGTGATTTTAGTAGATCCAGGCTCAGTCTGTATAACAGTGGCCCTGATCCAATCCCTGGCTCTAGGTACATTTCCTTAGAAGGTGATTCTGCTATGATAACTTTTCTTCTATACTTTCCAAGAATATTCTATAGAGAGCAATTCCATCTTGGCGTACAAGGTGACCTAACCAGATGAGTCCTTTTCTCACATCCTTGATACTCAGTAATAAATTGGAAACTTTGCAAGTAGAATAGGAACACTGTGACTTCTTCTATGCCCCCTAGAGTCAGTAATTATTGCTGTTACTCTTAAAACTATTTATACACAAGTGAATTCTGCATTTGTTTTTGAAGTACATTAATTCCTCTAAAGGAGACCCAGACTAGTTGGGTGACGACATTGAAGTCTGACTCTTCCTTGTCTTTAAGGTGAGATGTTTCAGTGGAATGATCATAAAGTTCCCACAGCAGTAGATTCTTTTTTTCATGAAACATTTATTCACTCTATGTCCCTTAGAAAGGATCTTAATAAAGAGTGCTCCAGCAGTAAGCTCACTCAAAGATATACCATTCTTTTAATATTTTGTTCCTTTGTCTCTAAATATCTTGAAAATATAGGCAGCATATCCTACTGGTTATGGGAGCAGCCCTGGAGCCAGAATTGTCCAATCCACATTGTGGCACCACTACTTGTGAGAAATGTGAAGTAAGTCAATCACATAACCTTCTCTGTAATTGGGAATAATATTATTACCAATCTCAAAGTGTTGCTTTACGGATTAAATGAATTCATACAAATAAAATACCTAATATAAAAAAGACTGATTTTTGATAAGTATCATTATTATTACCATCTGCTTGAAATAAAAGATTGATGGCTTGATAAATTCCTTGAAAACCAACTCTCAGTATATATACTTTGCATTTGATTTGGGTGATTTTGTTCAGTAGCCATTTATTTGAATACTTATTCACAAAATTGATGATAACTTAGCCATATGTCCACGTCTTATTTCTCCTGTCCTCATCATTCTCTCAGTATCCCTCCAGTGGGAGATGGGGGCTTGAGCTAGTTTTACTAAATAATAATTCTTCCAGGAATAATTATGTATGAGTTGGAGAGAAGGGAAGGTTAGTCTGTTTCTTGGATGAAGAACTATCCCATCACCTGGTAGATCCCGATAGAAGCCAAATGTGTTCTCTAAGTCAGTTTTGCTGAGTAAATGAGAATTTCATTGCAGAGTCATATTCTCATCAATAAGTCCCAATTTACTGAGAATTTATTCTGTGCAAGAAATTTCACTATGTGATGAACTTATTTAACTCATATCAACAAACTTACAAAGTAGAATTATTAACCCTATTTTGCAAATTATATAAACAGAAAACAAGACAGGTAAAGAGAATTGCCTAAGCTCACACAAGTGAGGTGGTGGAAAAACTTAAATCAGAACTCAGTCCACTGGGTACCAGTTTCTTACTCCCTCCCTCCTTTCCTTTGTTCCTCCCTCCCTCCCTTCCTTCCTTTCTTTCTTCCATGTTTAAATCATGCCATATATGGGCTAACTCACTAAAGGAGGGGTTGGCTGATATATTTATCTTGGGTCAGAAAACTGTTACAGCTCAGTACCCAGGTTTTTAAAGGAAGGCTCTCACTACCTAGTTTTGGCAGAGCTTTCTTGAAGGAATGCAATTTGGGGAGATAGAGGGCACATGACAGAGCTCTGGGAAGTCTTCTCCAAAGGCAAACAACAGGAAATAAATTTAAAATGACTCTCATCTGCCTACCTGCTCAGGTTAACTGAAGGCAATTAAAGGTACAATTTGCTTATAAACCAAATCAGGTTGGAGAAATGGTTAAGAGAGCACAGAAAGGGAGGAAAATTGCCATTGCAAAAATTGGCTCAAAAACCAGCTATTAAACTCCCACTTGCAGTTAATGCTTAGAGCATGTGTAATACCACCCTTTGTAATTCAATCTTTTATACTTCCAAGGAAGAAAGAAGTATTAATCTAGAGGGTAATGCCATACATTGGCTATACTGAAGGAGTATGGCTATAGTTTTAATTTCACCAGAGTTTCTGACTTCTCCGTGACCTTTTCCATTTAAAATGTAAATACTCAAGGTAAGATAAGGGGGAAAAATATTGAACTTTGATGATTGAGTGCCAGACACTTACAAGTCTTGATCTGTTGTAAGGCAATTTGATAAGGAAGGAAAAGGGCAAGCTTTGCAGCCAGCAGACCTATGCGATTTCAAACCTCAAACCCTGCCCTTTGTAGCTCTGTGATCATCAGTAGATTACTTAGCTTCTCTGACATTCACCTTTTTCATCCTTATATGAGAACAAGAGGCACTTGCGAACATCCTTATAATCTGCTCCCTTGGAATTCTGCCCTCAGAAACTCTGCATCCTCAAATTGCCTTTCTATTTAGCATCCCAGAGGGTTTTACATCCCTGGGCAGTGCACGCAAGGAAGATTTTGTTTGACCCTGCGCTGAAATCAAGAGTCAGATGCTTAATCAACTGAGCCATCCGGGAGCCCCCAACCAAAGATTTTAAATGGAGGTGAGATATTCCTTTATTTGGTAAACTAGGCAAAGGCTGATGGTGAAAGAAAAGTGGGCAGGTGAGGTCCCAGACCTTGGCATCTTCTTGTCAAGGCAGGTAAACTTTAAGAAAGAACACAGAGCGATAGATTGGAATGTGATTCCATTACAACCAGCTTCTCCGTAGTCTTCCCTAGAAGTCTGTATAAATTGCTCAAGTGGCTCTGGTAAGGAGACATTGAGCTGGATGGTCTCTGAGTTGTCTCAGAGTATGATAGTATATAGTCCTAGGAATTGACTTGAAAATAAAGTACAGGATAAAAAGCAATAAAACATTTTTCTGAGGACCCTAAACCTCCTGGGTGTTGTGGAACCACACCAAGTAATTCGGTTCCAGATATCAGCGGGTTATCACAGAATACTCTTCGGTTTGCAAATATAAGTCAGCCACTTTCTCAGCAAGATTCATAAGAAAATGCTGGCATCCTAAAATGCTCCACTGTAAGCAGAGAGAGAAGCAGAGGATCAGTTCCTTTGCTGCTTCGTTGGGAGCAGGAAACACCAAGTCCTTTGTGATTTCTACGGATCTAACTAATCATCCAATAGTTACAGCTGCACGAACAGGATTCAAGGACCTCATAAGTCAACTCCAACTTGGTATGGCTACCTTTACCTCTTCTTTTCTTAAAACAAAACAACCAAACCAAACCAAAATTTCTCCATAAAAAGAAAAGCATTATCTGGGAGTTAATCCATTTAACCATCCAAAGGAGGTATCATTCAAATCTAGTGTCCTGATTCCCAGAATGTTAATTTTAACCTGCTCAAAATCTTAATAGAGATTTGATTCTTTTTAGCTGTTTATTCAAGAATATTTAGAATTGACTAGATTTTAACCTCTGGATCTTGCAGATACCTTGGAGGAGTACAAGCTGAAGATTGTTATTTGCTTTCAGTAATTCTCAGTTTCCTCACTAGGGGATTGGGGTAATGAAAGCAGTGGAGGCCCCATGGGGTTATTGTGGATATTAAAAAAAGATCATGCAAATAATGGATTAAGTATACTTCCTGGCACATGTGAACAGGTTCATGCATTGCTGCTGTTTTTATCCTAACGTTGAGGAGAAAAAAATTATAGTCTATGTCTCAGGATGTCAGTAAAAATATAAAAGAGCATTTTGTGAATCAACTTAAAATTTCTACAAAGTCCTCTGCCCTATCCTCTCTCTCTCCCACTCCTTCCCAGGCAGTAACAATCTAATGGGTAAAACATAGGGGAAACTCTGACCTACTTGGGGAACACTGAAGCTGTTAGGTGCACATGAATTAAAGGATTTGCTTCTGAGAATGTGATTAATTCTGCAGGGAAGGGATGCCACTCACTTCGGGCTCTGCTTGTGTTACTGTACTCATAAGGATCCTCAAGTATAGATTTTGTAACTTGAGCTGTTTTATGGACAGCAAGAAAATGTTATGTGACTGCAGTGAAATAACTCAAATATCTGCTCCATTGGTTTTAGCTTAATCGATTAAAAAATACGTATTTTAAAAGCGTTTGTTGAAAATTTTGAGGCAATTGAATTTCTCTTTTTGTGTGGTCATTGCCCTTTTCTTAATCTTAAACTTGATCGATGAATCTATTCTTTTATGAAGCCTATGTGAAAGGATTACCATGAGTTCAAAATATGTGTTTATTAAATAATAATAATAAATAGCATAAATGTGATAAAATGATAAAAATAGCAATAACTAACTGCCTTGCTCTACTTTAGCACCATGACTCTGCAGCAAAGTATTATTTTAAGTTGGATACTCAACATAAATTATACATTAGAAATTCATCAGAACTTGAAAACTTTCACAATCGGATCCAATAGTTTCCTCGGAATGTGTGAAGTGTTACAAATGCCGCCTAATTCTTTTTGAAGCTCAAGGCAAAGGCAAAAAATCTTGTAACATACTGGAATGATTTGGATGATTGTACCATAAAATGGCTTGGATTTGCTCATCTGGCTTCAAGTTCAGAGGAATGACCAACAAACTGACTTATGTTCTCAGCAGTGTAGATTCTGAAGGGTCTGAGCAGATGTTGAAGGCTTACTTCAGGCCAATGCACGAGGTTTTTTGTGGTTTCTCTTAAGTGTTTGCTAATATCTACCACATTGCAAACTCAATGTCCCTTTTCAACTGGCCTGACTGCTCATAATATAATACAGATGATTTCATCTTTTGCAAAGCTGTTTTGCTACAGAGAACTAAAGTCTGCAGGGCTCAGACTTCTCTAATAACATACATGTTTCTTTAAGAACAGGAAAGTCCCTTCCCCTTAAAAGTTTTGCTTCTCTGTCTTGGGTTCTAGAATACAATATCATATGTAATTCTGTTTAAATAATGCCCTCCTTTAGTATTCATTTAGGCTTCTGCTCTTTTATTTTTTTTAAATGTTTTTTTAGATAGGCCGTACCTTCCTTTGGTAAACAAGTTCTCGTTTTGACCTGATTTTCATTGTTGTTCACCTTTTCTCATGTTGAACAGAATCATTTGATTAATTTGTGCATTTGTACATACTTCAAGTTTAAAGACCTGGTTGAAGTAAACAGTGCCCTTAGTTTTAGGATATGAAAGAGTCATAGAGGGTACTGATAATACTTTGTAAACACTTTCTTCCAGACTATGAGAATGGTTAGAAGAAAAATACCATTGAAACCTATAAAAGTTTCCTGTTTCCTGTCAGCCCAAACTCCTGTAAGCCTTGACAAGTGTTAGCTACACCACGAGTGAGAGTTTTCTCCATGTTAATGAGATCAAGAATATTTGTTCAAGAAGATGTTAAGTTTGTCCTTTTGTTTTGTTTTGTTTAGGAGTGTTTATAGAGGCTCTAAAGGCTGAGAAATACACTCTATGTATCAGATAACACTTTATCCTAAGAGGATGGTAGTTAGGTAGTTATTACTTACCTAGTTAGGTAGTAAGACCATGCCATCTATGCCAAAGAATTATTATTAACTTTCTGAAAAACACCTCCCATTATGCTACTACCCTGGTAATGACAAGGCCTGACCGTGGGACAGTAAGCCACCATGTAATCAGAAGTTCCCATCATGAGCAGAGTTGAGGGAAACTCACCACATCATAAAGTTGGCCAAAGCCAGCAGTAATCCATTGTAAAAAGGAAGTGGTACAGTTGGGATCAAAGAAGAACAAGACCAGAAGTCACAGGTGGAGTTCACTAGCAGGGAGCCCAGGCTTAAACACCCATGTTATCCACCACTCTGGTACCAGCCTTTTCCCTAAGCTCACAAGTGTGGCCATGTTGGGGACTCCCTTATGAACAGCTGAGAGAGGAGGGGATAAATCAAACTTAAATCATGGGTGGACCCGCTCAGTAGGTACGTACAAACTGAAATTGGACTGAAATGCACTATAGCTCATTCAGGGCTAGTACTAAAAGACATTGTAAGGGAAAATCATTCCAAAGGCCAAAACTTTGGGTAGTATAGCTGACCATCTACTTTGTGTGAAAAGAGAAGTGGTCTGAGGTTATAATATGGCCACATAGACAGTGGAAAGTGGCTTGGCTGGTTAGTCAAGGGACCTGGAAGAAAAAAGAGTAGAAGATTGGGGACAAGGAAGTCTATGGAAGAGGCATTTGGATAACCCACTGGGCTGGGCATGAGGTGTGATGGACTTTCTACTGCTTATCAATACCCATGAGAGAACAACTATGATAGAAGAGACACTAAGCAACCACGTAGACCAAGTGATTCAACCAGATGATATCAGTTACTCTAACACTGGCACATTGGGCACATGAACAGATAGTACTGGTGGCAGGGATGGAGGCTCTCCATTGGCCAAACCGCATGGATTTTCATTCACCATGGCTGATCTGGCTTCTGCCATTACCAAATTCCATTGTGCTGACAACACAGAGCAAAGCTGAACCCCAGATATGAACATCATCCCATGAGAAGACCGACCAGCTCCTTGGTGGCAAATTGGTTATGTAGTGCCCCTTCCAATTTGGGAAAGGCTGACAATCATATTAATTGAAATCTAATATGACAAACATATTAATTGAAATACTCTTTGGGGTATCAGACTGCACTTTTTGCCAGTAGAGCACAACCAGCACCACAATTAGAGAACTTACAGTATATTTCATCCATTGACAGGTGTTTCCTTATAAGGTAACATCAAACCAAGGGACCGATCTCGTAGCAGGGTAGATTTGATATTAGCTTATCCTCATGGTTTTCATGGGTCTTAGTACATATCACCTTCCCTGGGAGCTGCAAGTCATTTTAGCTGTGGTATAGCCTGTTGAACAAATGGCTGAGGCACCAGTTTGGAGAGGACACTTTGGGAAATGATGTATATACCTTATGACAAGAACCATGTATGGTTCTATGTCCCTTAAAGATAGAACATATATATAGGTCCTGGAACTCAGTAGTGAAGGTGGGAGTAGGCTATTTGTTATTCCAAGTGACCCACTTGGAAAATTTGTGTTCTTTATTCCTACAAACAACTCTGGGTCTTGGTTACCAGAGGGAGAAAGTTTCCACCAGGAAACACAGTAAGAATCCCATTAAAGTTCAAGCTTTGACAACTGTCTCAGTCACTAAGCTTCTCACTCCACAAAAGTAGCATGTCAAGAAGGGAGTCACCAACTGGCAAGTGATTCTGATTGCCAAGAGGAGGTAGGGCTGCTCTTACATGAGTGGTAAATAATATAGTTGGGACTCAGGTGATCCACTTAGGTTACCTCTTGCTTTTCTTTTGCCCAATTTTGATAGTAAGTGAATAAGTAAGAGAAAGACATGGTAGCCCCTCCAGAATGAGGGTCTGAATACTTCTGCCCATAAACCTTTGAGGCTAACAGAGGTGTCAGCTGAGAGTGAGGAGATATCTTGACTGGATGGGGAAGAGGGGGTATGATGAATATTAGGCATGGCTTCAACACTGGTTTCTTCATTGGTGGGGCCTGTAGTTCATCCCATGAACCATCTTGTAAGCTTCCTCCAGGTGCAATGCACCTGCTCCCAGAAGTGATTATATATGTGGATCTGAATGGCATGAGGAATGGACCAGAGTGTCCACCAAGATCACACACTCTAAGACTGATGAACTAAACTCCTGAGATCCCAGAGTGTTTGCAGCTGATAGTTCTAAGCTGAGTCTCCCTCTGGGACTTGTCCTCAGCTGAAGAAAGTCATCTTGCCCAAAGCCACCCCATCATCTCCCCCCTTCACTAGGGCAATCTGGGACCACATGATATGGGGGTATAAAAGGCCTGCACCTTATTCAATTTGGAGACAACTCTGAGGGGTATTCCATGGCAGCTCCAGAGCTCTCCGCAGGATCTGCTGAGGCTTTTGCTTCAAGTTCCCCCAAGTTCAACTCTTCCTTTTGCCCAATACTGGTTCCTTCACTTCTCTACAGCTGTTAATCCCAAAGGACTTGAAGTACCCTTGCAAGTAAACCTGTCTCTAAGAGTCTTCTTCCTGGGGAACCAAGCCTTGAAATATCCTCTTTTAAGCTTAGGATGATCTATCAGTTAATAGATCTGTTGTGTCTATTGGTGTTGTATTCTTATGCATTTTAAGAGTGTGTGTGTATGTATGTACGTGCTTATAGACATGCATGAGTGTTTTTAAATCCAGGGACACTTCTTCCCTTAAGTAGAATTAAGTAGAATGTATCTTTAATTTTATTTCAGTGTCACTTAGGATTCAGAATTGTTAGTTAGATATTAAATTTTCAGCAAAACTTCCTTGAAAGGCCTGTTGGAAAGAAATATCTAGAGAGCCATGATCAGCGTAGAATCTGACAATGACTTTGAGGCCAAGAGTCTATGAAATATGAGCCTCTCTGACAATGATAGAAAACTCAGATCTACCTTCTGGCTTCCAAATTTCCTGAACAAACAACTTGAATTACTGCAAAGTTACCCTTATACATTAACTGTAGCCCTTTGTAACAATCACATTTTATAGCAGCATGAAAAACAAGAAGGGCCTTTACGTCTCTGGTGTACTTTGTGATTTAGGTAGAAAATGTCACAATAATCCAGGTAGGTAAAGCAGGTATTGCTATCCTCCTCCCCTTATGATAAAATCGGACGCAGAGAAACTAAATATGTTTTCCAAAATTTACGCAGCTAATAAGTGGCAGCAAGACGTCTCGGTTGTCTGAGACGATCTTAACTTCCTTTTGATGCTTTTAGATACCACTTCATTAAAAACGAAAGAAAGGAAAAGCCAAATCAGTTTAGAAAACTGGACTACATTTTGAATGTTTACATTTAATAGAGGGGTATTTTCCACGTGCAAACCAAAAAAAAAAAAAACTTAACACCAAATAATATAGAAATTAATCTGGAGATATTTCAATTGTATAAACTTGTATACTGGTGCCCCCTTTTAAGAATGGTGGTCCTGGCCAGATAGCCTTCCTACGCTCTGCCCTGCTACTGCTGCCCCATTAAACCCCAAGCTCTAATCCAAGCCCAGTGCTCTTTCTGTAACATTCCATGCTCTTCTCTGAATTAAACTTGGATTTCCAGTTTGACCTCCAGTTTCCCTTTTTACTTAAGCTTATTTTCTTAAAAGAGGATTTATTTATTATTGGGGTTGTGTTTTCTTTCATCCAATGAAATATCCATTTTGTTTCTCTACCTTGTAAGAAAATGAGTCCTTCACCTTCTCCTCCCTCCCCCACACCTCACCCACTATTTCTCCACAAGTACACACACTTTCCTATTTGGGGTAGATTTATTCCTTTGAATGGCTTTGGCTATGATGAACTTTAAGACATTAATAATTCTTGACAAGGGCTTCTTTTGTGTTTTAGCTTTGAAAGGAAAACTTACTATGCATAATTGCCCCATTCTTAACTGCTGTATAGATTGAAAGCAGCAGAAGCTGATAACAAACAGCTTTGCCCCGAATATACAAACCTCAAGTCTGCCTGTTCTCCCAGAAGGATTTGGCTTTTACCTAGACATGAAGGAACTGAATGACATAGGCTTGGGGCTAAATGAGAAAAAAAGGAAACAAAGACAATTTAGAGCTAGTTTTGCATTCTCAGGAATCAAATACAGTCTTCCTTATACTTAAAGAATACAATAAATAAAAGTAAATAAAGATTTCATATTAATCAAAACCAAATTATAAAGCACAAAAAAGCGAACTTTGTATTTTGCATGTGTGGGCCCAAATGATGTGAGAGTGAAAGTTATTATTTTAATATCTAGCACAAAATGTCTTTCAGAAAGACCACTGTCTTTAAGAAGGCAGTGTTAACGGGAGTGTTTGTAAAGGTAAGGCCTCTGGGAGAGGCACAGGTGATTCAGTGATAAAGATAAAGACATAATCATTAGTAAGCCAGTAAAACACACTTGTCCAAAAAGGCTGTGAGAATTTTGAGTGTGAAGGAGGTAGAGAAGAGAAAAGGGTAAAGGGAAAATGAAAGAGAGAGGAGAAGGCAGCAAAGGTGAGACCTTGAGCAGGAATATCAATCAGTGGGGAATTTCAGAGGTGGGAGTGATGGGCAGATATGTAAGAATGGATGCCTATGCAGCAGACTGGCTTTTCCTAAGATGTCTGTAACAACACCTCTTCCCTTATCTGCTCTTTAGCAAGGTGATGGTGTCAACCCTGTGACTGCAGTGCCAATTCCCGCTCAGCCGTGAAATGGTCTGGCAGTGTCTGCTTCTTGTCTTGGAAGTATGGGGAAGCAGGGAGAATAGAAGTCAGAACTAAAAGACATACCAATTCATATAGAATTAACTGATTTTATTCATTTATTTTTTAAAAAAGTGTTTATTTATTTTTGAGAGAGAGAGATAGAGAGAGAGAGAATCCCAAGCCGACTCCATGCTATCAGTGCAGAGGCTCAAGGGGCTCGATCTCAAGAACCATGAGATCATGACATGAGCCAAAATCAAGAGTTGGATGCTTAACTGACTGAGCCACCGAGGAGCCCCATAATTAACTGATTTTATAATTGATCAAAACGTATACCCCAAATGCAGGCAGGTAACTGGCAAATAGCTGCAAAACTGTAGTGGATTTTCAGCTCTATTTATATGGAATTAAAGCTACAGTTGTTAAGCATCCTACTTTTAGCGAACAGTCAGCAGATACTCAATTTATATCACTAGTTACATAGAGCATATTCTCACATCCTGGTGTTCTGTACTGTTTATCAGGCTTGCCTCAGCGTTGTGTTCTTCATAATTCTTTGTTAGTATCTCCTATGGTTTTCCCCCACAGCTTATGTAGCATCTATGAGTAGTCAATTTCTTGGACATTCTTCAGGAAGAGTGCCTTAAGTTTGGATTCCCTGCAGAAGACAGCCACCATTTTATAAGTACAAATACCCTGAGATCACTTTGCTATGGAAAGCTCAAACCTTGTGAAGAGGCCCTGGAGAATGTGACTCCCAATGAGTAGAAAGGCCACCAAGCCTCAAAGAGCTGGATATATGCATGAAACAGCCACCTTGAAAGGACTTGCATCCCCAGCCGCCAAATGACTCCATGGTGATCAACGATTAAACTGCTCAGTTGAGCCCCTTCTCAATTCCTGACCTAAAATAGTTTAAGCAAAATAATCATCATAATAATAATTGCCTTAAGTCACTAAATTCGGGACACATTATTATTTTCCAAGGAATAATCAAATCAGTGTAGTATTCTACATTTTTTGCTTTGTGGTATAATCCTGTTCTGTTGACCAAAATAGTCAGCAAAGTCTGCCTGTCTTATCTGAAAGATGTTATGGAGAAATCTTTCAAATGGGCTATAGTCAGCATTTGAATTGCTATGGACAGATTGGGAAGGAAAATGTCCTTGGAAGGTGAGAAGCAAAAAGAGAGGATGAGATCGTTGAGATAACAAACCTAAGGTCAGATAAATCCAGGGAAGGGCGCTGGGTTTAGGATAGAGGGTAAAGCCTATTTTATTTAAGTTGCAAGGGTGAGAGTGACCTCATGTGACAGCTAAATAACATTTGAAATTCCTAAAGCTGCAAATTTTAGATTGTTAGTAATTTGAATAAGAGAAATAAATTGAAGTTGACATTGATTACCTAGAAAAATGATACCTTGGTATGGTAAGATTCAAAAGCTCTGTATCTGGAAAGCACCTGGCATAAAGTTTTTCTCAATAAATGAGGAATGTGCAAATGAATTAGTGAGGTGACATGAGGCTTGCTCTCTAGAAAAAGAGAATTAAGGTCTTTCCCCTCTATCTCTACCTCCTGGTGAGATAAACAGGAAAGGTGTGAATGCTCCATGGTGGACGGACAAGGCTGATCCCACTTGAGACTCCAGCAATACTGTGTTGGGGGGATCACTGAGACTTCATGCCCTGTCTTCTGTTCTCACTTCCACCTTTATTCAGAATCTTCATTCATGCATAGACTATTGGTCTAGTGATTTTGTAACTAATATTTCTGCTTTTATTGTCTTTTGCCCCAAATGCCTCCTGCTTTCTATTCTTTTCTTTAATTCTGTCTCCACAAACTGAGCTAACGTCCTCTCATTCTGTGCTCTTGTAGTTATTCACTGTTATCCTAATGTTGAGGCACTCATTTATAACACTGTTATAGCCCAGACCCTAGAACGGTGCCAGGCAAGTAGTAGTTCCGATGTAACAATTTGTTGAACTATGGAGTTTAAAACATCATCTCTAGGGAGCCTAGGTGGCTCAGTTGGCTGAGTGTCCAACTCTTGATTTTGGCTCAGGTCATGATCCCAGACTCATCTGATCAAGCCCGTATCAGGCTCTGTGCTGAGCATGGACCCTGCTTAAGATTCTCTCTCTCTCCCCTTCTGTCCCTCTCTCCCACTCTCTGTCTCTGTCTCTGTCTCTCTCTCTCTCAAAAAAAAATTAAATAAAACATCAACTCTATCTGTGTCAAACTATTGCTGTAATAATATTTTATTCCCTCAAAACATCTTTTAGGTTTAAATCATTTCCTGTTAATATGCATAACTCCTTAGCTAATGGTGACTCCTTACATCCTTAATTTCCAACAACACTTTAACATGACTCTTTGTTAAGGTTAGGGGATTCCTGACTAGGAAATTATCTGAGGGAAGCAAAAATCATCGAGAAGACAAGTATAGAACTCTCAGGGATACATTTACTATTTTAGATTTCTTGGAATTGAATGATATAATAGCAGAAAAACTACCCTGGTGCAGGAATAGGTGTCAATAAGCATTGTTTCAGTCTACAGTCTTTTGTAGTCAAATATCAGGTTAATAATCAAAACCAATTGTGAGTTAGTAAGTCAGTACATCTCTCCAGCCCTTTGTGTAAGCATTGAAATTCTCTCTCACTCTGCCTGTCTTCTCTGAAATGGCAACACCTCAGGGAAGAGGTCGTATCAATTTCATCTTTTTTAAAAATTTATTTTGTTGTGGTTGAGAGAGAGGCTGGTGGGAGGGGCAGAGAGAGAGGTAGATACAGAATCTGAAGCAGGTGCCAGGCTCTGAGCTGTCAGCATGGAGCCTGATGTGGGACTCAAACCCATGAGCCATGAGATCATGACCTGAGCTGAAGTCAGATGCTTAATCAACTGAACCACTCAGGTGCCCCCAGTTTCATCTTTGACCAGAGTCTAGCACAGTGCCTGGCACATATTATGTTTGTCCAATTGACTCAAACTTGGATACCAAGTCACCCACTGTACTGATATATTGGTGGTGTGGAGTGGGGAAAGGACCTCTAGTTCTTGTAATGAGATGCAAGGGGAAACTGGAGGATTGTGGGGATGCATGCATGGGTAGAGACGCACAAATAAGGAGGAAGTCCATAGTTGCCATTCAGTTTTATTTTGTTGTCTCAACTACTCCAGATTGAATGTGGTATGTTTACATGGCATTAGGCTAGAATCTTTTACTATTCCAAAATATGCTGCTCCAACTTGCATTTTAAAAAGTACCATTCTTTTTAATGAATGGTATTATGTGATGAAATATTAGCCCAGTATTTGGAAATCTCTTCCAGTTGCTGAAAGGGGATTTTCTTTACTGAGGCATTCACATTAATTGTCACATTTTTTTTTCTTTCCCCTTTTTGGAACTTTTTTAAAAATAAGTCTCCTTTGTTTGCTTGTTTGTTTTTTGTGGATGGTGATTGGGTGTATATATTCTTACATTTCTTATGGTGATGTGTCAATTTCAACCTATTACCAGTTTCTGCTTAGCTTAACAAGCATAGGCTTTCTAGCTACTTGGCCTAAAATTGTTGACCCATTATTCTAGCTTTGATTGAATACATTTTAAAAATACCTGAATTAATTGTTTTAAATTAAGGATGGCATACTTCTACCAGTTACACAAAATATATTTAACACATAGTTATAAAATGAACACCAATATAGAAATCACCAAAGTCAAATAATAGTGTCAGTACCATAGAAGCCAACCCTCCCTCTTCGGGCATTCTTTCCCAACATAACTCTTTTCCTCTTCCATTTCATGCATGTATACTATATTCGTTTTCTAATGCTGGTAGCAAATTACCACAAATATAGCAGTCTAAAACAATATAAAGGTATTATAGTAAGTTTCCATGACACAAGAGCCTGGGCAGGAGTTAGCTGTGTCTTCTGCTCAGGGTCTCACAAGACTGAAATCCAAGGGTCAGCTGAGCTGAGGGTTCCCTTTCAAGCTTCTGTCATTTCATTCAGATTGCAGCTTGTTGCAGATTTAAGACAGTGGCCCCCATCTTACTGGGGACGACTTGTACGTGAGGAGTTGTCTTCTTCTTGCTGCTTTCAAGATCCTCTCTTTGGCTTTGGCTTTTTACACCTTGATTATGATGTGTCTAGTTTTGGACCTCTTTGAGTTTGCCCTATTTGAAGTTTGTTGAGCTTTTTGGATAGATTAATATCTTTCCTGAAGTTTGGGAAGTTTTTGACCATTATTTCTCCAAATATTCTTCCTGCCCATTTATTTCTCTCATGTCTTTCTGGGAGTCACACATGTATGTGTTGGCACACTGGGCAGTATTCCAAAGCTCCTTTTTCTTTCATTCCTCAAAGTGGATGATCTCAAATGACTCATCTTTCATGTCTCTGATTCTTTATTCTTCCATCTCAAAACTGCCAATGAGCCCCTCTGGTGAAGCTTTCTTCATGCTTATGGGTATTTTTTAACTCTATAATTTCAATTTCTTTATAATCTCTATCTCTTTATGGATACTCTCTATTTAGTGACACCCTTACCATTTTTTTTTCTTTAGACATAGTTTTCTTAAGTTCTTTGAATGTATTTAAAATAACAAGTTTAAACATCTTTATCTGCTCTGTCCAATGCCTAGGCTTCCTCAACAACAGTTTCTACTATGTATAGGGCATACATTTTGTTCTTTGTATGTCTGATGATTTATGTTGAAAATTGGACATTTTAAGTAATATAATGTTGCAATTCTAGAAATAAGTTTACTCCTCCTTGGGGCTTTTTGTCATTGCTATTTACTATTGTTGTTATTGTTTCTTTTGAGACTTTCTTGAACTAATATTGCAAAGCCTTTATTCTTTGTCATAAGTGGACAATGAAGTCTCTGCTCAGTTAGCTTAAGAGTCAGCTCATAACTGGACAGAGATGCCCTTAAATACCTAGAAACAGTAAATCTCCCAACCTTTACCAAGAGGTTCTGTGTGCATGTGGGGCATGCCTTCAACTCTGAGGCAGACAGTTCATCATTCTTTTTTAAATTTTTTTAATGTTTTATTATCTCTGAGAGAGAGAGAGAGAAAGACAGACAGAGAGAGAGAGAGAGAGAGAGAGCGAGCAGGGGAGGGTCAGAGAGAGAGGGAGACACAGAATCTGAAGCAGGCTCCAGACTCTGAGCTAGCTGTCAGCACAGAGCCCAACACGGGGCTCAAACCCATGAACCATGAGATCATGACCTGAAGTTGAATGCTTAACCAACTGAGCCACCCAGGCGCCCCTCCATCATTCTGGCTTAGCCTTTACCACCCATGTTTTAGAGCCTGTTTGAAGGGAGAGAGCTTTCTCTGGTCTGTGGATGTGAGCACAGGGCATGCACACAGCTGCAATGTTAAACAACTTGACAGTCATCTCCAGGGAAAAGGCTTCTTGCACTGAATGAATTCTGAGTGAAGAAAAGGTTCTTTGAGTAGGGGGTTTTCAGGGAAACGGCCAGATATGTCAAGTAATGACAATTTCCCGGGAATGCTGCTATTGGAAAGTTCGCGCCTGTTCTTCCCATTCTAGTGATTGCTAAACTGCTGGCTACTGCTTTTGAAGAGTTTGTGGAATGACAGAAGTGAGTATTGGAATAGGGCAAGTTAAAATACCACAGGGTTTGCTATTCTCAACCAAGACACAGCCGTTTTTCCTGAAGAAGGGCTCCTCATATTGTTACACGTCTTTTGTTAGTTTCCAGAGTTCTAAAATGTTGATTTTGAAATTCTTTGCATGTGTTCTCATGGCTTTTCTAGAGGAACAGATTTCTGGATTTCCTTACTTTGCCTTACTGGTGTCCTTTTCATGGCGCCTTGATGAACAAAAGACTCTAAGTTCAATGTATTGTACTTTATCAATTTTTCCTTTATGACTTTGAGAAATCCATCCCTACCATAAGATCATGGTCTAATATGTATTATAGAACCTCTTTTTCACCACACTCTTGGGTTTAAGCTAATGATAATTGGTAAAGTGACATACTAACTCACATTAGAGGCTGTTGTAGCATTGATTAGTGATGGGTGGTAAATCATCTTACCACAATTTAGGTACCAAATTATCTTTTAAAAATTATAGATCCTTATTTTCTCTTCTAGTTCTAAATTTTGAGTGCATGGAACCAGAGGGTCCTTTAAGATAATCTAACAAACATATTTCAGTGGCCTAGGGGCCCTAAGAATATTCTGCCTGCTAGTCCAGCCTTTTGGTCATTTTCTATAACCATCTTTTAAAACTGTCACTAGAGAGAATAGTGGATCAAAAATTTGGAACATTTGTTTTCCCAAGAAAATTTATATAAATTATAAAGGCGAAAGGGGAATTAAAAAAGCATGTTATGTTCTGCATTCTGCAGGGTTTATGTTTGCTCTATGTCATAAGAATTCTGGCATACTTGTTTCTGTGAAATATCTGTGCTTAGGGAGTAGAAGAAGACAGCCTCTGGAAGGAAAAAAAAAACCCTGTGATTGGATATCATATTATCAATCATTTTCAATGCAATCAAATTCCCTGCCCAGTCTTCCCAGTGAAGAAACGATCATTTTATGTCAACCAAACTGGACTGTGGGTGAACTTTCTTTCTTTGCTCTTCAACAACGACAACAACAAAAAATCTGGGAATTCTTTATGAATCATACCTTTAAAATGACTTAAGAACAGAAATTAGAACTGTAGAGGGATTCAACAATTTTCTATGTAATTTTCTATAGTTTTTGAGTAGAAAATAAAAGAACGGTGTAAGCGTTTGATTGATTCATGTCTCTTGGTGGACTGAAAGTTGAATCTCATAGTGTTTATTTTTAAATAACTACAAATTAGATTGAGGCATGAGAGAGGTGTCATGCTTGATTTTTTGAAAACCTATTTCAACTAAGCCTAACCCCTTTATTTTTCTGGTGAGGCAGCAGAAGCCCAAGATTACACATCTAGTTTGTGGGAAGCCCAGAACTAAAACTTATTTCTGACTTCTGATACGGAGTTATTCTTACCTCAGCCCTTCTTTCTTGATTATGTATATTTTTAATGTTTATTTCTGAGAGAAAGATAGAGCACAATCAGAGGAGGGGCAGAGAAAATCCGAGGCAGGCTCCAGGCTCTGAGCTGTCAGCACAAAGCCCGACGTGGGGCTCAAACCCACACACCTCAAGATCATGACCTGAGCCGAAGTTGGATGCTTAACCAACTGAGCCACCCAGGTACCCCATCTTGATTTTATCACAAAGAAACACTTGGCAGTGTGGAAAATCACTTTTGCTATTGCTGGTTTTTAGGGATGAGTCCTTGAAGATCTAGCGTAAGGATTGTCTGGAGTGTGGGGGTGGTTTCACACCTTGCTTCCCTGATTAAACTTGATGTCTTCTCTCTTTTTGCACAGAAGCATTCTTCTTTAATAGTGGGAGTCTGCACACCACGGTGCACAGTAAGATCCAAAAGTGATCATCAAATGATCACGGGTTTATTTATTTATTTATTTTTAGTTTTTTAAAAATTATTTTAAATAGTACATTGTCAAGTTTGTTTCCATGTAACACTGAGTGCTCATCCCCACACGTGCCCTCCTCTATGCCCATCATCCCTCATCCCCTCTCCCCCACCCCCATCAGCCCTCAGTTTGTTCTTGGCATTCAAGAGTCTCTCATGGTTTCCCTCCCTCCCTCCCTTCCTCTCCCCGACTATTTTTCCCCTTCTTGTCCCCCATGGTCCTCTGTTAAGTTCCTCCCAATCCTCCTATACGTGCAAACATATGGTATCTGTCCTTCTCTGCCTGACTTATTTCGCTCAGCATAACACCCTCAAGTTCCATCCATGTTGCTACAAATGGCCAGATTTCATTCTTTCTCATTGCCATGACTACGGAATTCATTAAGAAATTGAAGGTCTAAGATCCAGAGATCAATTAAATACAGGCAACAAAGCATGTCAGCAATGTTAAGGGACACACAACTGTGGACGTTTTTCTTTCTCCTCAGCTAAACTTGTAATTTTTATTTCTATAAAAAGGAGACTGTGTAGGTTGACCTATGGCTTCTCAATATTATTTTTATCTTTATACTTCCATAGCAATTAAGACATTCTACAATCACATTTCTTAAAGTTTTACATAATTTACATTTTACTAAAACATTCCAGGAAATAACAGAAATATACATATATATTTTTAAATTAGAGTATAGCTGATATACAATATAATATTCATTTCAGGTGCACAACGTAGTGATTCTACAATTCCATACATTACTTTTTGCTCACCACAGTGAGTAGTTACCATCTGTCAGCACACAATGTCATTACAATATTATTGACTATCTTCCCTGTACTATACTTTCTATCCCCATGACTTATCTATCTTATAACTGTAAGTTTGTACCTCGTATTCCCTTCACCTATTTCTCCCATCCCCTCAAACACCTCCCCTCTGGCAACCACCAGTGTTTTCTCTGTATTTATGACTCAATAACAGAAAATATTTGAAGGGAGACTCCTCCGTCAACCACATGTGTAAGGAGACATGAACATTTGAGAAAAATCTCCTGTATAAAATTTTAATAGCCAGACATCACAAAAATCTGAGACACTAGTAAAACAAACATCTAAATCCCAGAGGAAATACCCACTATCCTGTTGACAAAGGCATAAAATCAATCTTTTGTTTTATTTTTATTTTTATTTTTATTTTAAGAGAATAGAGCCTCTCAGTGGTTTGATGGGTTTTCAGGAACCCAAACCAGCAAACACTTCCTGATGAGGGCCACCTGCTCACCTCTTCCCAAGAAGGATTTTGGGGAGGTTTGCTACATCCACTCTTCTATGCATTCTGTGCCTGTGTACTCAGGAACACCAGTGGAGATTTTCCTCAGCTGGTAGTTCCTGTTTTAATTGTCTGAGTCTTTTCCTTTACTAGCTTGGAAGAGTTTTATAAGCCTCTCCCAGGGTGGTCAAATGTGACTGCTTTTCCTAGCAAAGCACATAGTCCATATTGAATGAAGCCTTCCTTTGCCAATGGCCCATTGCTAACACGGGGTGAGAACTCTCACATGTGCTGTGGATTAATTCTTGCCTCACACTCCTTAGTTAGAAATACTTTATAATTTCTGTGTTGTGTTCACTCCAGCTTCCTCTCTCTCTCTCTCTCTCTCTCTTTTATAGGTAAATTTCCATCTGGCTGACTCAGGGGTTTTACTTCATGTTTTATCAATAGCTAATTTGTAAAACGTGCACTATCCTTCAAGGTTCAACTTCAGTATAAGCCATAAAAAAACTCATATGATTTCTAAATGATAGAGCAAAGAGTAATTATTAAGATAAAGATGAATATTTCCTTCCATCCTGTGAAAGCTATATAACAAATCATGTGCCTATGCTGAAATTTCTAGGAAGTTTAAGACTATTTTTTTCTTTTCAAATACTTTATTCCAGAATTCTGGTACAATAATTGTTTTAATTTTGAGCCCCGATTCTTTTTTTTTTTTTTTAATAGTTTATTGTCAAATTAGTTTCCACATAACACTCAGTGCTCATCCCCACAAGTGTCCTCCTCCGTGCCCATCCCCCCCTCCCCCCACATCCATCAGTCCTCAGTCTTTGTCAGCATTCAAGAGTCTCTCATGGTTTGCCTCTCTCCCTTTCCCCCACCATTTCTCCCCTTCTTCTCCCCCTTGTTCGTCAGTTAAGTTCCTCCTAATCCTCCTATACGTGCAAACATATGATATTTGTCCTTCTGTGCCTGACTTATTTCGCTCAGCATAACACCCTCAAGGTCCATCCATGTTGCTACACATCCCCACAATAGCTAAAACATGGAAAGAGCCTAAGTGCCCATCAACAGATGAATGGATCAAGAAGATGGGGTTTATCTATACCATGGAATACTACATGGCAATGAGAAACAATGAGCCATGATTCTTAACATCTTTTGTGTCACAGAAATGTTTGAGAATTTAAGGAAAGTTGTGTTCTAAAATCATACATGTAGGAACACAAATTTTGCATTTAATGTAGGAACTTCTGACATTCTTCCATGGAACATTGTGTTCTATATGTTCTCCTATTTTTCTAAGCATAATTTTAACTTAGCTAGTTATAATAGTAATTTTTCCTATTGTGTAAGAAGATGTTATACACTTTCTGAATTTACTGAAGGCAGTATTATAAACTGCTTCACATTTTTTGTGACATAGCCAGAAATTTTGAATAAGTAGGAAAGTGTATTTACTTGAAAGTAAAAAAACAAAAAACAAAAAAACATAACACTTTGAAGAATGCATTTCAAAATTAAAGGCAGATAAATTGATATTGGTATATAAATTGATGTAACCCCTTGGAAACCACTTAGAAAATCATTTAGCATTATCTTACAAAGCCAAATTTTCACATACCTTATGACATGACAACTCTACTTTTGGTTATAAGCCCAAGAAAAGGAAACTCATTACATTTGTATGAAGGTTATGTTTTATATAAATACATATATGTATTATCGTATATATATGAGATATATGTTTTTTAAAAAGAATATAATCATATATACATATATGTGTATATATGCATGATATACATACATACATATACATATAAATATATATATATATATGATTAGTGACTATTGAACCATTGCTTCTAGGTAAAAATCTGCTTTCTACTGGACTTGCTTTAATCTATATGTTCCCCCAATAGGTGGTAGTAAGCTCAAGGGCAAGGCTTGTGTCACATTCGTATTTTATGACTCCATCAACAACTAGGACAGAGTTTTGAACACTGTAGTTGCTCAATAGCTGCTTACCTTGTAACTACCATTTCTTGTGATAACCAGAATACACACCCTGAGATGAACATGTCTCAGAAGTGTAGGATGCTAGAATCCCAGAATAAATGGATTATAGTCATGATAAAAAGCAGCTTTCAATATTATAGAAAGTGATACAAATTTAATGAGGCAGAAGAGAAATGATTTCTTTTGAGAAGAGATCACTATATTTTGGAGGAAAGAAATTGTTCACATGGGCCCCTAGGTTGTCAGGAATCCTGAGACTCTGACATGACCAAGTGTATCAGAAAGATCCTGGCTACAAGAAAAAGAGAATTATTTAACCTCTCTGAACTAAGAAGGCATGGACTTAAGAAGAAGCTGAAGAGCAGATAAGTACAGTGTGCAGTTGATGAAAGACTGTGTGGTACAGATGTGATGCAGCTATATGACCTCTTGGATATTTTGGCAAAAACTTTTAAAATTACTAAAATTTTATACTGATTCAATTTCTTATGGAAATTGATAAGAGTGGCTTCATGTGACTTGTCTAAGGAGGAGCACAAATAGCCTTTGTGTTTATAATCCTCTTGCTTTATGTTCTAGGTTTTAACATGTATAGGTACCATATATACACAGATGATTCTGATTATTCAAGCATTCCATATTTTCAAATTCACTAGGTAGGAGGGAATAGGGATGATTGTGAACTGTTAATGTTTAGTCTGGGAAGCTGTAGGCAATGAGCACTTCATTGAGCAGTGATGTTTCACTTGGGATTTGAAGGGAGATTAGAACTTGCGCCTTAAAGGGAGAGTAGATGGCAACACTTCATATCCTAACAGTGAGGTCTTGGCAGTTTTCTCTCAGGGCTCCTCCCAATCAGTGCCTGAGACATAGATCTGGGTAAAAGTTGTTTATTTTGTCAGTGATTCCAGGAAGCAGGAATAAGGAAGAGCAATAGGGAAACAGAAAAAGTAAAATGAGAGAGTAATATTGAGGTTGCTCCTATTGGTAACAAAGGCTCAGCTGCAGTTGCAACCAAAGGTGGTCAAGGGGCCATACATGAGGCCCCCAAAAACACGTGCTAGGAGTACAAAAGTTGTTCACAGGGAAAATCCTTGCTTAGGATTGGAAGCAAGGAGACCAGTTAAAATATTAAAGTAATAAGGGACGTATCCCTCTGTGTCTTTCCAACCCTGTCTACATGGAAAACTTCTCCCTCCTCACTGCCTAACCACTACCCTTACTTCAAAACCCAAGTAATAGGCGCAGCCTAGAGTAGTGCCTGGCACTCAGTAGGTGTCCGATACTGAATAAACAGCAAGCATATTTATCATGATCTAAAATTTATAAAGACATTGAATTTAGTGCCCACAAAACTTTATTGTATATGAATTATTACCTCAATTTTCTAGACATATTCATGTGTTAGTTCAACAAAGCTTACTGAATAGCTGGTGAGGGAATTAATCCCTAAGAAGGTTAAACCTTTAGCTGAGGACATCAGAGCAAGTGGAATGGAACATAAGTGAATTCAATGAGGCTTTCCTGCATCCAATCCCAATTCGTTCTTCTTTTCAAATTCTTCCATTTAAACCTTACGAATTGGCTATCTTGTTCATCTTTAATTCCTATATCACATTGTGAATTTTTTATTTCTCACAGTGTAGCATAATGTGCATTTTCACGTTCTATATTTGTCTTTGCCTTTTCGCTTCAGCTCCTTGACGCCAAGAGCCATAATCTCATGATTTTCCATAACTTAAGACCAAGGCAGGGCATTACATGGTGCTTTGTAATAGTTTTTGGTAACAACCTAGTTCTTAAATACTAGGTATCAGCACATTTCTTTTTTTATCGAAGTGGGAAAGAAAGAATGAGATGTCATCTGATATGAATGCAGAGTTGACATCTGAATCATAACCTTTGAAGGCAACATTAGAGTTTTATTGAAAATAAACAATAGCAATGCAAAAATGCAGACTTGTAGACAAATAATCTTCTGCAACAGTTTTTGGTCAGTGGAGTTTGAACTCAGAAATTTGACAGTGGCTAGAGACGACTATGTTTAGGGAAAAGATATAACACAAACTTGGGCACATCTAGACACATCCCATTCATTTGTCTGCCTCTCAAGGCAGTAGTCTCTAAAATGCCTCTAGAAAGTAAGTGGAGAACAGTGCTGTCCAGTTGAAACATAATGTGATCCTACAAATGCAAATCACATAAGTAATTTCAACTTTTCCAGTACCCACAATAAAAGAGTAAAAAGAAACAGGAGAAATTAATCTTAATAATATATTTTATTTCATCAAATATATAGAAAACATCATCATTTTGACTCATAATGAGTATTAAATTTATTAATGAGATATTTCACATTTTTATCGCATCAAAGTCTTCAATATCTGGTAAGTATTTTATAGTTTGGGCTCATCTCATCTTGGACTGCATGTTATAAGTGCTCAATATCCATATGAAGCTAGTGGCTACCATTTGGACAATCAGGTTTCTAGACTGATTTCTACAACTTGTATTTCCTGTGCAGGGGTATGTGTGTGTGTGTGTGTGTGTGTGTGTGTGTGTGTGTGTGTATTTCTGACATATGTTTTTACAGCACTTTCTCTATGGTCCATCATTCTTTTTTATGATAAACTGCCAGAATAGGTACATACACTGGCTACAATATGTAATGATATTCTAATGACATCATGTTTAATTTTCTGCCCAGAGTGGGCTCTCCCTAAGTGTTACCTTACTGATAATTGCTGCATGTGCCTCTACAGAAGTAAATGGGGTCTTCTCGGTTCAAAACCAACTACAAATAAACAGGTATCTTTTTATATAGAAAGATCTCAAAAAAAGAGCTCATTTTAAACCTTCTGAGAAACTATATTTTTATAAAAATTGTGTTTTATTCTTTTAAAAAATGCTGAATGCTGAAGACTGCTTTTGTAATTTCTTAATGTCAGGGCCTAGATAGAGCATGTAAGTTGACATATACTTTTTAGTCCTTTTTTGTCCTTTTGTATTGTGGAGTTGTAGTTTTGTCCTGGGTAAGACTAAGGTTTTGGAAACAGATATGCTAGAGGTTAAATCCTGGATCTTCACTTTACTAGTTGTATGACTTTTGGCGTTTATTTTATCTCTATGAACCTCAGTTTTCTCATTTACCAAGTTGAGGCATTCCTGCTGGGTTTTACTCTTAACTGTGTCTTGAATCCTTTTGTTTTCCTCCGAGTCCCACACACTACTTTTGTTAAGTAATTGCCCAATCATTTATGAATTATCTAAAGCTATAGTCTCTTTTGTATCTAGCCGTTTTTGTATCTACTTATCCCCCCCACTTACACTATAGTCCTCCACAGTAACCTGAAGTCATTTATCAAGCATACATCTGTTTTTTACATTGCTTGTTGATGACTTTTTGTTGAGATAGTCCACGGTTTCTACTGCTGGATTTTCATGTTAGCCACTAGGAGGTGCCAGTGATCTGTAGATCAGTTAAACCCTCACTGGCTTTTCTTTGCTGACCTTTTTCTTTCTTCTTGATTACATTATCAGTTTCAAGAGAAGTAAGATTTTTAAACTCTCTAATTCTGACTAAAATATCCTTTAAAATAATTTAAAAACTAACTAATTTGCCTAACATTATAGACTATGTAGTACTACTACTATATCTTTATCAGACGATGGGAGAAGGATTAGATAGATGATTAAGACCAAAAGTCACATTATTTCAATTGTCTGCTGGGAATGTACAACGGCCAGTCATACATTAGAAATTTTGCCCCCCTTTAGCCTGAGTCTTTGCCTACTCAGCTCATCACTTCCTCAGCTGGACACACATTTCATATCCCTCCAAGCGCCTCTGCTCATCCCAACAAAGTTGCAGTGTTTACCAAAATTTGCCATCAATTCTTCCTTGGCCATGCGCTTTCACTCTGATTTCATTTATTGTAAATGACCTCTGCAACTTACCATTTCATACTCATTTGCTTCATATAAAACCCAATGCAAATCTTCCAGTTATGAAACTATCACGGAATTAAGTCCTATGACCATTATTCTACTATCATGGTCTTGTCACCCATCTCAAAAAGTCATTTTAATCTATTTTGATTCACTGATAGGGATGTTCTGTTGCACTATGCTTAGTGTTTTCATATGCCTGCATTCTCCCCCCAGATGAATGATAAATCCCACAGAGATCATCTTTTTTCCCTCCCCGCCCTTCCCTTGTGTGTGTGTGTGTGTGTGTGTGTGTGTGTGATGCAAGCAATACCTTGCAGATTAGTCCACTCATCATTAGAACCTAGTATGTAGGGAATAAATAAATGTTTCATATCTAACAGTTTTGAGTACCCATTATTTTCAGGCCCAGAAATACAGAGCCTGCTCTTCCTTCCTCTCTCCCTTGCTTCATTCCTTCATTCCTTTTCTCCTTCCACATTGCTCTACTGTCTTATACAAATGAAAGAACCTATGTTTCTTTCCATATTGAGCTTGGGAAGAGAATCAGTAACAAGTAACTGGCCAACTAAGTATTATTAAGAAGACAGATCTTATAAAACAGAAGGACATGCATGGTAGACAGAATAAGGGTCCCCCAAAGACATCCACCACCCTAACCTATGAATAAGCTACCTTTCATGCCAAAACAGATTTTGCATGAGTAAATTAAAGGCTCTTAAAAGGAGGAGAGTATCCTGGATCATTTGTGTGGGCCTGATGTAATAACAAGGCCCTTTCTAAGAGGGAGGCAGGAGAGTCAGAGTGAGAAAAAAGGCGTTGATGACACAGCAGCGACTGGAAAATGTGCAGGCCCAAGAGCCAAGGAATGCAGACATCCTTCGAAGGCTGGAAAAAGTAAAGAAGGGCTTCTTCCCTGGAGGCCCCAGAAAGGATGCAGCTCAACTGACCCCTTGATTTTAGATGAAAATCCTTTTCAGACTTCTGATCTCCAGAACTGTAAGAAATAAATCTGTGTTGTCGCAGGTTGCTGGGTACACCAGGGTGCCAGAGCAAAAGGAAACTAATATAACATGGAATATTTAAATTTGGGCTTCTGATTTATCAAAAACGATTGTCCTTTCTCATTTTGACTTATTGTTATCACTCCCTGGAGATTATAACAAATGCAGAAAATACAATACACTTACACACAGACACATATTTTACAAAGTACATGTATGTTCTAGGACACAAATGATATCAGATCACTTACAGTGCTTCGCAATTTTTTTAACTTCAGAATATATTGTGGACATCTTTTCCCATGTCAGTAACACACTGAGCTAGCTTATTGCTATTAAGAGTTGCATATTATTCCATAATATGAATACAACAAAACTGTACTAAACAAGTTTCCTGTTGATGATCATTTAGATTGCTTTCAATTTTTCAAATGACTAACAAAATATATTTGCTAACAAACATCTGCGTCATTGAGAATTTGTCCAGCTATATAATCAAGGAAAAATTGTTAGGTGTGAGATTTAGATATTTGGATGTGTGAGATAAGGATATTTATTAAACATTTCAGTGGTTTTGGAGTGTGCATGCCTGACTAGTTTCAATGCATTTCCTTTTCTTCTTGCTGGAAAATACAAAAAAATAGTCAGAAAATATACAAGTTGATCAGTAGTGTGACAGCACTGGGAGTGGTGGCCAGACAAAATGCAAAAGGTAAACTTGGTCACCACAAGATTTCATATGAATGGGCTATTCCATCAAATCACTTGTAATATGATGTCAGATGCTTCGCATGTATAGATAACATGTCTGACATGTCATCATATGTATGTTAAATATATAATAATATACTATAAACATCATAAATAACATTACTTAATTTTTATAATAAACCTACAGAGCTTTTAAAGATGAGGATGCTTTTCAGGAAAATACAAATCATCTCACTAACACTACAGCTGGTGAAGTGGTACAGTTGAAAGCTAAACCCATGTCTGAATGATAGCTTAGCCCATGCTCTCTGGGTCTTTTTTTCAAGGATCCCAAATTGCTTTAAATTTGGGCTTATCCACCAAAAGATGATTAGGTTCTTTCTTAAAGGAGAACAAAATGCTAAAGAACCTGGACATTGAAATAAGATTGACTTTTGATCCTGGGGTTGTGTGTGAGTGTGCATATGCATTCATATTTTTGAAGCTTTCACAATTCCATAATACATCTCAGCTCCCACTGACCTAAACTTCCCTACAATTTTCCTTTCTTTCACTCATTTCTTTTTTCAGCCTCTTTTCTTTCTCTCTCGTTGCCTTCTTCCCCTCTTATTTCTCTCTCTATTATCAGCATCTTTATTGTTATTACCAACCATGTGTTATTACTAGTAAGAATCTAATTGAGAATCAGATATAGCCCCTACTTGTTCCTTCTATTTTGGCATTAGCTATATAATTCTCAATTTTATAATGATCCATTGTATGGTGAATTATTTTGTCAGATAATCCTTGGAAGTATCTTCAAAACTACAGTCTCTACAGAATAAATGTAACAAGCACCATAGAGTAAAAAGTAGAATAAAGCTAAGTGAATTTATTCTGAATCAAAGTCCTCTCTTGATATTTTACCTTTTACAAAGGATCTCAGAAAGCAGTATGTCGCACCTTTGCCTTGCACCATGGGGTAGGATGGATCCATGAAAAATGTGTCTTTTTGTAGAATCTTGTTTTCTGAAAATGGACTGATTCTCAGCCCAGGATTCAGATGTGTCTTTGTGAAATAACAAGGTGGCTGAGCTGATTAGATAAACATGACTCCTTACAGACCATTCTCTCAAACAGCTCTTCCTGTCTTCACACCAGACAACTTGCCCTCTGTCATTTTGCATTGTGTTGCAATTGAAGAAACCAGGATTCTGGTTTCAAGCATGTCTGGACTTAACCCTGCCTCTGACACTCAATGGATGATCATCGACCATTTATTCAACCTCACTAAGCCTCAATTTCCACATAAGTCACCTGGGAACTTCAGCCTTGCCTGTATTAGACAGCCTAAACTCCCAGCCATTACAAGAATGATGAAGGAAATGTTTCTGAATTTGTGGAAGTTGCTTTTGGCCATCTCTTGTGCAAAACAAGCCTTTGAGTCTTGTCTGAAATATGGCCAGATAAGGACTATGTTATTGCTTTGCCATTTTCGGCCAAGTTCCACTCATGGTTATGTGTACACTGATACTTTCCTTCTACCCACCCCTTCTTCCCTGATCTTGTACAAAAAGATATACAAAGACTAGAATACAGAGAACCAGCTCAGCATCTGTAATATTGATGTTTTGATTGCTAGTTGTTATTCAATCCACCTCACCTGCAAGATGGCCTTCCAATAAAGAGCCAGGCGGGATACTTTTAGGAGTCACTAAGCTGTCACTAAGGCACTTGGCCTGCCCCACGCATTCTTTCACATCACAGGTTTTACATCCTCCCTACCTCTTGTTCGTAGCCTCTTTCAAGACGTAAACATTTGGGAGAAAAATTGGACATATGGTACATAAACTCCCTCCCCCCCCCAAAAAAAGTCCTATATTTGAGTTGTGGACATCTATATGAATATGTCAATAATTACAAGCCTCATTTATTATGAATCATTTCATAGATGTGGGCAGAGGAAAAATTTGAAGGTAACACAGAAGCATACGGGAAACAGATGCTGAACAATCAGAATTTCTGGGTTGTGATAAAAGCTTGGGAATTATTAACTACAGTGACCTATTCATGAACCTAGAATGAAGATAATGAGAGCGACAATTGGTGTTTATTGTGGAGTTAGTATGCACCAGATATCGGGCCTCACTGCTCCAATGTATTTGATCCCCACAGTGATTCCAGGAGGTAGGACATGCATCGTTATAGGCCCATTTTTTGGATAGGCAAATTGAGACTCAGTAAATTGATAACAGTCACAAAGGTGGTGTCTCTGGGATTCATATGCTGAAGCACTTAGTGGCTATGATACTGAATTCAACACGAAGAAAATACACGAAAGCCAGGGAGTTGAGAGTGGGAGGTGCCTGTAATGGCAACCTTCTCATTGTTCTTCAAAACGAGACCCAATCCGAGGTGAAAGGTTTCCAAGACAAATGTGAAGTGCAATTATAAGCACAAAGGCAGTGTGGGATTAAGGAGAATGATTTAATAGAGGAACTAAGATTTAATAACATCAAGAAACTGGCCCCTCTTATAAATAACAGGATAGAGCACTTACCGAAAACACATACTCAAACAAGAAAGGAGGCTAAAGACCTGTGAGCTAGGATGGGAGTGAGTGAGAGAAGTTTCAAGGAAGCACACATGTGGGGCCAGCTGCAGACAGGAGGATGTCAGTGATTAGAGCCGATTCCAGGGTGTATTAGCAAGAGGCTTCACTCTTTCCAGCCAGAGGAGACGACAGAGCCAGCCCGTGATTATGCAGGGAACAATGGTGTCTTTGGTGGTTTATCCATGTCTCCGGTGTACTTCATCTCTTTTATTACTTATTGTCTTTGCCCTTCTGCTAACAAAGGATCTGACCAAAAAAGGAAAATCCAAGTTGTGAGATAATAGCTTTTGAGAAAGCACACATAACTGTTAAGTGAAATGAGGATCCATTGCCCATTTATCTGTTATGAGTGAGAGAGAGGGGGGTGGGGTAGGAGTTGGAAAGACACATATATAATGTGACTCAGATTCATAAAATTAATAGTATTAAGAAAGAGGAGGAGCAGAAGAAGAAAGAAAGAAAGAAAAGAAAAAAATGTACCTTTTTAAAACCCTTTTACACTTCTCCGTATTCAAAATAAACTTCCTTAATCTTCTTTTCAAACTGTATTTTAAAACTTTTAATAACTTTCACATATCAACTCAAGGTCACAGTTTTCCTCCGTTTTGTGACACCTTCAGTTTGCATAAATATTCTTTCAACTTAAAGTTCAAATTCTCTATCAGAGCTGATTTTCTCCCCAAAGGATCTGAATCTCTTAACTTACCTTCCTCAAGAAGTTGCCTTGTTGCAATGGATAAAATTACTTAATGTATTTATGCCTCAGTCTTCATCTGTAAACCAGGAAAAAAAGGTATTATTTACCTCATAGTTTCGCCCAACAGTTTCAGCTAAAGATACAAGGGCATACATCAGAATGCTTGTCTATTTAATGTGTGTTTTAGGATTTAAATAAAATTGGAAAAGTATAGTCTGTAACCAACTCAGTAGATGCTATTTGCCTTTCCTTTTTTCTTTTCCTGGAATTAAGTCTTTTACCCTCCCTTTGTTTTAGGGGGTTGTAGAGTAGGGTGTGTGGTAAGGTAGAATCAGTTTCAAAGAGCATCAAAAATAGAAAGTAGGGTATTAAACTCTTCAATCCACCAACTGGGAAGAATTCCATGCTGCCAGTCTATAGGCCAGAGCTTCCAAAAGCATGGTTTTCCAAGGATTACAGTTGATGCTTTACTTAGGGATGCCTATAAAAAAGGAGAGGTGTTAATCTTCCAAGTCATTATCTGCTCCCCACTGGACGTCTTGAAACTTGAAAAGAGAATCTGCTTATCAGACTAAGCAATTTCAAGGAAGTCACACACATGGAAGTGGCTGTAAAGAGGAGGTTGCCAATGATTTAGAGTAGATCCCAAAAGTGTGTTAGAAAAGGCTCTGGCTCTTTCTAGTAAGAGAGGTCCAACTGAGCCAGCTCTTGATTACTCAGGGGCTAGCGGTTTTCCCACAGCTGGGAAAACATCTCCATTGCCTCTGGCATGATAAGTCACCACTAACATTTCCATGAATCTTTCTGTGTCAATCAGCTAATGCTGTGTAGTAACAAACCACTTCAAAACTCCATGGCTTAACATGGCAGCCATTTGTTTGGTTAATGATTTGAGTCAGCCATCTGGGCTATGCTCATTGGACTTGGCTGGGCTGACTCATGTGCCTGAAGCCTGTATCTAGGTCATCTGGGAACTTGTCGCTCTGGTGGGGAGCAGGAAAAGGGCCTCAGCTGGAATGACTTACTTGGTTCTGTAAGGTCTCTTACCCTCTAGGAGGCTGGCCTGGACATGTTTGCATAGTGGTAGAAGGGAAAAAACATTGAGAAGGGCCAGGGACTCTATTTTTTTAAAGAACCCAAAGATATTTCATAATCAAAGATAGCTTATCTATTTTGTTCCTATAAAAATGAATCATTTTCCTTCTACTCCTAATTTAAATAGTTACTCAGCGTTATCATAGATTTGAAAGGTATATGTTACTGAATTCAATCCCAAATTTGCTTATAAAACCCCCACAAAACTATAGATGAGCACAGATCAGCGCTGCCTCAAATTTTCTAGCATACCTAGGCTGGTCACTCTTTACCGGGATAATTCTCCTTTATTACATTGGATAAATGATCAGATATATATTAATACAGAAGTGTAAACTATTTAAAAGGTTAACTCTTTCCTCAGACCCTCAGGAGGTAAAATTTAAACCTCTGAAGCAAAGATAGCAACTATGGTTCTGCTTTTAAAACAACTGGTGATTCTCAAAGTTGCCTTGACTTACTTGTGAAAGGTCGCTTCACAGTGCAGGAAGGTTGGGGCCATGGGGCTTGTAAACTGTAAAGCACAAATCCATGAGGCTTCAGAAGCAGGAGAAAGAGCAGGAGAGATGACAAATGAGGGAGGGAAATGTAATAGGAAGAGAGGGGGTGAAATACAGTGTGAACGAGAGGAGCCAAAATGGGGAGGAAAGGAANAGTAAGCCATATCTGGGCCTTGTCCTCGAGATTCTCTTACCTGCGAGATTTAAAACCAAGCAAGAAGAGGTAGTCAGAGCCAGGACTAGGGGGAGATGAAGGTGGCTCTCACCTCAGGTACAAAGTTTAAGAGACGCAAAAACACATCGAAAATGAGATAAATAGTATTTTAATGGCAGGTTTTAAAATATCAAATCTGGGAGATGCCTGGGTGGCTCTGTCAGTTAAGCGTCTGACTTCAGCTCAGGTCATGATCTCATGGTTTGTGAGTTCAAGCCCCACGTTGGGCTCTGTGCTGACAGCGTGGAGCCTGGAGCCTGCTTCAGATTCTGTGTCTCCCTCTCTCTCTGCCCCTCCCCACTTTCTCTCTCTCTCTCTCAAAAATAAATAAATATTTTTAAAAAATCAAATCTGGGTGGCTCAATAGCTTAAGCATCCAACTCTTGATTTTGTCCCAGGTTATGATCTCACGGTTGGTGAGTTTGAGCCCCACATGGGGCTCTACATTGATAGCACAGAGCCTCCTTGAATTCTCTCTCTCTCTCTCTCTCTCTCTTTGAAATAAATATTGATAAATAGACAAAAAAATTGTTTCCATTTGGGAGCAAATCAATAGAACAGTAACAAAGAATGATCCTCCTCTCCCACTGTTTGAGTAATAGAAGAAAACACCCGGTCAGAATAGAGTATAATAAAGTGAGAAATGCTCTAGTGACTGATGTCTGCTAGCAGATCATGATGTGATAAAAAATACACATTGTGTCTTATTTTGGTGAGAACTTCCAGTGAGACTTTGAACACAAAGAATTCCATTTGCATATGGGATTGAATAAGGATGACTGATCATAAAGAAGTGGCTACAAATACACAAATAGACTTTGGAGAATGCTCAGGCATCAAAGGCTATCACAAATGTGTCTATTAAACACTGCTTGTCACTTGACTGTATTTGCCCAAAAGGAACTTTAAAAATCTTTTCATATGTTCTATTTTTATTGGAAATAAAATTGTCAAGGCACCTGAATGGCTCAGTTGGTTAAATGTCCAACTCTTGGTTTCAGCTCAGGTTATGATCTCACAGTTAGTGGGTTCAAGCCCCATGTTGGGCTCTGCGCTCTCAGCACAGAATCCTGCTTGGGATGCTCTTTCTCTGTCTGCCCCTCCCCTGCTCACTCTATCTCTCTCAAAATAAATAAATACACTTAAAAATCTTTAAAATTGTCATGATTTTTCTATTTTAGATGAGAAATATACTTTTCTTCTGAATATTTAAGAGATTGTATCAAGAAGCAATGTTCTCTGTGGACACAATTGAGAGTAGTAAAAGTAGCTTATATTTATTACATATTTACTATGTGTAAGGCATGATGCCAACTGCATAGCTGCAAAAATATGTTACATAATGACCCAACAGCCTATGAAGTAAGTGCTAATATTTTCTTCATTCTCATATGTGGAGTAAACCAAGAGAAGTAAAAATCTTTGACCAAAATGACATAGTGAGTGACTGAGGTGGAGTTCCAACCCACACAGTCTAAATTCAGAGTCTGGTTCCTAATTCTTAAGTCTAAAAGCGATATCGTGCCATTCTCTAGAACCTTACTGTTCAAACTGTGGCCCATGTGCCAATATCAACTCCGGAAATTGAAAGCTTGATAAAATGCAGAATCTTAGGTTCCCACTTAGACCTCATATACCGGAATCTGGATTTTAACAAGATCTTCTGGTGATTCATGAAACCCATTAGAATCTGAGGGGCACTGCTATAGAACAGTTCAGAACATTAATATTTTCGCACTCGGTTGTGAAATGTCTCCACTGAGAGATAACAATCTTTGTTGGAAAAGCTTTAAAGATGTTTTCAAATCTTAATTCTCTGCTTCAAAACTTATCTTGTCAGGTTGATCGCGCCATGGTGTTCTTAAATCCCTTTATGGATTGTAATTCTTCACTGAGTTTTTAAAGTATTGCCTGAAGGTGGTCCTGTCTGTCCTCCTAATGGGTTTCAGGAAAAGAACCATCCTGCTGTGTTCTGTAGAGCTCGGGATCCCAAAGAATGAGTAGACAGACCCACAGCAATAAAAGCAGAAGTCATGTGGCCGACTTCACCAGCAGTGTGATCCTTTCCTCTTTAACAACTGTAACTAAAATTTGCACAGTACTTTACAGTTTGCAGAACTGATTTTACACGCACGCACGCATGCACACACACACACACACACACACACACACAGAAACATATACTTGGTTAACTTGAGGTTGAAATGCTTCAAACTGGGGGATGCCTGGATGGCTCAGTCAGTTAAGCACCTGACTGTTGATCTTGGCTCAGGTCATGATCTTATGGTTCATGAGAATGAGTCCCTCATCAGGTTCTGTGCTGGTGGCAAAGAGCCTGCTCGGGATTCTCTCCCCCTGCCTCTCTCTCTCTGCCCCTCTCTGGCTCCTGCTCTCTCTCTCTCTCAAAAATAAATAAACTTAAAAATAAAGAACTGCTTCAAACTGGAAAGTTGACTGAGGATTACAGAATTTCTTAGGTGTCTTGAAGTCCTGGATTTGCTTCTGAATCACTTCACTGCCCTTACCCGAAAGAGCTGATAGTGAATATGCTGAAAGGAACTTGCAAGGCTATGGCCCTCCAGCAGCTATTTCACAAGGCAAAGAAAAACAAGCCAAAATCAAAGATAAGAAAGTTATTATCTGCCGTTTAGGGGTCTCAAATTTTATAGTCATTGTGTATGTCCAGCTTTCAGAGTTTAGAGTCTTGGATCAAAATTCAGACAAACTATAGGCATGTAGGTAATGAGTACATGCCTTAAGTAACATATATTGGTACACCCAAAAAAGTAAGTCAACAGTTTGGGCTGGCTCTGGAGGGTAATTCGCGGAATATGTACCAGACAAAATTACCAAGAGGTATTTTTCTGCCAGTTAGGGAGGCAACTTTCACAGATCTTAGGTACTTCCTTTTGTGGTATAAATTGAAATTCATTTATGGAAGTGAGGTCCGTATCCACTAAGCCTAGCCTGAATGGGCCTTGCAAGTCCAGAGGTTACAAGCATGTGACAAACCTACCCCTGAATCCCCATTCTGTCTCTTATTAACTCTATGACCTCGGTAGTCTGCTTATATTTCTAAATGTCCATTTTATCATCTATAAAAATGGGGATCCTGAGAGTACACCCCCCCCCACAGTTATTGTGAGCACCAAATAGAATTTAATGCACTCTGACTGGCATACAGTGAAGCCTCAGTAAATCCGGGTAAATATTTTTAAACATCTATATAGTGACAGGTCCAAGCACTACCCTAACAAGACAAAACACTAGGGGGAATTATTCACACAGTCACACAAGCAAGTGTAAAATTGCTCTGTGAGTTTATAACAGGGTTTGAGCTGTTAGCAAAGATTTTGTTGGAATGAGGCTAGACAATCTCAGACAGTGCGAATGCAGCAGCGCATACTGAAGATGGGGACACAATACAAGTGAAAGGTAGAAGGAGATAACTTGAAAACAATACTCACATGTGCGCTCTAGCAATTTCTTTTGTAGAAACTTGCCTTGTTTGTGAGTTAGGCATCTGAGCTATTATCACATAAAGAAGGAAGCACAGGGCTTTGCCAAAACATTTGTGCAATTTAGATTGGGTGTGTCTACTTATGACTGCATTTCAGATGTGTGGGGAGGGCTAAGTGACTGATCTCTGTTTCCTATGCCGCTCAAAGAACGCAACATTTTTATTATGTCTGCCTTTTCTGAGGATGTAATCTGGTGGCTACCCTCATTTTTTTTCTTGTATTTTTATGATTTTTTTCCCAATAGAAACGAGGACAGGAAGACTGCCCTTCTGAACCTCCTCTCTGTCAAAGGACTTCTAGGGATTTTTAGCATGTGGAGGAAGATCAGAAAGTCTCCGCAGAACTTCTGCCAAGCTGCTGAAGTCAGAGACTCTTCCCACACTCCCCTGGGTCTCGTCAATTCTTATCAAGGATTCAGGGGTGGCAGCAGCAGCCTTACCACTTCAGAAAAGGAAGCAAGTAGAGCAGGGAAAAGAAAACTAACATGGAAAGCACAAGGCTCCTATCAAATGTCAACTCTTCTGTGTCTGACCATCGAAGAGGCTTAGGTTTTGTATAAAAGTGGGTGACCAAGCCAGCAGCTCTGAGCTAGACGGGTGCCATAGAGCGGAATGTTTATTTCTGTGCCTGTGTTGCAGAAGTGGGTGGCTGGGAACCAGAAATTAAGGGGAATATGTTGAACCAAATTTGCAAACCATTTGACCTTCCTTAGCTCTTCCTTTAAAACCTAGTCCCATTCATTCAGCGTGTTAGGTGCCTGCATAGTTAACAAAGCCCCACATCCTGGCTTGATACACTGAAGTCTTCTTGGAGGGCTTACAAAGCATTTTGAAGAGTTAAATGTAAATGAATCAGGAACACATGGATTCAATTTCCCTGGAAATTCACATGTGCTTGGAAATGAAGGGGGGCAGTGTCTGGCCAAATGTGCTTTGATTTATCTGACCCCAAAATATATCCCTCCCCTCTCCCTTCCTCCCCTCAAAATCATTCAAAACTTTGCTAAATGTCAAACTATGGCTGGGTTCTTGAGACCCTTGAAACCTGGAGTGGTTTGAGTCCCTGGAGTTAAAAAGGGCATTCAGGGAGCCTTATTCCACCACCCTCCACCCCCCAACTAAAGGATCTCACATGGTTTTCTTCTATTTAACAGGGTTAAATTAAGGCAAGGATGTGATGATGTTACTTCAATCACAAAACTAACCACCTACTGCAATCCATGAAAGGCTTTGCTTCCTACACTGAACATTCTTATTCACAGGACATGGTCCTGCAAATCATTTCTGCCAATAAAAATCAGGTTTGCTTTTTCTAGGAAGCCACCACTTGAATAAAGAAACAGAATTATACAGCCATTGTCATTATCATCACCATCATTATCATCGCACACCTAATAACATTTTGTTCGGTTATGGAGTTTCAGAACACCCTTTAAAATAATTATCACTTTTAATAGCCATAACTGTCCCTTACATGGAGTGTTAAAGATTGTTTAGAATTGCACAGAATTATTCAGAACATCAAGCAGAGGGATCCCTTAGTAGGGGACCTAGACTCTGTTGGGGCTGGCCAATAGGGTATCACAAGTTTGACTAAGAGTGCTTTAGACACAATTGTTCTGGCCCTCTTCTTTCTTAGGAATTTCTGATAGATAGAGTGGTCACCTTATAAATATTGACTCTTTATATGTGTAAAAATGGCTGGATATTCATTGCTTGCTATGATGATTGGTTCTCCCTTCTGATAGAGAAGAGAAGGGAGAAATTCTTTTAACCTTAGTCTTGTCACAGACTGGAATCAAGCTGTGGTTTGTCAAAGGCTAATGTCAACTGCGGTAATTATTCGGATAATCAAGAAGCAGCTGGATAAAGCATCTATACTTCAGGTCCCTTGTCAGCATTAATTGATTTTACCTTGTCCTTTTGCTTCCTCTTGGGCCAATTGGAGACCACTACCTATTTAAGCTTGTACTTCTTCCTGGCTGGCTTTCTCCCTGCCACCTAGTTAATATTGTTCCTTGGTATCTTTGTAAATGTTTCTTCCCATAGGTTGCAATTTTGTCCTGTGACGATGTATGCATGTGTATGTGTGTGGTGACCACCAGAGGGAGCTACTTAATTACCTTAATGATGGAATGAGGGCAGAGCAGGAAGACGGTAAGGGCAACTTCTGGCTGTCCCTCCAAGGATATCATGGACTTTTCTCAGCTTTTCTTGCTATGCCTCAACCATACTCACAACTCTTTTCCTATCCCTTTTTCTCTTCTACCTACATATTCCTAGCATGTTGAATGACTACCTCCTAGATTCCTTAAAGTTCTGGCTTAAATATCACCTTCTCAGAGAGGACTTCTCAAATCACTCTATGAAATGAAGGTCCCAGACTCCCCCCAACTTTTGCCTGTAATATATAATCCTGTTTATTTCCTTGATAACATATCATGATATGTGATGACACTGTTTGTTTACTGTCTCTTCAGCTAGGGCTGAAACGTCTTGCAGCTAGGGAGAACTTCTGATGTGTGTCTCAGTTTCCCCATGCCTAGAAAATCTTTGCATACAGTAGCTGATCAATTTAAAAATACTGATTGATGGATTATTCTAGTGAGCAGTCCAAATGTTGGGGGTGGGGAGGTGAGATCAAAAACCAACCATCATAGTGAGCAATGAATATCTTTATACTTTTTTTTTAAAGACAGAGTATCTTAACAGCCATTTTTACGCATATAAAGTAAGAGTCATTATTTATAAGGTGACCACTCTTAACCATGTACTCTGTGAGACGCTGGGATGAAAGATGGAACCTGACATTTTCCATTCCTAGCATCATAACTGAATGTTGTAGTATGTGAAGAAGGTTGATATCTCACAAGTTTGATGAGTGTGACAAGAGGAAACTATGAAAATAGTACCAACTACAATGATGGTAAATTCCTACGTGAAAGAAGTGGTCACAAGCCCTATCAAACAAGCTTTATTGAGCTCTATAAGAGTGTACAATTCGCTTGTTATTTATTTATTTTAAAAGATCCTTTTAAATTTATTTATTTTGGGGGGGGTGGGGAAAGGCAGAGAGAGAGAGAGAAGGAGAGAAAGAATCCCAAGCAGGCTCAATGCTGTCAGCACAGAGCCCAACACGAGGCTTGATTCCATGAACCTGAGCCACAACTAAGAGTTGGACGCTTAACTGACTAAGCCACCCAGGCACCCAATTAGCTTGCTACTAAGTTAGTGACTATTTCTATCCTAGATGAATGCATAAAAAGGACGAAGATTTTCAAGGTAAATGAAAAATCAGATCTTTTTCATTTGGGTACATAAAGAGATAAAGGAAAAGAAGATCAAGGAACATAGGAAAACAATCACAGGTTGAAGATTATTTCACTATTCAAGATATATACCATAATTTTTTTTGATATTGTGCTAACGTTGGTTGTAAGTTTTGTTCTGATTTCCCTAGCAGCCAGTGTAATGAGTAAAATATGATTTAGTATGTGATTTATAGGCAGGGCCAGCTACATAATTTGCTGGCTCCAGTGCAAAATGAAAATGTGGGTCCCCTTATTCAAAAAGCAGGAAAAATGCCTTTAAATGTAATAAAACATGAAACTTTTTCCTTTCTTCCACGCTCTCACTCTAGACCTGTCAGGGTGTTTTTTATTTGTTATTTAATGGTTCACTCCCTCGGGCACGGGAATACTGGCTGGTAAAGCAGATTCTCAACAGTCACTGGGAGCGCCCCCCCGCCCCAGCTGACCCCCACTTGGCTTACTTGCCCACCTGCTGCTGAGCCCTCCTTCCTGCAGCCATCAGGTCTATATACCCTCTTTAGGGGCAAGAAATCCAGGCTGCTTTTCCCATGGCCCGATGCTCCCACCCACCAAGAATAGGCATCCCCCAAAGGACTGAAAATCCTTTGCTGGGATGTGATCAGCACCGAGACTGGGTGTGAGCAAGAGGCTTGCCCCGCCAAGCACATGACCCGAGCATCATAGTAGAGACCTCCACTGCTATGCCCCACCCTGAGACACCCCAGGGTGCCTCATCTGACCGCTTCCTTCTCCGTAGCCCATGCTCCTGCACAAATCGTCCCTCGGTGCACAGTGCTCTGTGCCCCGGGAGACAGAGGCCAGGCAGTGCCTGGGGTGCAGAGGGGGAGGGTGCAACAGAGTATGTGGGTGGGCCTGGGAGGGAGAGGTCAGCTGGGCCAAAGGCAATGCTGTGGGAAGCCAAGAATCCATCCCAGGGAGGCGGGAATACATAGTGGGAGGGAGGCAGGGCTGCACGTGAGCGGAAGCTTCAAGCTTAGTGCATGCTGCGTTGTCCCAGGTTACTTCATGTACAAAATACACATTTACAAACAAAATTATTCAAAATTTCAAAACAGCAAAGAGCATTAAAATCCAATCAAGAGAACTTTTGAGGATAGGCCCTCACTCACATGAAGTTGACCCCATTTATAGAGTCTGTAGGTTAAAAAGGAAAAAAAAGCACCCTAGTTGCCAAAGAGAAACACGTCTGACCTTGACACTGAGACCTGAAAACTCAGAGAAATTTCTCATAGAGCTCTATGTAAAGAAGATACGGTGTGATGCAATTGGCAATGTCCTTAGAATTAATGCAATAAGGGGCGCCTGGGTGGCTTAGTTGGTTAAGCGTCCAACTTTCACTTAGGTCATGATCTCGCGGTTCGTGGGTTCGAGCCCCGCGTCGGGCTCTGTGCTGACTGCCAGCTCGGAGCCTGGAGCCTGTTTTAGTCTGTGACACCCTCTCTCTCTGGCCCTCCCCTGCTCACGCTGTCTCTCTCTCTCTCCTAGAAATAAATTTAAAAAAACATTAAAAAAAAAAGAGAAATAATGCAATAAAACTGTCATTTTTAAGCATCTACTGTTAACCTTAAAAATAAAACTACCAGGGGCGCCTGGGTGGCTCAGTTGGTTAAGCATCTGACTTCGGCTCAGGTCATGATCTCATGGTTGACGAGTTCGAGCCCTGCATTGGGCTCTGTGCTGACAGCTCGCAGCCTGGAGCCTGCTTGGATTCTGTGTCCCCCTCTCTCTGTCTGCCCCTCCTGCACTCATGCTCCATTTCTCTCCCTCTCAAAAATAAATAAAAACATTAAAAAATATAAAACTACTAGTTATTTTTTCAGCAAAAAATGGGTTTATTAGGAAACAGGGAATTGCAATCCAGGACAAGCAAGCTATGGCAAAACCAGAGGCGAGTCTAAGGACCAAACGGAGAGGAATGCTCTTTTATAGAGGAAAGGGGGATGTTGGCAAGACTGTTATAAGCAAAAAAGTTCATTGATGTAAACTGGTAGTTCAAAGTATACTGGCCTCTCATTGGCTTAGTTGTGATTGGCTCTCATTAGCCGGACTGTTGCTGGGAGAGGAGGAAAACCTTTCTTCTTCCTGCTGGGGTAGTAAATCCGTGCCCGTTTACAAGGTAGGTCTCTTCCTGTGAGTCGGCCGAGAAGTGGTAGGGGGTGAGAACTCCCCCTGCTGGCCTCCCAACTCTATTTTAAATAAGATTTCCTTGTAATTAATTTTCACACTACTATGCATCGTCATTGTACTTACTTTACAGTTTGGAAGAGCAGAAAGCAAGGACATAAGTAAATAAGTAAACTAAAAATCCCCATTCCACAGGCTGGAGGAAATGCTGGACTGCTTTTCCAGACTCCAGCCAATGCCTTTTCTTCACCTGCACCTCCCTACCCATCATTGTGTCATCATCCCAATTTGCCTATCGGCTCAAAGCCTCCTCCCTTAAGGAAGGCTCTCCCATTCTCCCAACTGGACCAGGGACCTTGGGCACTCCACGTATTCCCCTCTATTTTAACTTCATGGCACTGCTCACAGAGTTTGCAATTATGAATTTGTTTATATTGTCATTTGCTTATCGCCTGTTCACGCCTGGCTAGACTGTAGGCTCAGAGCAGCAGGGTATGCTTTGTTCTACATGTGCCTAGTGGCTCACACAGTTATCCAGTATTTCTGCATCTCTTTGCAATGGGCAGATTCAACTAAAAATGCATTGAATACACAACTTGGTGCCAGATATATGGCTGCATCCTGGGAATAAAATAATGAGCAAGACTCATGATCCATGTCCTCAGAAAGGTTCTGTTCCTCTCCAAACATACTTGACAATTTTTGACCACAGTGTCTTTGCTCTAATCACTTTTTGTTTTTTAGACAGATTCTATGTGTCCCCAGTGCAATTCTTTGGATCCTAATGCCATCTTTCCAGATATCCCCTCTTACTCCTATTTTTTAAACATCAGATTGACTTCCATATTGTGGAAATTTCTAGGAGCCCACCCCCGCCAAGGCAATTATTTTCAGTAATTGGAGATTTTAATAGAGTATGTGTTATACTGCTCGAAGACTACAGTTGTCCTACCCCTCCTACCCACCACCGTATCCACAGGGATATGTTCTGACACCTCCGTGGATGCCTGAGACCATAGATAGATAGTACTGAGCTCTGTGTATACTATGGGTTTTTTCTACACATACATACCTATGATAGTTTAATTTATGAATTAGGCATAGTAAGAGATCAACAAATAATAACTCATAATAAAATAGAATAATTATAACAATATAGTGTAATAAAAGGTATATGAATGTGGTGTCTCTCTCTCTCTAAGTATCTTATTGTCCGGTACTTACTCCTCTACTTGTGACGATGTGAGATGATAAAATGCCCACATGATGAGATGAAGTGTGCTGAATGATGTAGGCACTATGACTTAGCATTAGGCCACTACTGACCTTCTGATGACTTGATGAAAAGAGGATCATTTGCTGTTGGACCACTATTGACC
>NW_027527525.1:6519160-6576340 GCF_008692635.1 Crocuta crocuta | reverse complement strand
GGGGGTAGGAAACTGAAGCCATAGAAAGCAAAATCATGGATAAGGTACATTTCCCAAACTCCCTTGCAGCTGGGTGTGGTTATGTCCTTCATTCTCACCAGGAAGTGGGGGAGATGACTACAGCTTTGACATCATGTACTTAAAAGGAAACCGTTTGCTCTCCACTTCAAATTTGTTTGCCTCTTACCTTGATCTGGAATGTGAACAATTATGGTAGAAACCGCACTTCAACCATGCATGCAAAAACAAGTCTCCAGAAAAAGAAGATAAGGTCAGTATTTGGCATCCTTGTCTGCTAATACAGAGTACTTAGTTTAAGTTATATTATTTAATGTGAGTGTCCATAAATAAAAGTGCTCCTTTATTTATGGTTGCGCTATCTTGATACAGTTCTCTCTCACGCTAACTGCAGTCCTTATTTACCTTTTATTAAAACAAAATGTAGAACAAATCGGACCAATGTCAGAATATCAAATCTTGTTTTTTGAGAAAGGATGATAATTAATCAACTTGTAGTTGAAATTAAAAATGCAGTCAGTTGAACGTACCTGGAAATAGAGTCTCTCTTCTTTTTCAACAGGAAATGGGGATGAGGAATCAGATACCTACCTGAAATACTTCTAGAGCAGGAGAACTTGACCAATAATCAAGGCATGCCCCTTCCATAGCCCCCTTAAACAGCATCTCTTCTCAGGATTGCGTCTCCAAGAGTTAGACAGAAAGCTTTGTTGTAAAATGGCAAGCCTTTGGGGATTCTCTTTTCCTCTCTCAGCCTTGGAAGAAAGATCTGACTAACTCTAAACACCTGGGATGGCCTTTCTTCCTGTATCATCTCCCATAAGCAACACGAGATCATTGAGTGCAGGAATTTAAAACCCTATACTCTTCGATGTTAACTCTACATTTTTCCAAGTAGGAAAATGATGGAGAGAAGAAAGCATCTTTGATTTTTTTGCCAAACTTTTCAACCTATCCATCTTATTTCATAAAATAATTGTCAACCTCCTATTTCAGAGCAGATCAACCAACATGAGATCCATAATTGTTTCTACAGAAGGGAAGGACTCCTTGGAGACAGTTGGCTGAGAAGTTACCTATCAATGAAACATTGTATAAACCTTAAAAAGCAACATCACTTGAAAGAAGTAAAAGCCTAGGAATACTTTCAGCTAAGAGTCTTTCCCAATAGAAGAGCTCTTCACAGATGGAGGCAAGAAAATTTTCAACTCCTTCATTTTCAAAATATTTCCTAGTCTTAAAAACTGATGTTCTCATTCTGTCTCATGATCCTCTCCCCTCTTCTCATACTCTTGGAAATACTTGATGCTAACACCCCCTCTGACTCCTTTCTTCCAACTGGCCTCTGACCTAAGTTCATCCTCCAAAGAGTAACTTATAAGGCCATTTGTGATCTATCCCCTGTCTCTCTTTTTATTCATTCACAACCTGCCACTCTGCCAAGTATATCCAGGATTTCTGCCCTGCCTTTCTTCCATGGCGATTTCTTTAAAAGTGTTTGTCACTGCTCTGGAAGACCTAAAGACACCCCCACTCCCCACCCACTGCTTTGGCTCCAATACCTTTTTCTGGCAAATTCTTATTTGTTTTCTAAGTCTTGGTTCTTCTTCTTGCTATTGTCTCTACCCACCCTCCTTGCCCCAGATCCTTTCTGTAAGTTCTATCTCTTGACAGTTTTATGTATATGGTCTCCTGTGTCAGTTGAAATCATTGGATTACTGCTGGGCCTTTTAAAGACCTTAAATAGTTGGCAGCTTGGATGATGTAAACCCATCTTTTTATTGCTAACGCTTAAAATAGTGCCTTCACATATAGTAGATGTTCAATAAGTATTGAGTTAGTAGGTAAAGACCTGAAACAAAACCTGGCATAATATTTTTACAATTCTCTAATTATACGCTTAATTCAGCTCATTACCAAATGTCAATCTGTGGAAGAAAAATTAGAATCAAGCCTATTACAGCCAAGTATTTATCTTCCTCCTAGTTTCCAACTTCTTTTAAAAGAGGAATTAGCAATTCTTTAATACATCAGCACTATAATCCCCTTTCCAAAAATGCCAGAGGTCACCTGGAAATAGAATGGCTGAGCAAGGATTAAAATGTAAGAATAGGGGACTTTGGTTAAGTTTACTGGATCACTGCATCCATGTCCTTGTTAAATATGCTTTGTGGACCATGACAAGAAAGCATGGTGGGGGGTCATGAGTTGAAGAGGTTAAGAAGGAAAGAAGGTTTATTGACTGATAGTAGTCAATTCACCTTATACTATGCTTCTCTTCTTCTGACCACCCCACTTATATTCTTCAACCTGGTAACCTTCATTAATGATGGAGATTAATGAAGATTAATGTCTCCAGATTTTGTGATCGTTATTTTTGTTACAGAGGCACTCTGTTCAGATCCCTAAATACTGGCAATACCCCATGTAAATAAAAAGAAAATCCCCAGAGTTTTTAAAGAGCGTAGAGAGAACTTTATATTTTTTTGAAGAATGAAAGATGATATGAAATATCTGATTCTTCTTTGGAATTAACCGTTTGTCTCTGCCAAAGGAGATATTTACATACAGCCCATGATTTTCCCTTCCACATATAGACTGAAATCTCATGTAAAATCCATGAAACTTATTGCTCCAGTTTATTGGTTTATCATGGTGAACTGGAAGAAAATGATGACCTTTTGTTTTATTATTTTTATTATTTAAAAAATTTGTTTACTTTTGAAAGAGAGAGTGTGAGCAGAGGAAGGGTAGAGAGAGAAGGAGTGAAGAAGAAAGAGCACAAGCAGGGGAGAGAGTAGAGGAAGAGAGAGATCCCAAGCAGTCTCTTGACTGCTAGTGCAGAGCCTGACCTGGGGCTCAAACCCATGAACCAGGAGATCATGACCTGAGCTGAAACCAAGAATCATACACTTAATGGACTAAGCCACACAGGAGCCCAGTGATAACATTTTGCATAGATTTGCAACCTCGAGTTGCAACCTCGACATGTGTCTTGGTGAATCTCAGTAGACTTAGTCAAAGAAGAGAAGTGAACTAAAAGCATGAGTACTTTATACAACATATTCTGCTGGATCTGAGCTGAAATCATGAGACATAGAGACAGAGTAGCTGCCTGATAACTATCTTTTATTTACATTGAACTTGGCCATAATTCTTGTTGAGTTCCTTGAAGTCCCCTGAATCATCAAATAGAGCTTGCATTTTCTTAAACTTACTTGAGTAAGTGGTTATAAACAAATAGCAAAAGAATTTAGTGTGCTTAACAGTCTTCTTATGTTCTGAGGGAAGAATTAGGCACTTACTAACTTTGCCAGGGACTGTGCTTGGGACTTTACATTTTATATGCATATAAGATAAATATTAAAATGCACATAATGTATTTCAAAAACTTAACTTATAAGGTAGGCATTATTGTTCATTTAACAGAAAACGGAAATGAAATTAAGAGATGTTAAGTCATTTTCTCAGGGTCTTCTATTTAGTAATCATGGGAGATAGAATTCAAGTCTTTTTTTAATCTCACAAAAATTTTGTCCAAGTTCTTAGCACCATCAAAACAGGAAATCTTACAGGAAGTAAAAAGACGATGAAAAATATACAGAGAATGGAAGGCATAGTGAATTTTTTTAATTAGCATTGAGAAAAATTAAGCCTGTTCTTCTAGACATAAAACAGATCAAAATTTCAAAATTTGTGGTTGGGGGTGGGAGTAGGGAGAAGTTTAAGAAGAGGAAGAGGAAGGGGAAGGATGAAGAAACAAAAATGGTCCCATGATGGAAACTTTTCTGAATCAAAGTACTGACGGGGATTACCAAAGCTGAATTTTTTGAAATGTACTCTTAAAGAACAAATAGAACAAAAAAGCTTCAGTCACTTAAAATAAAATAATAAAAAGTAGTCAACAAAAACAACTGCTGCTTTAACTTCTACTTTTCCTCATTACACTTTATGAAGCAAAACAGGGTTCCTATATGGATGATTTAAGTATATCCAGCCTACAGGGCTTACCCTGTCTAATTTCCTTCTTAGATTTTGTTGTTGTAGGGTCCGTAACATCCAAGGCCAGATTCTTAAGATATTCCTTGTTTGCCTTGAAATTCCATGTACTTGCCTCAAGATCAGTGTTCACGTCAGTGAAATGTATCTTCACAGTTGTAGCTTGGTAATGTATTAATTAGCAAAACTACACAGGAGCTGTGATCATGTGTCCTTAGGAAATACGAGGTTTTGCAAAGTTAAATCATTTTTAATTTTTCCTTGATTATTAAGTCACAGAACTTCTCAAAGTCCATTCTGAATCTTCACATGCAAGACTTCTCAAATATTTTTGATACCAATTTCTTCTTTTGGAGGAAAAGCTCATGATACTTGTTCTTGGGGAAACATCAAATGAGAACTCTTTTCTTGACCAAGATTCTATAAAACATGGACCTGGGAATACCAGTTGATTTTCAAATCTTGCCTAGATATTTACTGCTGCCTCTTCCTGTGCTACTTTTTAGGGTTGACGTCCACTATAGAGGGAAATATGGCAACCATTATCCCTTCTCAGACATTAGTATCTTGCTATGTAAAACTCCCTCGTTTCTACCTCGAGGATCTGAAAGACCAGAAATATCAAAAGTGGCTTCTTTTCAGTGAAAGTTTGAGGATTCCTCTTTTAAAGTCAATTAGATGTAATAGAAAGATATTTATTTGAATTCTGTTAGCATCGATTGGTAATATTGTGTCATCCAACTTGTTACTTAACCTTTCTGAGGGTTAGTTTTCCTATCTGTTTGGGAAAATTACATCTACATCATAGGACTATAGTAGGAATCTACAATGTAGTGAATTCTTTCATGACATGTCTACGAATCACAAGTTTAATAAAAAACAAAAACAAACAAACAAACAAACAAAAAACAGTCCCTTCTTTCTACTCAGTCTCCTGCATGGCTCAGGGCATTGTGTCTTGCTGGACTGATCTTCCAGAAATCTGAATCACACCCAGAACATGAATTCCCCATTGGCTAATGTGTGTATTTGCAAATATTAACTTACCAAGTTGCATTTAGTTTTCATTACCAGATAATGAAAACTAAATGAAAAATTCAGACTTCCAAACAAGGTCTTTGATCTCAAGGAACTTATATTTAGTTAAAAACCCTTTGACAAATTCACATATAAATGCTATTAATAGCACGGGGCAGTTCATGATACTAAAAGAAAGAATAGAAAGGAAGAGAAGGGGCTATGAACTTTCAGAGGAGTGAGAAAATGAGGAGATAGGACCCAAGTTTCAGATTCTTGAATGGGTATGGTCTTCCCATGGAATCTGCAAGGCTCTTGAGGAGTTTGAGAGTGATGATGGAGATTGTTTTAACCTTACTGTGCCTCTTCAGTGTGCACATTTTGGGTAGATAATTCTGCCTCTGAATCATAGTAAGCTCCTGGCTGGTCTGGACCTGAGTTCTTAGCATGAATATTGTCATAGGTAAGAGCTGAAGAGTGGGAGACTGTGGGGAAACAATACTATACCTGAGATACCCCTAAGATGATAACTATTTGCCAGCCCCTCTACCAGAAAAGAAACCACAGTGGCCTCAGAGAGCTATGTCAGTTGTTTTTCTTCTTGATTTGGTTTCCCAAACATAGAAAACTTAGGCAAGGTTATGGAGAAGAATTTGGCTCAAGTTGGCAACCTGAATATTTCCTAGGTCTAGTTTGAAATACAGAAACAAAACAAAACCTTGGAAAACCAGAATGAAAAGACTCAAAACAATGGACTTTTAGAAGTCTCCTCAGAAGTAAGTCATGCTAATTTAATGGAACAATATTATGCTTTTAAAGTTAAGATCCATAACATATGGTAGAGAGAGCACGATGCCAAAGGAAAACTATAAAAATACCTGCCATTCACCAAGTCGTCACTAGAGGGGGTGGTTGCACACAGATAAGAGTCACTTCCTGGGCAAGTAGTTCACCCTCCCACAGTGCAGATTTCCTACCTCCACTAGCGGGTCAGAGCTCTTTGTTGCCATGGGAACCCCTAAACAAGGGGTAAATACGTCGACAATAGCAATAGACAATTTTATTTTTCATCCTTTTTTAATGCATGGCAGTCTCAGAGCACTCCATCTGCAGCCTGATGTTGCTCACTGGCCTGTTAAGTCTGGGCAGCACAAGCCATCCATTATTGCTAAATGGTATCACAGCACGTAGCTCTGTTCACACACTGTGGTGCATTGTAAAGGTCCCTGCTCTACGGAGAGAGAAAAAAAACCTCTTTTTTTCCCTCCCCCTTTTCCCCTAGCTTGCTCCCCCTTCCAAGTGCAGCTGAATCTTCAAATGTGGATAACTCTTGAGTCTATCTGTATCAGGCTAGTAGACATTCACAGTGATTAAGCATGGAGAAAGCCAATTTAATTTGAGGCAAAGAAGAACTGAAAAAGAGGCATTAGAGTCGTTCTTTGGGGCTCAAAGGTAGATGTTTGAGGTGGTTGGAATATAGTTGAAATAATTTGACTTACTAAAGCATATTTTTTGAAATGAAGTTTGTAATAGAGTTAAGGCTAACAATTAAGGCCACAACCAAACTTGTATAAAGAAAGACAGTCCACTTCGTAGGAGATGCTCTAAGTCATTAGGAAGAGCCATAACCAAGGGTGTAAGTTGAGCAGAGAATGGGGCTGTGCCTCCAGCAACAAGTTACCTCATTATCTCTGCCTTAACTTCTGTGGTTGTGTTCGTTATTTACTGTGGACCTACTAAGTATTATGCACTCTTCTGGATAAAAGTATTAGTGGAAATGACTCTGCACGTGAGGTGCTTATAGGCAAGGGAACTTCTATCCTCAGAGAACTGAACCTGATCCAAGGGGAAAATAAGGTTGCTATGGCAATAACAGAGATTCCCAACTCACAGTTAGACCTCTCCTCTCCACTAGGCCCTCTTCTCATATAAAATGAAGTCATTCCCATGGAATGACAAGGAGGAGAAGTAGGGCTTTAGACTTGGTTCTTGAGGTCAGGAACCAACTCAGGGGATCACAGAAGCACCCAGTGTGTATATGCTGGTATGTGACACATAATAGACCTTCAATAAATTTGTGCTCACTAAATGAAAACCTAGAGAGATGGATGGATGGATGGATGGATGGATGGATGGATGGGTAGATGGGTGGATGGGATAATGAAATGAGTGGTGCACTTTGAGGATTCTTAGTGGATATGTTTAAAATGGAAAAATATTGAATACTCAGTGTATCATAAAATGTCAAACCTGGATAAAAAATAAAAATATTCAACACTGTCTTTAATTTTAGCTTAATCTCCCAACTTTTACCTTTCAGTGAGCTAAAATTTCTTTTATTACTCTAAGCATCAGAATATTTAAATCATGGCACAAACAAATATCCTTCTTTAGGATGGTAAAACTTCATGTATAAATGATTAAGAAGAAGAAAGAAAATGATATAATTGGCTGTCCAGTTCTGGGAGGGGTGTTCTAAATGCCATTCCTGTAGAGAATTGCTGGCCTCTTCTTGAAACTTCCATTGACAATTTGGGTTCCTGGCACATGGGAAATTCCCATCTCAGACTGAGAATTCTCCGAGAACACAAAACTAAGAAGGGTGGAGGGATCCTTGTATTGTGGGCCATTATCACCCAGCCATTGATGCTACTGTGATAATGTTGGCCAGTGCTGGCTTTTTCCTAAAAGGGCCTCAGGATATCTACTTAACTGGAAACACACTCAGCAGTTGTAGCCAAGAAAGGCGACCTTTCCCCAAATGGTTCTTGTTTTGTGATTCAGCATGTGAGTCATTTGATTAATAACGACTTCCTTTCTGTCCCAGACACCCCTTGGGAAATTTGGATTTCTTCTGATTTGGGGAAGAATCCTCAGGTCAGATGCTAAGATTTCAGGTTTGAGATAATATGCCAGTAGAAACAGAGATGATGGAGAACTGCTGTAGCTTACTAAACTACAGAGAAACTGATAGTATCATGGTAAGATTTCGCATTTTGGCATCAAAAGGTTGCCTGTCTTACAAGATAATTTTGAAATATTTGCAGAAGAATGTTATGCTACTACACTGCTGAAAACAAGCATAAGCGATTATTCAGAGTGGAAAAATCCAGTCATACGTGTCATGGACTTTGCCTTCCAGCATTTACTCCACACCTTCCTTTTTGTATAGGGACCATAGAGTTGAGGTAGAATGGACTCACCACCAATCCTAAGGATGAGTCTTAAGTGCATAAGCTAATCCTACCCTCTTGGGACAATGCTTAGGTTAGAAATAGTCACTTAACCGGGTTTAAGTTAACCAGGACAAGGACACCTGGGTGGCTCAGTCGGTTAAGTATCTGACCCTCGATTTTGGCTCAGGTCATGGTCTCATGGTTTGCGAGGCTGAGCTTGCTTGGGATTCTCTCTCTCCATCTCTCCCTGCCACTCCATTACTCTCTCTCTCAAAATAAATAAATAAACTTAAAAAAAAAAAAGTTAACCAGGACAAGATATTTTCCTTGTCCTAAGAAACCTAGATCATTCCCATCAGGGTAAAGCTAGCAAGTGTTCTGTGGGTTAAAGAAAGTTATTTTCCCCCCTGGGTACAGAAAAATATGTATGCAGCCCTGAAACCTGCAGACAGCCATACTGTAGCCACTTGAGGAGCTCAGCCTTAGCATGAGTTCACAGGAGGAATAGGAGGCTGGAAAGAAGCTGGTAAATCAGCAAGCTCCTGGGTGAAACCAAGACTGTTCTATCACATTCTCTTATATAAGCTCAAATATTGCCTTTACTATTTAGACCATTTTGAGTTGGGTTTTCTATTACTACTGAAAGAAAGAATGCTTACTGATATGATCAATTATTGATCATTCAATCATTTATTCTGTAAATATGGACTGTCTACCAAGTCATAAAGATGGAGATTATCATTTTCCTCCATGAGTACAGTGTATACTGAAAAGGCAGACAGAGAAATGGAAAATAAGTGTGTAGCATAGTGGACGCAGGGTGCAGACAAATAAAGCTAAGGTCTAGTGGGAACAAGGAGAAAGGTACCCTAACTTATGCCTTGATGGAGGCAATCAGGGAGGCTTCTTGGAGTAGATGACATTGAGACAGTAATTAGATTAATAGTTGGAAATAAGGCAAGTGAGGACAATCCAGAAAGAGGGAAACATACCTACAATGAAATTTAGGCACAAGAAGCCATGGCTTATTTGAAATAGTATGTATAGCACAAAAAGCAAAATAGAGGAATGGCCTCAGATGAGGTTGGACAAATAGCCAGGGCTAGATGTTAAAGATCTTTCATTTAAGATAGAAAGTATTTTTGCTTGTTGTAAGGAGAGCTATAAAAAATTCTCACCAGAGTTTCCTTTTTGAAACCTCCTATTTTATGAGTTCTTAGACTCTATATGATGGAGAGTAGTAAATCACTGTGGTAGAGAATTTGGGCGTTAGAGTAAAACTCCCTGGTCTTAAATTCTGGTTTGATCTCTCCCAGTGCCTTGGTTTTCTGATCTGAAAAGTTGGTGCAATGGAGTTGGTATAAGATTTCAAGAACTTCTCAGTATAGTGGCAGGTATATGGTATACTACTAATAAATAACGATTTTATCCAAATTCCCTCTTGCTGATTTCAGTTCCTAAAAATATTATGAATAAGTTCCTTTGGCCTGATGAACAAACTAATGTATGAAAAAAGCTGTCCCCCAGCTATTTTGTTATATAGTATAAGGGTCTCAAATCTGAGACTTTGCTTTAAATGTTGGACAGCCATTGTTTCATGCAACTTAGTGAACTCTTTGTCCAGGCTGTTAATTTACAGTTCATCTGTTATTATGTTTCTGGAGTGATGTGTGCATGCCAATAGGTAGGGTAGCCCATTTAGAATTCACTTTTTTTATGTTTATTTATTTATTTTGAGAGAGAAGAGAGTGAGCAGGGGAGGAGCAGAGAGAAAGGAAAGAGAAAATCCCAAGCAGGCCCCATGTTGTCAGCTCAGAGCCTGACATGGGGCTCGATTTCATGAACTATGAGATCATGACCTGAGCCAAAACCAAGAGTCAAATGCTCAATCAGCTGAGCCACCCAGGAGCCCCAGTAGGGTATCCCATTTAAAGGTAAAGTAAAGGTATTATGCTCTTTGTCCCAAAATAATGGATCTCCTACACTAATGATATGGTAGAAGGTAAGGATATGGTAAGAGGCATGCAGCAGGAGACCTATAGTAGTTTATGACAGTTCTGTGAAGTTAGCGAAGAGAGTTGTCCATGTAAGATTTTGTCTGAGTGGAAGAAAGGAATCTTGATGTATGAATGTGCCAGGCACAGTTGATATTCAGCTGGTGTTCACACCAGGAGGCTCACACCAGTTATTTATTATTAGTGTCTTTGGGTCAGGTATTCTTCTGATTAGCCTAGGGCTGCACCATAACATACATAAAGCATTTTAAATATCATCCTTGCAGCTAAGATTCCCACACTTTACACTTAAAACTCACCGAAAAGGCTGTTGGGTATGATTTGTGTGGGAATTGAGTTCAGGGGAATACAAATCCACAAATGGCAGCTGAAGTATATGGAAGGAAACTGGGGCAGCCACAGGCAGTGTTGTGGAGAGTAGAGGGTCAGCTGCCAAAGACCTGGGCAGACCTAGGTGGTGTCCCACCTTCTCTGTTTCTAATCGTGTGAATTTGTACAAGTTACTTAACGTCCCCAAGTCTCAGCTTAGAGGAAAGAATGAAGACAATGATTCTTACCACAAAGAGTTTCTGGGAAAAGTAAAAGGGGTCAGTGTCTAGTGTGGTATCTGGCATAAAGAGTAAATGCAAATGTCACCTGTTATTGTTATTGATCGCTGATTAGCAGGATGGGAACATCAGTCATTCAGTATATTACAACCATTTAAGCAAAGAGTGCAACTTATGGATATCTACTAAAATTTATCTCTTGCCCAACAACTAGAGAAGTTTTCAAGAATTTGTAAGGAATATTTCCAGGATAGCTCGTTCCACCTTAGGCATACTGTATTATTCAAGGATGATGTGTCATAATTTCAGCAAACTGTTGAAATTAAACTTTGTTCAGATTGGAACAAATACAAATTCCAGCACGTTTAATTTTACTCTGTCATAACGTCCCCAGACCAGACAAGTTGTCCTGCTCATACTAAATGCTTGGTGAATGTGTGTTGAATGCATGAATATATGGGTAAATCTCAGCTAAAGATTAGTACCAGAAATCAAGCACTGCCTTTAGGTTGTAACTGTTCTTGGCATGGTTTTCTCCCATTTTCACTTCATGTTTATAATTTTCTCATTCAGTTGCGCCTTGTTATAAGATTATTTTACTTGTGTTTTGTATCCCTTACTGAGCTCCTTCAAATCCATCAGAGCTAGGTGGATAATTGATTCTCAGCAAATATCTACTGGGTGTTAAAGTTATCTATGAAATATTGTATTCCGTTTTAAGATTATTTGTCCTTCAATGGGTATATATACCAAGCACATATAACATCTCTTTAGTTGAGAGATGATGACACCTGCTCTCAGTTTCAATGACTTATGGGTTACAAGTGCTTTCCCTCTTGGACTGGCATAAGCAGGGAGAGAGACTCAAGCTGTACAGTCTACATGTTACACTTCTGATCATAGAAGTGTACAGAATAGTATTTACCTATTCTGAATCATTCTAGCTCTCATTGCTTCCCTATAGTCTTCCAGTGCCAGCAATGGGATGGTCATCATGGTTTCCTGAGCAGGACCTAGCCCAGTATTTGCCTCCTGTGTATGTCCCCTTTGAATCATACAGAGCATCTTGCCTGCTTCAACTTGCATTGAGGGGGACTTCCTGTGGAGTGCCAGCTGTTATGAAATATATAATCAGGTAAAGAGTGTGCAGAGATGTAGGGTTACTAGAAAGTATGGAAGAATGCATTTCATACAGCTGAAATGACATCTGAACCTCTACTGTGTTCCTGACCTTCCTCCTCCCTGGTATGTCCATTCGAAAAAGCACCTTCACTCAGAGATGTGATGATTGGAGAAGGTTCCACATCTTAACACAGTAGGATCTTGTGAGCTGACATTTAGCTCACAACAGATACCAGTTGCCCAGTAGTTAGTTAATATACATTTTCACAGGGCACCTGGGTGGCTCAGTTGGTTAAGCATCTGACTTCAGCTCAGGTTATGATCTCATGGTTCGTGAGTTCGAGCCCTGCATCGGGCTCTGTGCTGACAGCTCAGAGTCTGAAACCTGCTTCAGATTCTGTGTCTCCCTCTCTCTCTGCCCCTCCTCTGCTTGCACTGTGTGTCTCTATATATCTCTCTCACAAAAATAAATAAACATTAATATAAATTATATATATATATATACACACATACATTTTCTCAAAAGAAAATGGGGTAACCCAAAGTAACTTGAACTTATGCCCTTGCTTGCTCACTCTCTTGTTTCATACCTCCTTGCTTTTTGACTTTTCTTTCTCAGATAGTGCTTCAGTCAACTTATTTTCTTCTCAGAATAAATTCCTTTCTTCTTATTATATCTTTGGATAAGAGAGTGTCTATTTTGGAAGTTCCACAAGCATATGAAGGCACCAATACTTGTATGCACTCTCTTGGCCAACTAGGGAGTTTCTAGCATGCAGCTACTTCAAAAGTGATCTTGGACAATAAGTAAACAAGTTGTGGAGAAAACGAGTTTTACACTGCCATATACTCATCAAGAAAATAAGTGGGTAAATTATTGCCCATTCTAATATTAAAAAAGACAGGTATGTTTTCTTTTTCCTTTTTTTAATGTTTCTTCATTTTTCATTGTCTCTAGGAATGGTATATTTTCAGTTAATTTGAGTTATACACAAGTAAAATCTAAAATAACTTTAAAAGGGGTGCTTGGGTGGCTCAGTTGGTTAAGCATCCAGTTTCAGCTCAGGCCATGATTTCACAGTTCATGGGTTCGAGCCACGTGTTGGGCTCTGTGCTGACAGCTCAGAGTCTGGAGCCTGCTTCAGATTCTGTTTGTTTGTCTCTGTCTCTGTCTCTCTCTTCCCCTCCCCAACTCATGCTCTGTCTGTGTCTCTCAAAAATAAATAAAGGTTAAAAATATTTTTAATAAATAAATAAATAAATAAATAAATAAATAAATAAAATAGCTTTAAACATGTAAACCAGGAAAGAGTGTGAGACCTATTAGATTGTATTTTATATGATGTTTTATGGAAATTAAATTGTATTATCTTTTTCCTATAACTTATTTTGCTTTCCTCATCACTTAATCTATTCCTATAGGTAAAATCCTTTGTAGTTACAAAATAAATTTGATAGTGTAAAGAGAACAGAAAAATCAGTAAAGGATTAATAGAGTTTTGTAACAGTTTTTTTTTTATTATTTAAATTTTAATTAACATACAGCACAGTATTGGTTTCAGTAGAATTCAGGGCCCCATCTCTTACATACAACACCCAGTGCTCATCACAACAAGTGCCCTCCTTAATACCCGTCAGACATCTAGCACATCTTCCACCCTCCACTCTCATCAACCCTCAGTTCTCTATCATTAAGAGTCTCTTGTGGTTTGTTTCCCTCTCTCCCCTTCCCATATGTTCATCTGTTTTGTTTCTTAAATTCCACATATAAGTGCAATCATATGGTATTTGCCTTTCTCTGTCTTATCTCACTTAGCATAATACATTCTAGCTCCATCCATGTCGTTGCAAATGGCAAGATTTCATTCTTTTTGATAGATGAGTAATAATCCATTGTATATATATATACCACATCTTCTTTATCCATTTATCAGTCACAGACGTTTGGGCTCCTCCATAGTTTGGGTAGTGTTGATAATGCTACTATAAATGTTGGAATACATGTACCCCTTCCACCCCATATTATTTTTATCCTTTGAGTAAATACCTAATAGTGTAATTGCTGGATCATAGGGTAGTTCTAATTTTAGTTTTTTTGAGGAACCTCCATATTGTCCTCCAGAGTGGCTGCACCAGTTTGCGTCCCCACCAACAGTGCAAGAGGGTTTCCCTTTCTTCGCATCTTCATCTTGTTTCTTATATTGTCAATCTGAGCCACTCTGACAGGTGTGAGGTGGTATCTCATTGTGGTTTTGATTTGTATTTCCCTGATGATGAGTGATGTTGAGCACCTCATGTGTCTGTTAGCCATCTGGATGTCTTCTTTGGAAAAGTGTTCATGTCTTCTGTCCATTTCTTAACTAGGTTACTTGTTTTGGGAGTGTTGAGTTGATAAGTTCTTTATAGATCTTAGATACTAACCATAGAGTTTTGTGACTCTGAATGGTATATTCAGCATTTTTATGTCGACATTACCAGTAGTTTTGAATCCTGAGTTAACAGGTAGAAAGTGGCTAGAATACTTCTTAAACATCAGTTTATCATAAGTGGAAAGACTAAGTGGAACAGAGAGAGCTAGGCTTGTAAATTCTTTAGCAAGTTTTATTTTTGCGTGGAATTAGCCTTTAATGCAAAAGAAAAGTTTTTGGTATAGGACAGGATGTGATAAGACAATGCAGAGTTGAACAATGTTTTTCAGACCAGATGGTGAAAGACTTTATTTTCCATGATGGGAGAAAGCATAGGGGTCATTGTTTCTTCCAGAGCACTTGGACTATGTTTAGAGCAACAGTTCAAATCACTTCAGTGCAAAATACTATTTGACACTGCCTTATCATGGATTCCACTAAAACAGACTCTGGGACAGAAAATTTTGTGCAAATGTTTGTAGGGGAGTAGTCTTGGAAGATATACCTGAAGAAGTGAATAAGGTAAAAAGAAGCAGTGGGAAAAACTGACCCACAATGCAATTGAGACTAAGAGCTCTGCTGACTCTATGGCAAACTCTGTAACTGGGATGACCCTTTAGATTATCTCAAATTGAGGCAAGTTGGTAAAGCCTTTGTTTCCCTCCTTTTCCCAGTAATTTGCTTCATGCCAGGCCTTGGGGGAGGCCCTAAACTTGGAAGAGGTTGAGAGCAATTTCAATAAACATCACACCTGTGAGTGGTCAGTAGCCAATATTACCAGCTCGAAAATGGAGGTTGTGGATGAGTGCTTTGGACTTGAATAAGGGATTGGAAACTCTGGCTACCAGAGCAGTAGCTCTTAAGAGTTTGGTACCCAAATAAGCAACATCAGCATTCTGTGGAAACCTGTTAGAAATGCCAGTTTTCAAGATCTATCCAAGATTTACTGGATCAAAAATTCTGGGGGTAGGACAGAGTAATTTATGGCTTAACAGTCCTCCAGGTGATTCTGATGCACACCTAAGTTTGAGAACTACCACACTGATATGTCTGCTTTAGGCACCCAACAAGGTAGCACCAACAAATATATTTTGTTATCAGATCAAAAATATTTTTGTTAGATCTTTATTTCTGATATTAATGCACTGATTTCTGCAGCTGGTTATTGTGCTATTTCACATAATGGAAAATCAGACACAATTTAAAGTTTCAGTCAGTTTCATTATAATGGCCAATTATTTAAATATGGCAATGTCAGGTAAATGTGAAATGCTAGTCTCTATCATGCTATGTGAGACTAACCAAAGGAAATAGCTAAGAGGAGTAAGTGAAGAAGACGGAGATACAGACATCATGTGTGTCTTTCTTGCATGGGATTATGGAAGTTCAACATTGTGAAAACCTCTGACTTGCATTGGGATGAATTTAGATAAGTACCAAATGTCTACTGTTTTGCTTTTGAGAAGGAAACAAATACAGTCTTCCTGTTCTTTTAGAAAATGTATACAAACACTGATTGGCTGTGAAGATAATACCAATAGTTTAGGGTAAAAATACTGCCAAATGGTAAATGATATGGTATTTACAAAGTGTGGATTGTCTATAGACCATGAAAATTAGAACATATCTTTAAAATGAACAAAACAGGAAACTAAAGATGAAAGTATTTATTCATTAAATCTTGTTTCTAAGTTTAGTTACAAAGTTCATTGCAAAGCTGGTATCCTTGCCTCCAAATGTGATTTGGAATGCCCATGTTCTAGAAAGCTCTGAGACTTTGCAAGTCCTCAGATAGCATCTCAGTTTATCCAATTTGGGTTTTCATTATCTACCTCCATGAACTATTAGAAAAAAGTAGATCCAAGGGACAAAGGCTCTGTTCAGCCTCCCCCCATCCCATCTTGATCATCAGTTTGCCATTTGTATTGGCACTCACCTGTGTTGCTTACCTATTTCACCTTCTTTGGAGTGGCAAATGTCTTGGCAAACTCTCTTCTTTCCAAGTAGTATTTAGACTCCATTTACTTTTCCAACTACATCTCAGTTATTGACTGGGCTGTTGCAGCTTCCAAAAACCACTTTTATTGTGTGAATGGGAAGCTTAGATAACTGGGAATACTTAATTAATTGCGATATATTTTTCCAATGTATCCTCCATGGTGCACTCATTTTTAATAGCATCTTATGCTTCTTTAACTTAGGACCACTGGTCTTGAATTTGCTAACGGGAAGAATCATCATGGAGACACATTAATTCTGGTCAGTCCAAAGAAGCTCTCCAGTGGCTCTTCACATCTGTTATTGTATTTTGTAGCTTGGGTTCCCAATCAGTTGGGAAAAATAAAAATATTCTCACTGCATGGAGGCTCCATTATAAACTTCAGTCTAAGGAGCTGCTCAGTTCATTGCACAGAAGTCCCCTTGAAATACTAAATTCCAGGGTCCTTTACTATGGAGAAAGTTAGTATCATTTCTGAAGCTGTTTTTCTCCCTGAGATTTTTAAATAAAATGATTGTCCTTCCAATACACTGAAGAAAGACTTTCTAAAAGACAAGATGTTCATACTTACCTCAAAGAGAAGCTATTTGAGTATCTACTCATATGGCCTGTCACGTTCCATTGGCTAAAACGAAATTACCCTTTCATTATTCCACATATAAACATAATAATAATTATTATTTTAGAGTTATCATTAGTTAACATTTGTCCTATGCTAACAATAATTTGATAGCCCATGAAACACTAAATGATAACCCCAGTAGTTTTTTTTTATGAAGTAAAAAGGGCCCAAGTTAAAGAGTAAAGAAATATATGCTAATTTAATTTTGATGACTTAAAAAACACTTAGAAAAAACTTCAACACAGTTTATATAAAAATTTGAATAGAAAGATACACTCAATCCCTTTATAATTTATCAACAGTTGTATGTTTGTTCTGTGCTTGTTGTTAAGAGGAACCCCATGCACATGAAATGTATATTGTTATTTTTCTATACATGGCATGTGGCAGCGTAGCTCAGAGGTTATAAGCACAGACTCACCTGTGTCTTTTCTCATATAAATTTTATTCAGTGCCAGGCATAAACCTAAATACTCTTTGTTTGTATATATGTTTGTTTTCTGTTTTTATGTTTTGGTATTTTTGATGAACTCCTTTTCCTGCCCTCCTGATGAAATAGGAAGATGGCAGTTGAAAGGCTGAGGAAAGGGAAGGTTTCCCAAGATTGGAATTATTCAAGTCTGAATGAGATCAGGCATCCTAAATAATACCAGGTACATCCTATTGACATAGCTTAAATGATTAAATTTGACTATAACAGGAGTGAACTTCAGATCTGCTTGTGTGTGTCTCTCTGACTCCTTAACAGACTGGGAGAGCCTAGAGGGGAAGCACAATCTCTTCTTCATCTTCTCTTTCCCCACATAGTCTAGTCCCAGATAGGATCCAAGTGAACACTTGGCTGTATTGAACCAAAAAGCCGAGTGTGGCAGGCTGCTGTCAGCCTGGCATTGTCATACTGACCCTAGTCAGCTCTGTATCCCAACAGGAAAACCTGGGGAGGTGCTGCCCAGATCTCTTTCCTCTGTTAGACTTTGCCAGTTGAGAGCTGCTTTTATGAGATCTAGGAAGTGGATGAGAACAAAGCCAGTATTCCTGGCCACCCATGCCAAGTCACGCATGGGCAGAAAGCAGACCAGAGGGGCCAGTGGTGCTTTTGCACTGCAGGCAGCCGACCCTGAAGGGGAAGCCCTCCTCAGGTTCCAGAACTTTACCGAGGATTTTCATCAGGCTCTTGGGGGCTCCACAAGCACCTGAGATCGTCACCTCTATTTTCCCATAGATGTAGTACTTTTTGATGTCAGGAACCCAGGCAGCAGCTTCCCCAGCCCCTCCCCCCCATATTTGTATGACCTTTAATTTCCTGTATTATGTATTGTCACATGGAATAAAATGAATGAGTTTTGTTTAAGTAATAAAGCTCTGTCAGATATACTGAGGGATAGAAAACCAGCCAACAGAAGAATTAGGTTGAAGATTCTTCAATGCTATATTCTCCCACACCATATAAGATTAAACAAAAGAGGAACTGGGTGACTCAGGTCATGGGATCGAGCCCCACATCTGGCTCTGCACTGAGCACGCAGCCTGCTTGGGATTCTCCCCTTTCCTCTTTCTCTGCCCCTCCCCTACTTGCATTCATGCACTCTCGTGCATGCGAGTGCTCTCTCTCCCTCAAAAAGTAAAAAATTTTTTAAAAGATTAAACAAAAAAATTCTTGGTATTTCTTGCCTTTTAGCTGTAATGGATATGTGGTAGCTAAAAACTAATGTTTATAAGATTAAGGACACGAGTCTAAACGTCTAAGCCAAACTGACTCCATGACAGCCTTTAAGTTTCCCCTCTAAACTAGAAGGCCTGAGTTTTAGCTTCCCTGAAACTATCAGGCAGTTACACGTTGCCCAAGGCAGGAGAAACCACCCTTGCAACACCCAATCAGGAAAAGCCAGCAACCACCCTCCAAATTACTAAGGGAGAGGCCTGGAGATAGAAACTATAGATAGGACCCTGTTACCTACTTAGTCGCCGAACAAGACCCTAGGCTCGCTCTGTGATTGGTTGAATTTAAAAGTACTCTAAATGTTGTAATTGGATCCCGCCAAAAGTAATGAATACTCTAGACAATGTGTATGGTTAAACCCGTTTTCAATAATGTTGAATGATTATGATTGGATCACTGTTCCCCTGCCATAACTTCTGTAACTCCCCCATCACAAACCCCATAAAAACCCTTAAAAAAAAAAAAAATAAAACAAGATTAGGAAATGAGCAAAGGAGACCAAAAGAAGTATAAAGCTAAATTCACGGATAACCTGCCTTTCCGCCAGCAATTCTCACATAATGATCTCTTAGTCTGCCATTTCAGTTCTTTCTGGGGAAAAAAAAATCCTAAGTATTTCTTCCTGGATTGCTGGTTCACTAGGGAAGGTCTCATCAGAGAAGAAAAATGGTCATTACATCATCTTGCTGGTCAAAGATATTGTCATGGACATCACCTGAGTGCTTGTTAGAAATGCAGAACCTTGCGTGTTTTAACAGGATCTTGAAGTGATTAGTATGTGCATTAATGTTGAGAACCACTGCTGGGGAGGATTTGTTAAAAACAAGGATTATTAGGTCCCACCCCCAGATTTTCAGATTTAATTTGTCTGGGGTGTGGCTAAGGATATTTAAAAGCTCCTCGGGATTCCACTCTGTAGCCAAATATGAGAGGCTCTGAGTAGAGCTGTTCTGGTGCAGCCTGAATACCTGCAGGACATTTGGCATCGCTGATGAGTTCATTGTAATGGAATTTATTTCCAGGTGCATTTTACTCTGTAGAGCTGCACTGAATCCAAGTCCTGTGCTCTTCTGCAATGACTGGGATGTTTGGGGGTTTGCCAGCATTTGATAAGGCTGCCTGGCTAAGCTAGCACACCATTGTCTATTTCTTCCTGAACTTAAGCCTGCAATTCAGTTTTTAGCTATAAAATAGTAGATGGATGCTTCCTGGAGGTTTGGAGAGAGACTTTTGGTCTAAAGAACTAGTCTTTCTAAAGACGTGGGTATTAGTTTCTTATCGCTACTAAAACACATTACCACAAACTTAGTGGCTTAAAACAACAAACTTCTTGGGCACCTGGTTGGCTCAGTTGGCTAAGCCTTCAACTCTTGATCTCAGGTCAGGTCATGATCACAGAGTTCTGTGACATCCAGCCCTGCTTTGGGTTCTGCGCTGGTAGCATGCAGCCTGCTTGGGAATCTCTCTGCACCAAGCACCCCCACCCCCCACTCCTGGCTTGCACACGCTCACTCTCTCTCTCTCTCAAAATCAATAAATAACCATTAAAAGCAAAGCAAATTTATTATCTTACAGTTTTGGAAATCAGAAGTCCAAAATGAATCTTAGAAGGCTAAAATCAAGATTGCAGCAGGGTTGTCTTCTTTCTGAAGATTCTGGGAGAGGTTCCGTTGTGTCTTTTTCAGCTTCTATAGGCTGCCAGCATGTCTTAGCTCATGTTCCTTCTTCTACCTACAAAGAACATCACACCAGCCTCTGCTTCCATGGTCACATCTCCTTTGTCTGACTTTCACCCTCTTGTCTCCTTCTTAGAAAGATCCTGTGATTACATTTGACCCATGAAGATATTCTGGATAATCTTCCCATTTTAAGATCCTTAACTGAATCCTATTTGCAAAGTTCCATTTGCCATGTAAGTTAACATATTCACAGGTTCTGGAGATTAGGATGTGGGCATCTTGAGGGGAGGGATGCATTATTTTGTCTACCACCCATGGTTGAATGTGAATATTGCATTCAATGTTGCTTTTTCTTTAAAGAAAGCAAAATTTACTATAAACAATAACCATTGCAATTTTATATATACAGCAAGATTTACGTTAATAGAATCACTGCATTTCCATACAGTTCAGGTTTCTTATTTCCATTCTTAGATTCTCTTTCACCACTTTGCAAGAACTTCTCTTCCCGTCTCTAGCCCCATGCTTCATTGGGCATTACTTGCTACCTAAATTGTTGATCCTCTCACAAAGTTCAAGTTGTCTTCTACCACAGGTGTTCATTTGCTTTAATCTTTATTCTAGATCAGTGATTTTCAATCTTTGCTACACAAGCGAATCACCTAGGGTGCTCTGAAAAATCGCAGTGTCTAGGCCACATCTACAACCAATTAAATCAGAATCTTGGAAGGAAACACAGGTATATCTGTATTTTTAAAGTTTTCCAGGTTCTTTTTTTTTTTTTAATGTTTTCTTTATTTCTGAGAGACACAGAGAGAGAGAGAGAGAGCAGGAGAAGGTCCGAGAGAGAGGGAGACACAGAATCTGAAACAGGCTCCAGGCTCTGAGCTGGCTGTCAGCACAGAGCCCGACGCGGGGCTCGAACCCACGAACCATGAGATCATGACCTGAGCCGAAGTCGGATGCTTAACCGACTGAGCCACCCAGGCGCCCCTAAAGTTTTCCAGGTTCTTTTAATGGGCATCGAAGAGCCACTGCTCAGGTCCTGTTTGCTTTTTCAAGCTTCAGCCCTCCTCCTATTTCCCACCTCCCAAAGCCTGAAGGAAAGAAGAAAGGTGGATCTTACCTTGCTTTGCAGAACAATCCTGTGATGACCTTTTCCAGGTAGGTAGTATCCAAAGCAGGAGTCAGAAATTAACCTCGCAGTACCCACACCCTCTCAAAAGTGTAAGAAGTTGAGAAATGCCTACAGAATCTTGCAGGCTATCCCAGCATCAACAGAGTCAATGAGGACTCCTGGCAGGAAGATTGAGTTTTGCCCTGTTAGCCTTTCTTCTCTTCCACTCTAGTGATACCCAAGTCATACTCCACCCTCCTTGCAGACAAGGAGCTCATAATTGAGAACACAGTGGGGAAATTTTTATGAGGAATAGTCCTGTGTTCATGTCTAGAAAAAAATTTTCTCTCAATCCAGTTAAAGGCAGAGGACAATTCAGTTTATGCTTCATAGTTGTCTCCCTGCACAGGGTTTTTATTGTTTTTATTTGCTTATTGTTGTCTTTTTCCTGGCATCATGCACATTATGAGTGTACAGGTGAAGCATCTTATGGCAAATTTGAAATAAACATTTCTGTTCTTAGTTACAATAATATTTGCTGATTTTACTCAGTTCTTACTCTGGCAGTCATCTGTTAAGTTCATTACATATGCTGCCATATTCAGCATCCCTTATCTCATTCCTGCTTAAATTTTCTCCACTAATAGCATATATTTACATCGGGCATTCTATATACTGTATTTCACTTATTGTCTCTTACCCTCAGACTGCGGAAAAAAAACAGAGTAGGAATCAGCCTTTTTTTTTGGCCATGACTTATCCTCAGTATCTAAAATACAGCCTACAGGTAATAGGTTGTTGGGTAAGTTTCTGTTGAGTGCACAAATCTAATTTTATCCTCCTAAACAACTCTATGAGGGAAGTACATCATTAGGCCCATTTAACAGATGATGAAATTAAGGCAGTTGAAGTTGAGTACCTACTGAACAAGTGGCAAAGACAACTTCAACTTCAGGTAACTTGACTCAATTCCATTCCTTTGGCCATCACTCTACAATGATGCTCTCTCATCAGTTACACCATGAAAAGCATATCCATCAAAGCAGCAGCACTGTGGGGAGAAGCTTCTGCTCACATCTCATTGTGAGTCTGAACATCGCCTCTGATAGCTTCAAACTAGGTGTGTCTTGCGGCCAGCAACGCCCCTCCCTGAGCTTTTGGTTTTATGTGAAACATGAACGACTGCCACACAGAGTTGTGGAAATGATCTAGGAGAGATGGTACATATCTCCTCTTCTTCATTTCTGTGAGCGAAAACTTTCCCCAAAGATAGCAGAAGCTGTAGCAATGCAGATGGATATAGTTTGCCAACACTTTCAGGGTCTCCCTAGTCTTCATCTATGGCAGGTCTGTGGACAAAAGAAAGAATACATGACATTTAGGGATGAGAAAGGTGTTTCAGGGGATGCAAGTTTACTCATTTTCAAATCTGGGAACATTTTCATGGAAGGTGATGTAAGTGATTTTTGGCCCCCAGAGAAGCTATTTCTGTCTATTTTTTCTGCATATTTAGACATCTGTATAATTTCAGAGATGAGTTACGGCTTTGCTGAACATATTTTTGAGAAGAAAACTGACCAATGTTTACTGATAAAAATTTTTGAAGAAAACTTTTAGAAATACATGTTGTTGCATGGTTTTGAATCTGCTGATTTTTTTTTGGAATAAGGATTTAGAAAATTATTGATTATCTGCTATGAGAAACAATGCATAATTTCAAAGATATGAGGTATTACATTAAACATTCTATTTTTGTAATAACAGCTTTATTGAGGTATAATTCACCTACCATTAAATTCCTCTTTTGAAGCATATCATTCATTGGCTTTTAGTATATTCATATACTTATATAACCATCATCACTGTTTAATTTCTGAATATTTTCACTTTCCAAAAAGAATCCCTAATCCTATTCTCCTCCTGTCCCAGCCCCTTGCAACTGCTAATCTACTTTCTGCCTCAACAGATTTGTATATCCTGGAGATCTCATATAAAGAGAATTGTACAATATGTGGTCTTATTTCACTCACCATTATGTTTTCAAGGCTCATCGGTATTGTGACATATATCAGTACATCATTCATTTTTATTGCGATGTTGTATTTAATTGTATGAATATACTGATTTTTTTATCCATTCATCAGTGGATGGACATTTATGGGTTTTCCCACACATTTTGCCTATTATACATAATATATGAATACTTACATACAAGTTTTTGTGTGGAAACAGATTTTCTATTATCTTGAGTGTATACCTAAGATCAACATTCCCGGGTCCCATAGAAACTGCATATTGAATAGTATTTTTCATTTTGGGAAAATGGGCATTCAGACACCTAAGTCTAATAAGTAACTTGAGTGGCAAGTTGAAGGGTGAGTCCCAAACTCAAACACTTTATATTTCTGATTCAGTTTCATCTCCACGGTTGCTGTCAGGTAGGCATTCATCTTTCCATTTTCAGATGAGGAAACTTAATTTTAAAGGGATAAGTGACTTGCTTCCATTGCCACACAGCTACTAATGGGACAGCAGTGACTTAACCCAAGTCTGTGGGACTCAAACATTTTCACTATTATGTTGCTTATTGTAAAACAGCATAAAATGGTTTTTGCTTTTGGCTTTTTTTTTTTTTTTTTTTTTTTGCTGCTTCATTTTTATTTGCCTCTATTACACAAATTTGGAGATTTCAGAATTTGGAACTTTTAAGGAATGTTTCTTTTACTAAAAAAGAAATGTGAGGTCATGGTCTAAGCAGTCCATCACTTCCGTGCTTTATGTAATGCCAGACGGCACTCATTTCTTAAAATCAAAAACTGATAATTCATTTCAGTTGCTAACTAATAAACATTCCAGTATATAATAAATGTATGTCAATATATGATAAATGATATATACCAATTTACTTTTAAAACATAAGTCTTGTTACCAAATACACCAAAATTTAATTTGCACTTTTCAAAGCTGCTTTCTCTACAACTTAGTGTCGTACATTGATATTCACTCAAGTTGCCCAAAATAAATGTTGACATTAACCAGAGACTTTTTCCCACAAATGAAAATAGATGGCACACTGAAACAGTAAAAGCTATTTTTAATGGTCTAGATATAGTCTTAAGTTCTGCTTGCATTAAGAAAGATTACTGATTTCCACAGAGTGTAAAAATTATTTTCTCTGATAGGACTCTCAGTATTACAGTTCATATTTATGCAGTGGCATCTCTCAAATGAAGTGCTATTTAATAATTTTTTAAAACAAAGTGATAATGTTAAAACTGATGCTCAGTGACCAGGAAAAACCTTGACTTGGATCAACCAAAGTAACAATTAATTAACAATATGCATTAATTTCCTCACTTAGTACCATTCATTAGACTATCCCTACATATAACAAACGTGCACATATTTCAATGGATAAATAAGCATATCACCAAAAACTTTTTAAAACAATTATAAAAGAACAAGGATAATGATAAGGATAACTTACGGAGTTATACTTGAAGAATAGAATGACACTTCTAGCAATTGTTTGCTTTAAGTATTGCAGAAAAAATTTCCAAGGCAACACAATTGGTGGGAAATACTACAATTACATCAAGAAAACATATGGTTTTCTTTTTCTTTCTTAGAAATTCTTTCTTAGAAGGAGATGGAATGAGAATTGGGACCAATGAGAGAGAAGAAGTAAAAAATAAACCAAGGTTGATTTATAACCTAGATAACCCATCCAACAATAATTATTTGACCAATTTAAAACTTTTCCATTACAGGGATGCTTGGGTGGCTCAGTAGGTTGAGCCTCCAACTCTTGATTTTGGCTTAGGTCATAATCTTATGGTTCCTGAGAACAAGCCCCACATAAGGCTCTACATAACAGTGCAGAGCTTGCTTGGGATTCCCTCTCTCTCTGCCCCTCCCCTGCGCTCGCTCGCTCTCTCTCTCAAAATAAATAAATAAACATTAAAAAAACCCAAACTATTCCTTTACAAAGCCAGTTTCTCTAATTTACTTTGTCATAACAAACCATTCTGGATTCCATATCATTCATTCATTTATTTTCTCATGTAACAAATTTCTAGTTAGTGCCTACTTTGTACTAAGAACTGTGCTAATGTTGATCAATGTAGATATAATCCCTGCCCTATGAGACCTTATTGACTATTAGGGAAATTTGTGCATCGTGCAAAACTAATGGAGGGCAGAAGACTTCATCTTCTTCTATGACCCTTGGAAAAGCAGTCCCTTTTATCTCAGGTGTTTAAAGCTCTTTACAGAAATTAACTGTCCCTCTATACAAGATTTTGGTTTTTTAAATAACTATTTCTTCTTCCAAGTGATAACTAATGAAAGCATAAGTCAACTAGTAAAGTATTCAGTCATAGTAAAGGAACATTAAAATATGAATGAATTAGGAGGTGCCTAGGTGGCTCAGTTGGTCAATTGTCCAACTCTTGATTTAGGCTCAGGTCGAAACTTCTGGGTTCGAGCCCCATGTTGGGCTCTGTGCTGACAGTGTGGAGCCTCCTTGGGATTCTCCCTCTCTCTGCCCCTTCCCTGCTCATGCACTATTTGTCTCTCTCAAAATAAATAAATAAACATTTAAAAAATATGAAGGAATTAGAATACATATTTTTTAAAGTGGACCATGTAAGGCTTGCTTACTAGGTATCTTTATTTGTAATCACAGAGAAAGAACCTCAACAAAATGAACAAATGGAGAGGAACCAAAGCAGTAAATTAAAGGCCATGTCAGGAGCAGACGATGAGTAGAATGCAGTGCCTAGAAAAGCAAGGAGAGAAGTTGAAGGGACAGGATCTTCTGCAATTTATAGTTCTTTTCAAGGGCACTTTTACCGATGAGGAACTTCTAAGCCTCCCTCACATGTGCGGATTCAACCATTTACTCTTAGAATATTCTTCTCTTAGGGTCGCCTGGGTGACTTAGTCGGTTAAGAATCCAACTTCAACTCAGGTCCAACTTTGCCTCAGGTCATGATCTCATGGTCTGTGGGTTCGAGCCCTGCCTTGGACTTTGCGCTAACAGCCCAGAGCCTGGTGCCTGCTTCAGATTCTGTCTCCCTCTCTCTCTGCCCCTCTCTTGCTCACACTCTGTCTCTCTCTTACAAATAAATAAACATTAAAAAATAATAAAAAACAAAAAGAATATTCTTCTCTTAGAATCAAAGGACTTCTTGAGCATGCAAGAAACATAGAGATCTCCTCAATATCTATCAAGGATGGTTTACTGACTCAAATAGGAAATTAAGACACTAAAGAACATAATTTTTCTTATAATCTAATTATTTCATAATCTTTCTTTTGAATTTAAACCCCATAAGCATAACTAGATCAAATGTCTATTTTATTATTTATTTGATGAAAACTTTGGCATTTATGAATTATTATCTGAAAGAACACCGGGGAATGTCTGGTTTCTTTCCTCCAGTAATTTTGCCTGCTTCCGTTTGACAGAGGCATATTTATCTCAGGTTTCTGCCTCTTGCCCTCTGCAATGAATGACATTGCTTTTAGACATTTCCATTTCCAGATGTGATAGTAGGTAGCTTCAGTAACATAGAGAAAAATATCAAAGAAAGAAAAACCTCACATTGGAGTGTTGGTGTCATTGTTTACATTGGAGTATTTTTTAAACAAATGTCGTCTTAGTGATAATTTTGAAAAGACATCTCTTTTTCATATGTACACACACACATACATACACAGTCTTATTTTAAAGCGTGATTTAAATTACATGCAAATAGCTTCTAGTGGATCCTTTTGACATGATGCATCCTGGGGGGCTAAGAAGTAGCTGGTGGGTCTCTGTTTTCAGTGTTTTATAAACTGAAAAGACAGGAACATTTTCATTCTCAATATATATCATTTTTTAAGAATATAATTTTCCCTGGACCTAGGACATATTTTTTCACCAGACTTAGGTATGCTCACCAAATCGGAGGCAAATATATGAAATAACCCCCAGCTTTTGTTTGTATTGCTCATAAGTCATTAATTTTCATTTTTTGGATATCTTTTGTGAGTCAAGTGTCTTTTTCCTTCTTCTTTCAGTTCTTTCCTCAATGAAAATAATTTTACTTCATAGGGCAGTGGCCAAGAAAACTACCCCTGGAAGGAAAGGACCATATAGAATAGAATGCTGAATTTTCACTAAATTGTTGAAACCTGAGTTACTATGGCTTCTCTTGAAACAAATCCCATGCATCACTTATGCAGGATGATTTGGGGTGGGGAGACCCATGGTCACATAAGTTTGGAAATCTCTATATATTTTCTTAGAGAGTAGGTTGCTAAAACTTAACAAATGAAAATACTGTACACTCCATTATATTTTACTTTCAGATAAACAAATACCTTCTTAGTATAAGTATATCCCACACAATTTTGGAGACCTACTTATACTAAAGAAAATATTTGTTGTTTATCTGAAATTCAAATATAACTGGGCATCAAATATAACTGACAACTCTATTAACAAGTCACATGTTAGTATTTGAATTGCTTTTTGTTTTTAACCCTGATATACCATCGAGGAATTCATTGGGTTTATGGGAAAACATAACAAGGGGAAAAAACGCCAGGAGAAAACTATGGGGAACAATGGGTACTTTTGTTTAACCAGACCCCACAGCAAGTATGAGGTAAAGCTAGGGGAAAGAAGGATACAGAGATACAGAGGATATCTGTTGTTCTTATCTGACTAAGATCTGTATCTCTTTCATTTCATAATAGCAACAGTATTTCTTTGGGGAACCATGTCTCTCCCACTCTCAGCCTTTCAGAAGGGGTTGGGGCTGGTCCAATCCTAGTCTTCTAAATTGGGCAACTGACCATCCAGTATATTTCTTCCTCCTAGCAACAATGATTGATTCAGAAAAAGGCTACCAACAGGCTTAGACTTTTGTTGGCATGATTTTAAAAGAGGTACTGCTTCTCCTGGGGGTGCTATGGGATGGAGTCTGAGGCCAGCGGTGCTGGGAGCCATTTTTTTTTCCCCTTTGGAGAGCCTTCCTGAGAATGAAGCCAGCACGGATGAAGGGGAGCCAAAGGAAGGAGCAGGAGAGAATCCAGTGACATCACTGAAGCACTTGGATCAGGCTGTGGCTGAGGCCAACATTGAAATTAATAAGTTAACTCCTTCCTTCCTCCCTTCTCTCTCTCTCTCTCTCTCTCTCTCTCTTTCTTCTCTTTTCCTCTCCCTCTTTCCCCTTCTTCCTCTCCCTCTCTCTCCTTCTTTTTTACTTTTTTTGTTATTTCTTTCTTCTTTTGTCTTAAGCCATTTTGAATTAGATTATCACTTGGAACTTGAAGACTCCTAACTTCTACATGAAAATAATTTAGAGCTGAGTTATTAAAGGCATTTAATTTCAGGCTAAGGCTTTAGGATCTTAGTCTGTTCTCACTCACTGAGTATTTCTGAGCAAGGGAGAAATGGGATTAGAGATTTGACCAGGGGAGCTATCTAACTTGGAGAAAGATAATGAGGACAAGGATTTAAGAAAATTAGAAGGCTATCAAAAATTGTTTGGTGAGCAGGGACAGAAAAGTGGATTGGCCACAACATACATATAGGAGAGACTACAGGAAGAGAACTAAAATGATATAGTTTATCAAATGATAGCAAGGGGAGGAGCACTTTATTTTTCAGTCTATAATGTTTATTCGACTTGTAGGGTGGTGGCACTTATTAGGGCAGACTTAAATTAACTTCATTAGAGATATAAAGAATATTTTTTGAAACTCTAATCCAAAAGAGTGAAAGGGGCAGAATAGACCACTTGTTGAAATTCACTGGAGTTTTGTAGCCCTATTATTTAGTTATTATAAGATTATGATAGCTATTGCCAGAAGCTGAAGGACTTCCTCTTTGGACTTAGGCCCTATTTGTGTTGCTGAAGAAACATCCATTTTCAAAAACACAGCCAGTCACAATTTGTTCATTTGTGCATTTTCCCGAACCACCGTGTTTTTCTAGTCTATGGGTTAACATGTATGGCAGTCCCTGTTAAGCTGTTAATGGCCATTTATTTATTTCTGCAGTATGTTCATTTGAATGTTTTCATTGAACATCCAGACATTTATTAGTCATTTGTTTACCATTACACAAATTTATGGAACTGTTAAATGCACCATCTTGGTGAACTGTCAGAGAAGAGTTATAGCTCAGAGGAGTATATTGTTTGGCATTTGTTAGAAGCTCATCCCAATACTATTAATTCTGTTTATTAGAGAACTGAGCTGATTTAAGTAATCTCGCACAGACATAAAAAATCTGACCTGAAAACATGCCTCTTTTTCAAACAAGGGGCTATCGGTTAGACAGAAAAAAAAAGAGGTTATGAGGAAGATTGTTGCCTGTCGTTGAAACCCACTTAGAAAATAAACAAATAGCTAATTAACTGAAAGCTAAATAATATACAAGGCTCAAGGTATAACATTTTTTTTTCGCTCCGTGTCTTAGAATGGCCAGTGAAAGATCTTTCTGATACTTCAGTACTAGTTCTCTCTTCGATGAGTTCTAAGGGTCCCTTTATGCTGAAAATTCTTTATCGTAGTACATTTTTGAGCTCTTTCCCTGATATCCCTGATTAATAAAACATGGTCTTTTGAAATCAAGCAAAAACAAAATCCAGTTATACATTTTAAGTGATTTTTATTTGAATCTTGTCTCTGACTCTTCCTTGCTGTGAAATTTTAGATAAGTGCCTCAAACTTTCAGAACCTCAGAAATCTCATTTATGCAATGAGGATAATAATAATATCTCTCCGTATGGATATTAGAAAAACTGAAATAATGCATGTAAAACATCGAGGACAGGTCTGCCACAGTAAGGACTTGGAGGAATATTCAGTGTTAATATCATTATATTTCTCTTTAACATTATCTTATCAGAGTGATGCCTTTGGGTTGGTGATCTATGCACTGCTTTGATTGATTTAAGGCCTGATACCTACATAGCATCAAAAGATATTTCTCTAGAGCCCATAGTTAGATCATGATGACCTTTCAACTAAATTTCTGCTTTTACTCAAGTGTTAATTTAAAGCTCCTGTTCTTAATTTAAATCCTAACATTAAATCTCAGCTTTCTCTGCTGAAATTCTGAATACTTATTTTAAGGCAGCATATGTATTTAAATGGGGGTATCCCTCCCTGTCCACTCAGGGCTTCCAGGAGAACCTGGAATGTTAGCTAACTTTCCTTCCTGGCCGACCTTCAGCCCTTACAGCTGAGCAAGGACTCAGAATCGCTGCCTCTGGCATATTCTTCCTTCCTACTGCCCTTCCATTCACTGAAACAAATCTCCCTGCAGTCTTTGCTAAAGAGAATGCGAGTGAGTCCTATTTCAAGAATGAGCTGGGGTGCCTAGGAGGCTCAGTCAGTTAAGCGTCGGACTTTGGCTCAGGTCCTGATCTCACAGTTTGTGAGTTTGGTTTGTGAGTTCGAACCCTGTGTCAGGCTCTGTGCTAACAGCCTGCTTTGAATTCTATGTCTCCCTCTCTCTCTGCTCCTACTCTGCTCACTCTCTGTCTCTCACAAAAATAAAATAAACATTTAAAAAAGCAAGCAAGCAAGCAAGCAAGCAAGAAAGAAGAGCTAACATCTTTGGATTATCACAGAACATCCAAAGCATTTTAGGACAATGAAGAGAAATGGAAATAAGAGAATGATAGGGACTAAATGAAGTTATCAGTTGATGTTTAACATCTGGCAAATTGGACCAAAAGACCTTTAATCAGTGTCTCAACTTAATCAACTGAATATAGCATGGACTTCAAGATTCTTATTCCAGCCAGAAATAATGTGTTGCACGAAGCATGCATCAGTCCTCAGTTTTAATTATGCATCTGAACTACCTATGATTCTTTTGAAACTATAACTGCCCGTCTAAAATCAATAAGCCTTATAGTTCTGGGATGGGATATAAGAACTTGTTTGCATTTTGTTTTTAAATTTCCACAAATCATTCCAATGCAGAGTTGGGACTGAGAACTAATGAATTTTGAGGAAGTTTGTGGGTATTGTGCTGATAGAGCGAATTACCCACAAAATAGCCTGCACTGTTACAAAATGAGATTTAGGGGATGAGTCAATTGACACACATCAGTATGGAGACCTTTCCAACCCCTCATAGGAACATTGGAATCCCTTTTGAGGGTTTCACTGAAACATTTACTCCTGTCCTTCAAATAGTGTGACCATCTCTAACCCATTTGAAGTTTCACAGCTAAAATAATGTTGGCCCCTCCTCACCTGGCAATTCTCATCAAGTCTAATAGGTATAGATATAGCTGGGAGAAGAGAGGAAATTCTCAGAGAAAAGGGTTTTTTGGTGACAAATATACACCATATTTTAGCATGAATGTAATTGGACCAGATTTCAAATATCACCTCTGAAGTTTCTTACCTACAAAATAGGATTGATTAATAACCTTGACTGCTTAGGATATGAGATCAAGTTTTTTGAATATCTATTAACATAAAGCTGTAATGTTATTCTCTAGAAGTCCTGAACGTGATTCATTTTGTTTTTAATAGGGAATAGCTACTTTTATTATCATTAACACTTGGTAAAGATTCTAAGCATAGAGAACCAGGTATGGTAGTTCCCCCCATCCCACTCTATCTGCAAGGGATATGTTACAAGACCCCCAGTGGATGCTTGAAATCATGGACAGTACCAATTGCTATATATATACTAGTTTTTTTCATTCATAGATACCTATGATAAACTTTAATCTATAAATTAGGTACAGTAAAAGATTAACAACAATGAATAATTAAAAAGAACAATTGTAACAATATAGTGAAATAAAAGTTATATGATATGCTTTCTCTCTTTCTCAAAATATCTTACTGTACTCACTCTTCTTTCTGTGATAATGTGAGATGATAAAATGCTTACATGGTAAGATGAAGTGAGGGAATGTTGGAGGCAAAGTGACATAGGCTACTATAGACCTTCTGATGATTCTTCAGAAAGAGGACCATCTGCTTCTGGACTGCCATTGACCTCACTGAACTGAAGCCACAGAAGGGGAAACCATGGATAAAGGGGAGGAGGGTACTGTACTAGAACAAAGTTACTAAGTATTAGTATAAGTGTAAGTATTAGCATTAGTATTAGTATTAGTATTAGATAGAAGCATGGGAGATAAGGTTATAGGAAGTCACCTAAACCTGTCCAGTGAAATCTTTCACTGTAGAATCTTTCTTTTTTTTTTAATGTTTTTTTTATTATTATTTATTTCTAAGAGAGAGAGAGAGACAGTGTGAGCAGGGGAGGGTCAGAGAGAGAGGGAGTCACAGACTGAAACAGGCTCCAGGCTCTGAGCTGGCAGTCAGCACAGAGCCCGACGCGGGGCTCGAACCCACAAACCGCGAGATCATGACCTAAGCGAAAGTCGGACGCTTAACCGACTAAGCCACCCAGGCGTCTCTGTAGAATCTTTCTTAACAAGGGCAACACAGCATTCATTTTGATAACTATTAACGCCAGTGACTATTTTAACTTGGCAAAGAGCTCTGGACATATTGGAGATGTCACTTTTAAATGTCCTGACATTTATGTCTCAGGTTTTCATTTTATATATTAAAATATCAACAGGAAAATAAAATAGGCATGCTGAAGATTTTTCCAGCAGAATAGTCAAAGGAAACTTTACCTTCTAGTTATGAACTCAAACCAAAATGCATTTGATAGTTACTCAGGTAAACATTCCTTCTACATTTAAGTTTTTGATGCTCTACTTAGGGACAGATACTCATAACCACATTAAAATGACCTTTTCTACTTTGTGTTTTAAAACTATTTTTTAAGTTTATTGATTTATTTTCTGAGACAGAGAGAGAGAACTCATGAGCTCATGTAAGCAGGGGAGGATCAGAGAGAGAGAGAGAGAGAGGATCCCAAGCAGGCTCTACTGAGGAACCCAACATGGGACTTGATCTCACAAACCATGAGATTATGACCTGAGCCAAAAATCAAGAGTTGGATGCTTAACTAACTGAGCCACCCAGGCATCCCTCTATTTTGTGTTTTATACAATAAAGATGCTACCTACTGTGGATTTTGGTGACCAGCTGTGCCGAAGGAGGTTGTTGGGAGTTGCTGGATTTTCCAGATTTAAAACCAGAACAATCCTGGACAAACTGTAACACTCTATTTGGCTGTCATCCTATTAATCACCCAAGTTTCATTTTAACTTCATGCAACTAAATCCTCTCGCACAGAGTGCAATATAACAGCTAGACTCATGATTAGGAACTGACAACAACATGAGAGGCTGTTGTCCACATTCTACCCTCAATCCCACCATGCCCAGACTCTGTTAGAAACACAAGGAATGCCACCAAATGAAACAATCCAGGAAGCCTGTGTATTGAATTATCACTGACAACATTTGCCCTGGAATATTCATGAAAATCGTTGTATAATGTCCACATATTGAAAGACACTATTGTGCGTGGATGTCCTTTGACAACTATCAAGCCCATGTAAACATTCTGTATTATTTACATATGACTGCTGTATTTATACTTTTATGTTATTTAGCAAGTATTGATAGTGACTTGGGTGTTATTTAATATCTAGAGAATATGAGGCTAAAGAAATCATCTGTTTCCAATGTGATAGGACTTAGTTGTTTAAGAAAAATTCTACCACCGACTTTGCTATCTACATCTACAAAGAAAAACTTTCACAGAGAAAGGGTAAGGGCGATTAAAATGCGTTTCCTTTTAATAGTTGGAGCAAAAGTGAAAAAGACATAACAAACCCCAAATGTTCCTGGAGCAGAGATGGGAGGGTTAATTTTATTATGGATTTCATAGCACTGGGAAGTGTCAATCGATTAAGAGAGTTTGCAGTTCTGAGTGTTTTAGCCAGCCACCCATCTGTTTTACAGAAGTTTGTTAACACAGCTGGAAAAGATGGACTTGCCAAAGCTTTCTAAAACCTTTCAAGTCTCATCTTTTTTTTTTTTTTTTCCAGTAAAAGAGCTATAACAATTAGAATGCCTTCTCCAAAGAGCTCAGTGAGGGAGAAAGAAAAGACTTTTATTTTTTATTTCTTTGCCATGGCTGGATATTGTCTATATTTGTGGCCCTTTTAAAATACAGATACAATTGTAGTTTGCAACAGACCTGAATATGCCTGTTAGTTCCTTCTTTTTAATGAGTTATCTTATTGTGTTCAAGTATACGTCATCACAGTGTAGCCCGAAGTCATCCCCACTGAGAAATTATCTCTGTGATTGGATCTTCCCAGCCCAGCCTCAGTTTCCAAGTCAGATCTCTGGTGCATTGAATGGTGCTAAGCCACCCATTGTCCCAAAATAGTAATGATCAAGAAAACCTATTCTGCAAATTCAAGTTCAGGGCTGTATTTATTGTCCTTTAATATTCCAGGTAAGAACTTCTATGCTCCCTAAACATTACTAACAATGATGGCAAAAGGGCAGGGGGTGCTCACTGCTGGACAACGTGTTCCTTGGTTGTATTTAAAACAATTCGTTTGAACCAGGAAATCAGGCAGACAAGGGCCATCATTCACTGATGGTCCATTAAGGCCAAACGTAGTGTAAGTTCTATGTTTGTATCTTCTCATTTGTGTGCTCACAATCACATTTTAATATAGCCATTGCTTTACAGATGAGGAAACTGAAACTCAAAACGTTTAAGTAAATTGGCAAAAGCCACATAGCTAGTAAGTGCCAGTCGAATCTAGAGGGTTGCAAAATCCATTTCTTGCCCAGTGTATCAACTTCTTGGCTGAAACACAGGAGTTCCCACCTGGAAGATTTTAAGGCCTTCTTACACCTGATAAAGTCTACCCAACACAACTCTATTCCCAAGCTTACATAATTGTGGAATTGAAGTACACTTAAACCTTTTGTCTGAAAGACCTTTAAAACAATGGGATGAACTAACAACTGTCCTTTTGATAGTCAAAATTTAACTTTTGTTCATGTAAAAAGGATTTCTTTTGGGTCTGTTAAGTGCTAGGCACTGAGTCCTCTACTGGAGGATCAGAGCTCAGGACAACTGACATGGCCTCTACAGAAACTTTTGTGAAATAGTTCTCAAACTTTAGTGTCTAAAAAAATAGCTGCGAACAACTTCCTGTAATCAGGATTCTGAAATTCTGGGATGGGACTCAGGAGTCTGCATTTTTTTAATGTTTATTTATCTTGAGAGAGAGAGAGAATGTGTGTGTATGTGAGCGGGAGAGGGGCAAGAGAGGGAGGGTGAGAGAATCCTTAGCTCTGAATCCCAAGCTAGTAGCATGGACCCAAATGTGGGGCTCGATCCCACAAACTGTGAGATCATGACCTACCAGGGCTGAAATCCAGATTTGGATGCTTAACCCACTGAGCTACCCAGGCACCCCCAGGAGTCTGCATTTTAGTAAGTCTTCCTGGGATCTTTAGGTAGAGAAGGTCCTCAGAGCACTACTGAGAGAGAGAGAGATAGCCTTCAAACATCCAGATTACAAATTGTAATTACAGACTGTGTTGAGTATATTGTAGGAACAGAACAGAAGGCTATGAGAGAGGATGAAAGAGCCGTTGGCTCCAACTGAATGTCAGATGAGGGAGCTGATTGTCACTGGGGAAAGTTGGAATTAGCTAGGCAGGGCCAAGATCACAGAAAGAACGCAGACAGAGCAAAGGAGGATAATAGGATTACAGATATGCTACAAAAATCTGAGTTGCTTCTTTGAATATACAACTGTTCTCTCTGATTTGTCAAAGAAATTGAACTTGCACAATGAAGAACCTGTCATTTCCACCAGTGTCAGAACAACATAGGATGAAGGTTTTAACTTAAGTCATAGACCTCATCTGAGCTTGTTCACATCGCTGAATGAAGCCACAGCTCCAGAATCTGGTTTCAGCTCTTCCCAAATAATTGTGAACAATAGCAAAAGGAAAGGTCACTTACTGTAATCTACCAAGTTTAATCCATTCTCACTGTTTTGATGTGTTGTGGAACTTGCCCAATGACCACTTCCTGTGAGAGGAGTCTGGCTGATCTTCACACTTTTATTATGAAGCATCTAAGAGGCCATAAGCCCAATGTTTAAGCACCCAGGTGTGGCGTGAGCTCCCAGACACTCAAACAAGTAATATTGTGTGGACCTCATGAATATGATCATTTTGTGCAGCCTGTCATGGCAGGAGGAGTTCTATGCTCTGTGGAAGACCAGTCTCTACAATATAATCAGTTCCTCTGGGGCTCCAGCCAGGCTGTGTGACCACACAGTAGAGATGTTGTCAGAGGCCTCAGTTGGCTTTCTATGTCTGCAGGCTTTGCACACCCCTAATATAGAGTTCATTGTGTCACGATGGCACTGCCCAGCTGAAAGCACCGTTTGTGCATTATAGAAATGATAGGCCTTCATAGCTCAGCTTTCTTAGTAGGTGGCTTTTAGATGCTCAAGACAGATTTTGAATCCTGGACAATGGGTAGAAATAGGTAACTACATTCACTGTATAGGTTAGTAAATTTACCCCTAGCGCAAGGGGGGAAAACCCCACAAAATACCAAATACTTTATTTTCTTCTCTTTCTTTCCTTCTTTCTTTCCTTCTTTCCTTCCTTCCTTCTTTCCTTTCTTTCTTTCTTTTCTTTCTTCCTTTCTTTCTTTCTTTCTTTCTTTCTTTCTTTCTTCTTTCTTTCCTTCCTTCCTTCCTTCCTTCCTTCCTTCCTGCTTCACTTAAGGAAATATTAACTTTCCTTCCTCTCTCCTTTCCCCTGCTTTCTCTCTCTCTCCTTCCTTCCTTCTTTCTTTCCTTCTTTCCTTTCTTCTTTCATCCCTTCTTTCCTTCCTTCTCTCCTTCCTTCATGCTTCACTTAAGGAAATATTAACAGAGCACCTACTATGTGCCAAACAATCTGCTAGCCAATGGAAAAATGGAAAATAGAATCCTAGCTCAAGCTACTCTTACAATCCAGTGGTGAAGCAGATGTATAAACAGCTCATTGGATTAAAATGACATAAATAATAAAATTGTTATATCTCAAATTTAGTAAATATTTACTATATGTTAAGCACTATTTAAAATGTTTTATAATCATGGATTCATTTAATTCTCACATGAGCCCTGAAAGATAGTCACTATGTATACCCCCATTTTGCAGATTAGGAAACTGAGGAACAATGGAAAGAGAAAATTGGCTGAATACATATTTAAACCCACACAGTTTGATTCTAGAGCCAGCATCTGATCTGCTTTGGTGTTTTATTGCTCAAGTTGAACACAGTATATAAGGAACATGGAGGAAGAAATAATTCATTGTATTGGGGGTCAGTGAATGCTTCAAGGAAGTAGGTTTGGATGATTTGTGAATCGACCATTAGATTTAGGATGGTAGTGGGGGAAGGTAGGGTGGTGTTACCATAATGAATATATGACCCTTCCTGGTCTCAAAGAACTTATAGTAGAGAAGAGGAGACAAACTTGAAAAAAGAAAACTTCTATATTGTATAAGTTCTAAGTCTCACTGCAGAAAACAGTGTAGAAGAGAGACATCGTCTCCCACACATCCTTTTCATTATGGAGGAAAATCTTCAAGCCCTCTCCTCCCCACACGCCAACACCTTTCACCCTCATCCCTTCCCTTGCCATAAGACTTCCCCTTAGTTTTATTAGCCAGAGATAGGCCACATGGCATTCGCCAAACCAATTATAAACCTAATCAACTGAATGAACCATGATTGAATGATCATGCTTCTTGGGCAGGAAGAGGTAGTGTCTCTTGAGTACAAGAAGGAATAGCTATGTGATCAGTACTGGCTCTCTGCTATCCAGGTAAAAGACAGGGTCTAAAGCTATTTGGTAGCCAATGGGACAGCCAACCTAAAGCTGGGATATGGAGGGAAAAAAGCTTATAAAGGGGTCAATGTCCCAATGTAAAAATGGGGATTAATGCCAAAAATCGCTGGGGAACTCCTGGATGGTACTGACAGTTTCTTTTATTTTATAGTTCACAGGATAGAAGGATGAATGAAAGGTCATTGCTAAGTGAATGGAACAATAATTATAAAAATGGCAATAAAATACATCCTAATATTTACACAGTGCCAATCTTGTGCTGCACCAAGCTTTACATATGTATATGTGTACACACACATATATTCTCTTTCTTTATATAAAAATAATGTATTTATAATACATGTGTTTTAGTGAATCCACACCTTCCTATGAGCTAGGTAATATTATTATCCCATTTTACAGATCAACAAACCTAAGCAGAATGAGGATAAGCAACTTGCCCGAAGTCACATAGCATACAAGAGGCAGAGCATATATTAGAATGAAGTTGCCCAGTACCCTAACCCTAACCCTATCACTCAGAATCGTGCTGATGCCTATTTTTCAATGATATACAAAGAGCCAAAGATTCCAGTCATCTAATAATTAAAGGTAAATTCATCTTAGCCTTATTCTTTAATGTCATTTACATACTTTTACAACGGTTGCTGAGCACATTTGCTGAAAAAAGAAAAATATGTTAAGATTTTGTCTAAAATAAGGTTCCAAGTCAAGATTGTGACACTGTTATCAGAGCTATTCCTTGCTTGTCTGTTCCTTACAGTTTCACCTAGGATCAAGATTCAACTCAGGTGAAAGGATTCTTCCCTCCTATTTTGACTCTGAGTACGAGTGGAGGGCTCATAGGCGAGGACAGTTTTAGAATGTGGGGAGATATTCATAGTCTTAGACACATGTCTATAACCTGATGTTCATATGAGGAAGTTAAACAAACACTAGGTCTGTCAAGCTCTCTGCTCAGTGCATGCCCTTCTGTGGTCCTTTAGGGTGTATTTTGGACTCTAAGATGTATTATTAACTGACCCAGTCACCTGTCCCACCACAGTCAATATTTGTGACTTAAAATAGGCATTTAAGAGGATGGGAGCATTACACATGTACATTTTTTAGGTTATGCAAAAATATTTAGGAATGCATATTTTTTGAAAAAATATAGTAAAGGAGAATGTGAAGAAATTGTAATCATTTTTAAACTGCAGCTGGTATGATTATGAATATTTGTTTTCCAATGTTTTATGTTTTATATAATGTGTGCTATGTTGACACGAACAAAAATGGGTTCACATTTGTAGAAATGGCTATCAGTTGGAGAGAATTTATAGATGACCCTTACCACGTACTTACTATTTCCCAAGTGCTGTGCTTTAAACGTCTTATCTTGTTTGAAAGAAATAATGTTGACATGACACAGCTACCCAGCATTTTATCTTCTATTCTCTCATGTTCCTTAAAGCCTCCTTTCCCTTGTTCCCCTAGCCTTACCCAGCCTTACCAGCAATGCAAGTAACTTCCCTTTCTCTATGTCTATTAGAAATATGTAATTGTACTTATACAAGAAAGCTTGACTGTATTACCATGTATCCCTATAATAATGCTTTTGAAGTTTTTTTCTTATTTTTTTTTTTAAGTAGGCTCCATGCCCAACGTGGAGCCTAACTCAAGGCTTGAACTCATGACCCTGAGATCAAGACCTGAACTGAGATCAAGAGTCGGACAGTTAACCAACTGAGCCACACAGGCACCCCTATAATAATGCCTTTGGAAGAAGATCCAGACTCTGAATGCCATAGAAGAGAAAAAAAATTATTAGTTGAATTTGAGTCAGCAGTCAGAGCTGGACCCAGTACTCATATTCAGTGTCCCCAGCCATCTCTGATTATTTCGTCATTGGATATGAAATCGGGGAGTGTCAATCCTGAGCAACAAACAGTCAGAAAGGGAAAGGTTACAAATGCCCCTCACTTTATTTTTTTTCCTCCTGGAACTGTTTCATAAACAGGCATGGGCCTCCCAGTGACAGCTAAATGGTAGCAAGCTGCTGGGGAAAGCAATAGAAATCCTCCAAAGTTTGTGATTTAGTGACAATCAGATATTTAGAGTGGCAGGGGTGTCCGGGTAGGGGAGGGGACCATAATAACCATTACCAAATATTAAATAATGTCGAGACTTCTTTGGTCAACAAAAAGTCCACGTTTCAACATACTGGCATTAAGTTTGTACTAGTTTAAGGAGTACGAATGGAAAGCATCAGACTGAAAGCACTTGTAACATATGAGAAAGAATATGAGATTTATGATCATAAGTATATTTTTAGTTCTCAAATCTACCATTTCTGGACTGTGTGATAAGAATCAAATCAGTGCCAAAGTCAATGCCTAGCATAGAATAAAATTTGTAGATTAAAAAAAAGTGACCTGGGGTATGATAATAAATTATAGTAAGAAAAGATGACAAACCTTTTATTAGAGTATAATTTTAACTATGTGTGGGCCACCTGGGTGGCTCAGTTGGTTAAATGTCCAACTTCAGCTCAGGTCATGGTCTTGTGGTCTGTAAGTTCTAGCCTCGCATCAGGCTCTGTGCTAAAAGCTCAGAGCCTGAAGCCTGCTTTGGATTCTATGTCTCCTTCTCTCTCTGCTCCTCCCCCACTCACACTCTGTCTCTGTCTCTGTCTCTCTCTCAAAAATAAATAAACACTGAAAAAATGTGAATGTATGTATGTGATACATGTATACATATATGTGAATATGTGTTTGTATGCAAATATATTAAGATACATGTGCATATGTAGATGTGTATATATATTACAGGGGTGGTATATCTCTCTAGACACAAGAAGGATGAAAAATTTGCCAAACTATTCAGAGTGAGATTCTGGCTAATTTTAATTTTTTTATTTGTGCTTCTCTGTGGCTTCAAAATTTTCTGCCTTGAGCAAAGCTTTTATAACTGAAAGAAAAAATAGAAATATATACACACACATAAAAGAAAGAACATAAACACACTTACACACACATATGCACATTCACACACACCCCTTAACTTTCATTATCCTTTATTTTTTCACTTTAACAATGGTAAAAAGAATTATAAATCCTAGGGTCATTTTGAAGGTTTAAACACATATACAAATACACAACATACTTCATAAAATTTTTAACATGACAATGAGAATTTAATAGGTGTTTGGTTACCAGGAGTTGGGATTATACCTTGGATTATTAATCAGCCTTGTAATCACTGGATATCTCCAAGTTTACCAGACTGTCTTTACTTTTTTGGTTTCTTTCTTTCTCCCTTGGATCTACTCAATGAAGACTATGATCTTCTCAGCCTGCTGGAACAAATTAAAATTCTGATGAGTAGTTAAAAACTCTGGAGGTTTGATTTAGTTGGTAAATATTTGGGTAAAAGTCAAATATTTGGTGAAAGAGCTAATATACCTACAGGTCATCTTTGAATTCATTGTTTGTTCTTTCCCTTCCCTGATCACCATATTTGGCAATGATGACCACTCTTCACTTATTCTGCATTTTTGTGGTTACCACCTGTTTTAGGTTACTGTCCTCAATTCCAACTTCTGTGTGTGTGCGTGTATGTGTTTGTGTGTGTGTGTGTGTGTGTTTGAGAGTAGGTATCTGCACACCAACAAGCAATTCTCAGTCACCAGTGAGGTGTTTGATGATTCAACTCGATTCAGCTAAGTTCTGACATCATCTTGAGCATAGCATCAGATCTCACTGGTAAAGGGCTCAGGCCTCCAATTGCTGTCTACTTGGAACTCCAGTCATAATCCCAGGTTGTTACCTGTGCTTCTGACAGACACTCCACAAATTAGAAGTTCCAACAACCACCCCTGCTTGGATTTGATTAATTTCTTAGAATGATTCCCATTACTCAAGAAACTTGTTTACTCACTAGATTACTGATTTATGACAATAGATATTAATGAATGTGAGTCAACAGCTAGATGAAGAGATACAGAGCACAAGGTACAGAACAAAGGAGTGTTTGTCCTGTGAAGCTTAGGGCTCAGCATGGTGGTGTGTGGAAGCATTCGGCTCCTGAACATGGAGGTCCTATAAACTCCTTCCTTTTTGTTTTTGTTAAATGGAGGTTTCATTACACAAGCATGATGGATTAACTCACTGGCTGTTGGTGATTGATTCAACCTCTAGCTCTTCTCCCATTTCCAGAAATCAAGAGGTAGGACTGAAAATTTCAACCCTCTATTCCTGGTTAGTCCCGCCGGCAACCAGTCTCCTTCAGTTAGGTGCTTTCCAAAATAACATAAACCCAGTTATGGGGGAGAGGGTTGGTTTTGAATAACAAGACACTCAGTCGCCTTCATGGCCCTGACATGTTTGCAGGAACTGAGGACAAGAGACCAAGTAGTATAACAAAAGATGCTTCCATTGCTCTTATGGCTCAGGAAATTCCAAAGGCTTTGGGAGCTGTGAGCCAGGAATTGTGGATGAAGACCAAATATACATGAGAAGTATAATTTGGGGGGTACCTGAGTGGCTCAGTTGGTTGGGTATCTGACTTTGGCTCAGGTCATGATCTCACAGTTCGTGAGTTCAAGCCCCATGTCAGGCTCTGTGCTGACAGCTCAGAGCCTGGAGCCTGCTTCAGGTTTCTCTCTGACCCTCCTCCACTCATACTCTGTCTCTTCTCTCTCTCTCTCTCTCAAAAATAAATAAGCATTAAAATAATTTTTAAGTATGTAATTTGGTCATCAGAATGACCATATATACATACTTCTTATAAGTCACAATATCTCACCACCCTTTCTCTGACCCTTAAAACTGATCAGCTGGAATTCTGGTTTTTTTATATTAAAATTCCTTTTGGTCTCCCTCTTCTTCTTTCCTCAGAATCTATCCTATTTACCGGCCTTAAATATCCTAAAGCATGGCTCCTATCATGCTGTGTCCATGGTCTAGTGGCTTTCATTGCTATTAAAATAATAAGAATAGAATCAAGATATAGCCGGTATATTTCAGAGTCCCAGTAAGAAACAGAATAAGGGACTGTAATAAAATGACTTCTTTTAAAGTCTGGACAACATTAGGGAGACAATGAAGAATGTTGGGGCAACTGGGACTAACATCAAAGGAAGCTGCCTGAGCAGGAAAAGAAATTACATCATGAAAGCCTGGTGATACCTGGAGTCATGGAAAAGCTTCTGTTGTCATGAATAGGGGCTGTTGTCATGAAAGGTCACATGCCTCACTGGCTGAGCAGGGAGGAAGTGGGGAAAAACATGCCCTGGCTTGTACCGCTTCCCATTTTCAAATCTCTTGCCAGTGCCTTCCATTGGCCAAGTCCAACCTGGAGTCAGAGGGTGTGAGACCACAGGTGATGCAGTCCACAGAAGCCAGCTTTCCTGGTCACAGAGCAAGGCAGAGAAAGGCCGATAATGGGTCTGGAGGGTGAGATCGTGGAGGGTTCATATCAAATAACCAGTACATCTGGCATGCAATGTGCTAAAAAATTATATTTTTATCTTTTCCATTTCCATCAGCATTCTTGAAAGTTATTATTATCTTTATTCTACAGTTTGGGAAACTGAGGTTTATAGCGACCAAATGAATTGTACAGATTCCAGTTCCTGAAAATTGGCAAAACCAGGATCCAAACTGAGATATATCTGAGTTCAAAGTCTTTGTTCTTTCTGAATAAAACTCTACTACTTCTGACCTATTATTCAAGGGTTCAGGTGCCTTTCCAATCTCTTATTTGAATTCACATCTTTAGCCAAACTGGATTAGAGTCAACTGAGCAACAAACACTATTACTTCTTTTTTTTTTTTTTAATATTTTTATTTATTTCTAGGAGAGAGAGAGAGAGAGAGAAAGCGTGAGCAAGGGAGGGTCAGAGAGAGAGGGAGTCACAGACTGAAACAGGCTCCAGGCTCTGAGCGGGCAGTCAACACAGAGCCCGACGCGGGGGCTCGAACCCACGAACCGCGAGATCATGACATAAGCGAAAGTCGGACACTTAACCGACTAAGCCACCCAGGCGCCCCAACACTATTACTTCTGATAAGGAAGTCCTACCTTTTCCTTTCCAGTGATCAAAATATATTTATATACATCTCTTTAAGCCCAACTCAAATTATTACCTTTTTTTGAAACTTCCCCAGACTGTACAAGCTAACAGGATTTTAGTCTTTCACCTAAACTCTTGTATTTCTTATTGATCACTGTTAAAATATAAATTGAGACATTGAAAATTTTGAGGTTAGTTGAGCAAAAACTGATTCAAACTGAGCATCATCCAATCTAGCAGATAGAAAGGATCTCTGAGGAACTATGCAAAATGACACTTTTATAAGCAGAAGGGAGCGAGAACAAGGAAATTACACTTGGCAAAAAAGTGGGTTGGGTTATTGCAGTTAGATACCTTCCTTTAGGAAGGGGATGCAGGTCTATTAGAGAGATTGCCTAATAGTGCTGATCAGGTGATTCTTCACTGACTGGTTTAAGGTTCCATTTATGGGAGAGCTGAAACTGTACTTAAGTCTCAGTTTAGTGATATGGGACTTTTTATAAGCAACTCCATCTTGGTTCTATGTCTTTTCTAACCTCTCTTAATCTAGTGCTGCCTTGTAATGCTATTGATCTAATGGCTCACCAAGAAAAAAGGAAAATAGAACCTTCATAGGGCAAATACATTGATCATGATAATGTATCATTAGGTACCTAGTAGAAGGTAGAGATGGATTTCAATCCAAACTCTTTCTTAACTGATCAGAATCAGAAATGTTTTCATGATACAGGTGTAATTATAGAGGTATTCTGGTAATATTTTACCTAGTTATCTGATATGTAAAAGGATCCAAACCATTTTTAATGAGTTATAGAAGAGTTAAGAAATTAGCACTCAGGATCACTTTCAAAGTTTGGGGCCAATAGAATAACATTAAAGGAAATATGACATAATTTAGAATATATCTCAATCCAGGATACTTTTACACTTGCCAACCAAGAGATATGTGAAGCTCTGTCTCTGTTTGGCTGACACTTTCTTGTCTTATTGTCTAAAAGTTGAGAATCACAGGGACTTTGTTGGGGGCTACCTAAACTGGTCTCTCACCAGTTTTTCGGCCTGCAAAGCATTTCTTGTCCCCTCTGTGATGAAGCAGCCAGGGATGTAAGGGCAAAATTCAAAATTCTTCACTAGAGCAAATTCATCACTGAATTACAGATGAACCAACCCTTGACAATTGAAGACGTCAGTTTTCTTCCATATCCTGACTGGTCTACTTCAGACATTTACAAGGCAAGTAGACATCATCGATTCAATTCAACAGTGAAAAACCACCTATGAGGCACTTAGAGGCTAAGATGTTACTGTTGTTCCACATAAGGTCTGGACATTAAAGAGTCTCTAAGTCCTGTCTCAAAGGTTCTTAGTCAACATAGCAAACAGATTCTAAACCAAAAATGAACTTTAGGGAGCTTTGGGAAATGCTCATTTAAAAGGTTTCATTTTTCAGTACAGATTTACTGCACTCTATTGATGGGAAAAAATTGCTTTGTCCTTCTGAACACTTCAGTTTGACAAAATGATTTTTAAATTAAAGCCAGACATAAGATAACAAGTTTCTTCTTTTTTCAGTTTTTCCTTTTATTCTCATTACAAAGCAAATAGGAAACCTCACAGACATACTGAAAAAATTAGGAGGAAGGAATAAGTAAATATGCATCCAAAAAATTTTATATATAACATACAAGTTCAGTTGTTTTTAGTGAAAATGGGACTTGTGGTTTCATGAGTTAATCTCTGCTTCATTCCAGTTTATCTAGGAATTAATTAACTGGTAACAGTGATAACAGTGACGATCACAACTTCTATTTTTGAAATGCCTGTTGGGTTTCAGACTTTGTGTTAAAAGCTTACATGTATCTTCTACTTTAATCATAGCCTCTATCTAGCAATTTAAACATTATTATCCTATTATCCATATTAAAAAAAGTGTGAGTCTCCAAAAGATTACATATCTTGCCCAAGATTACTTATTTAAAAAAAATGACAGACCGTATTTAAACCCAGTTCTTTGTAACTAATATCCCATGCTCCTAAGTTTCATGCATACTTCCTACTGTGACTATACATCATTGTGCTAGATATTATGGAGAATTTAAGATATATATTATTTTCTATATATATATAATATAGGATAGATAATATAAATTATATTCATATTATATATGTTCATATATAAATGTATATATTGCCTTACTCTCAAATATCATGTAATAAATTTGAGTAGACAAAATAAATTTGCCAAAATAAATAACTTATAAACAGAGTGTATGTAGAAAGAATGGAATGTGTGGCACATCCTCCTAAATTTTATGATAGTTCACAGAAGAGCAGACTCAATATAGGCTTCAGAAACCAAGATGGCTCCATGAAGAAGGTAAGTTTGAGCCAGCTTCTACTGGATGCATATGTCTGGAATAGGGACAAAAGGAAGGTTTGTTTATTTTTTGTTTGAGGAAGCAGGAAGGGCTAGGCTAGAACATGACACAATCATGGAATCAGGAGTAAGAACAATGAAAGAAGGAGGGAGATGAGGAGTAAAGAGTTGTCCTGGACACTATATGCAGTAATAATGATAGCTATCATAAAACAGGTGTCAGATGTTGTGCTAATTGTCATATATTCATGTTCTCATTTAAGCATTAAATAAGTCTGGGAGTTAGGTATTAAAGGTTTACCCATCTTTACTAATGAGGAAAATGGGGCACATCGAGATAAAAAATAACCATTTAAAGTACACAGTAAGTGATAAAGCCAGAATAAAGCTGAAATCTTTTAACTTAAAACATGGATTCTTAGCCATCTAATAAAATTTGTCAGGATATCTGGATAGGGATATTGTGATATTTACTTGAAGGTGGATAGTTATCACTAATATTGTTTAAATTCAGTATAATATAGAGTGGAAGAAATAAAAGATATCTTTTGTTTTTTCTATTCAGTAAACATTATTAAGTGCTTAAGAACAAGGCATTATACCAGGTGTTTTGGGAAGTTCAAGAAATTTGAGGCAGGGTCCCTGGCCTAAAAGACATTCTATTCTACTGTGGTAGGTAACAGACACATAGACTAATAAATAAATAGACTAATAAATAGCATACAAACATACAGAGTACTATATAATATGTGTCTGTAAAAAGGCAAAAACAGACAAGAAGAGAAATAGAAAAAAAAATTTCCAAATTAATCAGAGAAGACTTCATGGAAGTGGCAGAATCAGAGATGTGTAGGATTCTTATAGAATAGAGGGATTGGAGCTTATTGCACATGGATAAATGGGGAACTCAGAGATATGAAATAAGATTGATCATCTATGGTGTGATTTGACTGGTGCATGAATGCATAGAGGGTTATAATGGCAACGAAGATGGGAAGGCTTGATGAGATCAAATGTGGAGAGTCTTCATGTCAACATAATAGCCAGACTTTACTTTGTAGACAATAAGGAGTTACTGAAGGGTAATGAGCTGGGAAAATAAACTCTACAAATAAAGAGACATTCTATCTTTTCAGTCCTTGCCTAGAAGATATTTGCTCTTGAACAATATTTGTTGAAGGAATCTATGAACTGCTATCATATAGTCAAGGCTATGTTTTAGGAAGGCAGCAATGTATAAAATGAGTTATAAAAGAGAAAGGCAACCACTTAGAAGGCTGTTGTGTTCAAACAGGAAAACAAAACTGAGAATTTCAACTAGGCTTCTGGCTGTGGGAATAGAATTCAAAAGAAGGATTAGTCACCATTAATGAAGCATGGCCAACACCTGTTGACTCATAAGAGCTAATGGGGAAAAATGAAAAAGAAATCAGTTATGGGACCCAAACTTTGAGCCTAATGAGAAAGTAAGACACTTAAAAATAATTGATTGAGGAGCGCCTGGGTGGCTCAGTTGGTTAAGCATCCAGCTTTGGCTCAGGTCATGATCTCACAGTTCATGGGTTCAAGCCCCACGTCGGGCTCTGTGCTGACAGCCAACTCAGAGCCTGGAGCCTGTTTCAGATTCTGTCTCCCTCTCTCTCTGACCCTCCCCTGCTCACTCTGTATCTCTCAGAAATAAATAAAAAACATTTAAAAATAATAATAATTGATTGAGGAGTTGGAGCTTTGTTCATATATTCAAAGAATATTTTTGAGGGTCTTCTGTGTGCCAGGAATTTTCCTTAAGACATTTGCTATGCACCAGACACAAACCAGACAAAATCTTTGTGCTCTTGAGCTTATATTGTTTAACAGATGGGGAGAAAGTAGAATAGAAAAAATAAGCAATAATTGGATTAATTATTTAGTATGTTTAAATGTTACAGAAAAATTGAGCATGGTAATGGGAATTGTGCAGTGGCAGGAAATAGTTGTCATTTTTAACAGGGTAGTAAGGGTAGGCCTTGGGTGGAGGTGCTATTTGAGGGACAAAGTGGTGAGGTAAGAGAGCTAGACAGCTAGACATAGAGATTTGAGAATGAGAGATACCAGAAGCCATTTGCTTTGAGGCAATAATAGATGGGGTGTGGGTGGATAAGAAAAAAGGATATGTCTGTATCCTCTGTCTGAGGATCAAATGTAGAACTTTGGGGGACATCTACATCTAATAGCTAAAAGGTGCCAGAATAGTTATGAAGAGACAAAGGAAAGAGTTACATTCATTTAGAGATGAATATACTATGTGATTTTGTCTGATTTAAAACACCTCCCTGCCTAGAAATTAGGTGTGGGTTCTTAAAGCTCCAGTGAAAACTTTTCAATTTCTCCTTAGAAGGAAGAACTGATTGTCTTACATGATGAGCCTTCTATGAATCTTTTTTTTTTTTAATCCAAGTTAGTTAACACATAGTGTAATAATTGTTTCAGGAGTAGAATTTAGTGATCCATCACTTACATATAAAACTCAGAGCCTTCTAAGAGTCTTTTAATTGTCATATAATAATAGAAAGAAACCATAGGATGCAACTGTAGTTGTAAATATAATTTGCTAGTAAATTTTTCAATTTTTCTTTCATATTCCTTACACCTACCAGAATAACAATAATAAAATTTGGTACATAGAAGTGCCTATCAGTTGAGTGAAAATTAAGCTAATCAGGCCCAATCTTTGGGAAAGTGTATTGATGAGCAGGTTATTCAACTACTATTTAGCAGAATAGACTTGAGTGATGTGATATGCCAGCCTAGACAGTGTAGACACCATCTGCTGATTCCAGGACCTCAATGACCTTCTCATACAGAGTAGAGTCCCCAGAAGGTCATGAGGGTTAGTTCTCTTCCTCTGGGCTTTCAAAATCTAAGACATCAAAGCTATCTATTCTCTCTCATTAGATTCTAAAACATCTCATACAGTCAAGACAATATTTCGTATTGAACCAAACCTTTCTTGATGGCAGGGAAGTTTATTCCTAACTGTTCTTATTCCAGTTTGAGGGTGTTAGAGATTCTGACATTTAGATACTTTTGACTACAACCTTATCAGTTTGATCCCAAAAGAAACCATCATTTGCTTCTACATTGCAGTTAATGAAATGCTGCACTTTTGGGATAGATTCACTGACAATAGACTTACATTTTAATTTTTAAAATTTGATTTTCAAGAATTACATAGTTGGAGGCATATAAACTTCAGATTTAGTTCCCCAGAATTTTTCCCTCTTGGTTCTTTGGCAGGTGAGCCAAAGATAATACCAGCAGTAGAATCTGAGCTGTCATTATATGAAGAGGGGAAAAAATGCTCTTGATTTTTTCCCTGAGATTTGAGACGGTTCACCAAATGTTTTCTCTATTCAGATAAGGGAGCCAAAGGCTAAGATAGCAGCTTGTCTGGATTAGAAGGTTGATTGTTTGCACTCTTGTTGAGTTTTATTCCTTAATGTAGACCAGGATGTCAGGGATCTTCTTTGAGAGAGGCTGAGGACAACAGACACACAGGGTGGGGCCAAGGGAAGACCGACCCTGAGGTGCATGTGGGGGCAAAGTGGGGGAGGAGATGGAAGCAGAGATCAAAGAATCAGGGGCTCTTCAGCCTTCCAAGGCAGAAAAGCCTTTGGCAACTCTTTGATGTCCAGTTTGCCCTCTGCCCCTAATCAGGAGTGTGTCTAGGGACTTGAGTGAGGGCAGATTTGAACAGGGCCATTTTACATGTCTGTAAGGCAGATAGCATCTTTTAAGTAGCTTCTAAAAGAATCGCACGGAAAAAAATTACTATAATTCCTGACCTACAGGAGCTTACACTCTAGTTCAGTAGACAAAACCTTGTAATTTGACCAATCAATTTGGCCAGGTCTGCCAACAAACAACAGAAATACTTGATGGTAGAATGGCTGTGATGTCTATCTGAAACACATAGTTTGCTAAATCAGTTATTCTCCTGAATAAGAATTACCTGAACATATCATTGCCCTTCTGCCTAGTAGGGTGTCTATCCTCAATCGTGTTCCTGTACTGAGCCTCCTTTTCTTCTCCGTAATCCATTTCTGGTGTTTTAGGTTTGGTGTTCTAGAGCAGATGCAAGTTCTATAAAATGATATGGTCATATGCTTTTTTTTTTTCCCTCTCAGCAAACAAAATAGTTAAGTCTTACCTACTTTCTGGACAACATAAGTTTTGATAGGACAACATATTGCCAAATTAACTTGAAATTCAGAACTCTTAAAAAGACAATGCTGAGTATATACCATTGGGCAATATGAAACTGATAACTGTAAGATTCAGGCAGCTGTTGGCTAACAGGCAAACAATTAATGCTCTGTTTTGCAAAGTAAAAGAGGAATCTTGAAGATGTATAGGTATGCAAATTAAATAACTAATATATGATCTCCTTTAAATCAATGTCCTTCTTCCATGAAGTTAACTTCACATAGAGCTTCCATCTAATGCACACATGGCCCTGCAGAGAAGTTGAAAAGAAACTCCCTTCCTCCTTCGACCCAGGTCAGCCAGCCTGAATTTCTTTGTTCCAACTTCCTTGATTTGTACCTAGTGATTCTTCCGCCTGTTAGTACTGGAAACACCTTAGTCTCTGTTTCATCTTAACTAGAAGCAGAGAAAATGTACAGGAAGAAAATCATCCCAAATTACTGGTAGCTTTAGAAGACTACAGAAATTACCTTATGCAACCTAGCTGGGCAGGCATAGATGTTCAACTAAGACTTTGTTAGCAGGTTAAATACTGGTCTTCAAGAGAATGCTATCATTTATCGCTGGATAAGGAACAAAATGAAGCTTTATTCTTTACAATTAAGTAATATTAAATATCAGGACAATAAACTACATTTTGCACCCATCCTCTTCCAAAATGATCGCACTGTGATCTCAGTCCTTTTCTGGATCTTTAATGATAAGAAGCTTAACATAGAGAAGGTTATATAAAAACACTGGTTGACTTTCCCTTGGTGTATTGCATCTGTACACAAGAAGATTCCATGTACATAATCAAAGAAACTTTGATTTTGAAGGACAATTTGAGCCATCATTAAAATGCACTTTGAAGACCGTAACACTTGATGATTCCAGTGTTCTACCAGTTTTCTGTCTTCAAAGGAAAATGCTGATATTGTTGTTTGTGTGTCAGCAGAGAGATGTACACAGATAAAGCAGCTTCTAGCTAGCCTCCTTACTACAGAAGGCAGCGCATCAGTCTTATAATCTGAAGGTCCTGGGATCAAACTCCAGAGGGGGCAGCTTGGCTTTTTGCCTTCTTTCTCTGTCAAAAGAGAAAAAAAAGAGAAAGAGAATTTTCAGAATAATCTCCTAATAAGTGATTTCATGTTCCTCTTAGTAACATTACTTTTTTGGACTAATATTGGTTAATAATAGTTACAATGAAAATAAAGAAGTATGAGCCATGTCAAAAAATAAGCCATTTTAAAGTTATAATTATGATATTGTTAGATTCCAAAACTCATGTCAAATATTTCATCAAAGACATTGTTTCAGTCATGCCTGGGTAGTTCAGTCAGTTAAGATCTGACTCTTGATTTCTGTTCAGGTCATGATCTCACAGTTCATGGGACCAAGCCCCACATCAAGCTCTGCATTGACAGTGAGGAGCCTGTTTGGGGTTCATTCTCTCCCTCTCTCTTTGCTCCTCTCCAACTTGCTCTCTCTCTCCCTCAAAATAAATAAATAAACTTAAAAAATTTATGAAAGACATTGCTTCAGATAGGAAATACGACATAGATTGAGATTATAATGAACTGGACAAAAAATTAAAAATATAGTATAGGAGAAACTGGTTGTAAAATGACAAAGATAAATATAGATATAGATATATAGATAAATAATATACAGACACACATATATAATTAATATATATTAAAATATAATATAATAATACATATATTGAAGTATCTTTGTGAGAAAAGCCTTTGGAAGGAGTACATTCCTTTTGATACCAGGAAGGGTGGCCATTAGTGTTTAAGAAGGTAGTGGTATTTTAATGGGATGCTTTGAACCTTAGGGAACATATACTGACAAAAAAACAACTTGCGTCCATGTGTGTTAATGGGTGTATGAAGGAGTGGGAGAGCAAGGGACCTGGTGAAGTTCAATGTGCATTCAATTTCAAACTCAGAAACTGGGCCAAGAGGCCAATATGCTTAGATATACATTAGGATTAGGATAAGCAATCACTCTGGGGCTTTTAAGAAATGTAACAGTCTTTAAAAAGGAACATTTGGCAATCTGAAAAAATAATCAAAGGGTTGTAGAAAGTTTCCTTTTTATCCCAACACTTTCAGCCAATCACCAAGCATCCCTTTTGCTACAATTACTGTGGATTGAAGAGAAACGAAGTGGGTTGAAGAGAAATGGAGTGTTCTGGAAAAATGTGAATGGAGCCTGAGTATAAGAAGATGAAATTAATTAATCATTTTTTTCTTTAAGTTAAGTGAGTAAGACAGAGGTCCATCTCAATATTGGTCATAGTTTGGTGCATAATTAAAGAACCTTGATATTATGATACTGAATTATTAAATAGAATTAAATTTTTAAAAATTTTATGTCAAAGAAAATCCAAGCCCCAAGACAATAGTATTAAAAATGACTGATTAAAAAAAATAATCATGGTATAGGATCCTAAAATTGTACCTTGGATTTACCATGAAAAATGGAATGTGGAGTCTGAATTTGAAGGCCAACAGAGAACAGATGCATCAAAGTCTGGGTTATATTACACTAATCTCTTAAGGGTCTTTTATCTAATCTCTCCCTGGCCATTGCTAAGTGCCAGGGATATGATTGCCACTATATAAATATCAGAGATTATCTAGACTTCTCAAGAGAAATCCATCTAATAGACATCAAAACCAGTCTAGGCATTGTGTGTCTTCAGACTTTCTTTTGCAGAAACAGGCAAATCAAATCATTCCTTAACAAAAGACCTGTAATTTACCAACTTCTAAATATGTTCAGTTTTATTTTACCTTCCTGAACCTATAACAGCAATTTTGACATTAGATCCTCTAAAAGCAAAAAGCAGTGGAGAATGTTGAGTTCATTAACTCCTGAGTGAAACAGTCTTGCAAACTACCCATAATCTGCAAGCCTGGTCATAAGGCAGTGGGTGGGGGTGGAGGGAAGGCCAAGATGTCATGAAGTAGAAACTTGAGTCCTGAGGTAAAATTGTGATAGTCTATATTCCAAAATGTTTTGTCTTGAGGCAATAGACTAACAACCTACTTCAGCACATCATAGGCTTTGCAGTTCACCACACTCGGGTCTGAGGAACATCTCTGCCATGTGCGAGTGGTAAGATCCTTTCCAGGCTCTGAGTAACTTTGAACCTCTGAGTTTCCTTACTCTAGAAAATACAGAAAATATAAACCTCACAATGGTTAAAACTAGAGGAATTCACTTCTATAAATGTTTGGCACAGTCCCTGGCCTCCAGCAAACACTTAGCAAAGAGCAGACATTTTGTTCCCATTGCTTGTGGCCAATAAAACAAGTAAAAGACTGAGGGAAAGTGTAGAAGGAGGATCCCTTGACAAAGGGACACTCTCTTATATCTCCAAGGAGAATCTAGGCTGCAGGAGTGCTAAATCAGATATATTAGGGATAATATAATAGGGATAAGGGAGCAGATTTACTTTGAGACCTTTTCTTACTACTCTGAATCCCAGCTTCCCATTTCTCCTTTATAAAACATCGGCAGATGTAGATATATGAATTTATTTTGATACAATTCTCCTATGATAAAAAGTGTTAATTCTCTTGTGACAAAATGTGATGTATCTCTCCTCATCTTTTTGTCTTAATGTCTAACAAAATGCATGAAAAAATAGTAGTTGCTTGTATTTGATCAACGTCATTCAGACAAATGCTACAATACATTTAGTGCTGTTTCTTTGTTCAACAATCGTTAGGTATTTTGGTTTCTTGAAGTGTGTGTGTGTATGTGTGTGTGTAGTTAATTATCCTTTTCCTGTAACTCAGTACAGATTGAATTAATGCGTGGGACCCCTGAAAGGCTGTGTGGTTGACCATTGCAATTTTATTTTTCTAGCTATATATAGTAGGGCCAAAAATTGGATTGACTTTTGTTGTATCTCTCGAGGAGTTAACTAAGAAATTAAACTGGTTGGGGGTTGACCCTGAGATTTTCTTCTATTTGCACTGTGATTGCTCTTCTAACTAACCCACCGTAATATTTTGTTTGTACCTTGTCTAATGTATGCACCTCTCTATCCTCCATGCAGTTGCAAACTAGCGGATGCAGGATTATTCTACTCTTTTCTTCACAACCCACTGCAGTCAGTGATCCTTGCTGCATTGCAAACCCTTAGCTTCCTGCTCAAGTTCCTCACATTACTATTTTTCTTTGCTTAGCTTTGCCCCTTTTTCTTACTAGCATCTCTATTGAATAAAGAGAGCAAAGGCTCATTTTGTTGACATTTTTTCTTCTATAGTTTTGTGGTACAGAGAAACTGGAACATCAAAAGATAATCGTAGTTATGCGCAGAAACCCTAGTTTTTTTGAATACTTGTTTGTTTTATCCAGGAAACAATAAACCAAATTCCTGTTTGAAAAGAATCATTATACACTTGCATTTTCTGAAAAATAATTTCCCAGAATTGGGGTGCTAGATCAAATGATATGCACAATTACAGTTTACAATAATACAGCCAGATTTATTTCCCAAAATTTACAGAAATTTCCAGATTCTTCACTGCTTTTGAGAAATGGTATATGAGAGTATTGTTTTCCTTATAATCTCATGAGCACTGGACATTAACATGATCTTACATTTTTGCCAATCTGAAGGGCCAAAAGTTTTATTTCATTGTTGCTTTTATTTTCATTTCCCTGAATACCAATTCTCCTGGTGCTATCCATTATTCTTACTAATTTGAAGATCTACTTATATCTTAAGAAGATTAACCACTTTTGTGTGTGCAGCAAATATTTTCCTCCAGTCTGTAATTGTTCTTTTAATTTGATTAGGTTGCCTGTTCCTATTCAAAGGCTTTTATTGTTGTTGTTTTATCATTTTATGACTTCATCTGTTGTTTTATTTTTCCTTTATATCTTTTTATTTCCATCTTCCTTACCAAGCTTCCCTTTCCTTCAAAGTTATATACATTCCTAACTTTTTTTTCTTCTTAATACATTTATTTTGTCATTGAAAGTTTGGTATGAAATTTATGTTTGTCTAGGGATACACAACTGGGGTTTTATTTGTTTTCTTCCAGTGATCACCTTAATATTAATTGTTGGTAAATCCAAAACTTACCCACTGTGTTTTAAGACTTTCAGACAATTCTTACATATGTTTCTCCCACATGGACTTCAGAATCAGTTTATCAAATTCTAAAAGCAATTGTAGCATGTTTTTGATTTTAAGAATTGGAAACAATATGAATGTCTATAAATAGGAAAACATTCAAATAATTCAGTGCTTCCAAATTATGGAACAGGAACAATTATGCAATAAATTTAGATCATCCAAATTATGGAATACCATGCAACTATCAAAAAGAATGTAGTAGACCAAACGTATATAGAAGTCAGTGCATACAAAAGTGGGAAGGGTATCAGATAAAATGAATATAGGAAATTATAAAATAAACTATCTAATGTAATTCTTTATTTGTAAGAAGAACAAGTAAACAATCTCTACATAAGGACATATATATTTGAATAAGCAAAGCAAAAAATAAAACTGTGGGACAAAACAAAATTCTTAGTAATGGCTTTCAGGGATGTGGGCTTATTTCTGTGGAGACTAATCATTTTATTTTAGATGCTTTAGATTCCCTCATTCATGTGTTACTTATATAACTAAAAAATTCAAATGCTTAAAATTAGAAGACAAAAGTATTCCCACTATATTCAAAAAATTAAAGAACAAGAAATAAGAGTTAAATCCCCATTGACCCTTTTATAATTTTACATTTTGCAGAATCTGTATTCAGTGGAGAAAGTCTCATCATGAAGTAATTTACCCAAATGTCTCCCATAGCATGCAATCCACACCGTTTTTCTTTCAATCTGTGTACAAATCTCAAATAGCACATAATTGTATATCAAAATATATTCATGTATCTTATAAACCAAGTTTCCCAATGTACAGATGAAGTATAGAAAACGTTAAATACATTGGCCAAGTTTAACATGTATGTGCCTAGACATAAATTAATAAGATTTATAAATAAAACTTCAGGTAGTGTTCCTTGACTAGTTTTGCTCATGTCTTGATCCCACAAGTTACTAGGATTCACAATTTCAACATTAAAAATACTTGTGGAGTTCTTTTACTTAAGATCTTATAATGGCCACAAAGGATTCTCTCTGGGTGATGAAACTCCACACACACAAACTGAAAAAAAAAAAAAAAAAAAAA